>NC_056751.1:570545086-570627586 GCF_019279795.1 Protopterus annectens
AAGTTTGTTGAGATCACTCCTCCAGGAACAGATAGGCTGCTCAAAGCTCCCCACTCCCACTGGTTAACAAAGAAGCTTCCTTCTATCCAAGTAAGGAAATGGGCAACACAGGAACTATACTAAAGTCCGGAATACAGCAATGCCTGTATTAAGGACTATTCTAGGTAGGGAAAGGTGGGAAACAAGGATTTTTTTTTTTTGTTTTTTAAGAAGCAAACAGCAGAAAATTCACAGTAACAGGCTAGTGCACTTGAGTGAGCAGCCTCAACAGATAAAATGCAACAAAAGACAAACTTTAAAGTGCAATTTGAAAAAAAAAACAGTAAAACAAGCTTAAACATGTAAAACAGCAGATATAACTCGCTTTTTGGTGAGAAAGGACGTTCACAAAGGTAGTAGCAATAAATTATACTTAAATCAGTTTAGCAGTCGCTTTTTTTCGCCTTTCTGCTGCTAGCACCACTCGGCAGGACCACGAGGAGCTTTAGCTGAGGAGGAACAAGCAAAAAAACTTGCCAAAGAGGGTTTTTATACATGGGACTAGAAAGAGCTAGAAATTAGCCCAAACGGCCAATAAACTACCAGATCCTGTGCTGAGATCACTCCTCCAGGGACAGATAGGCTGCTCAAAGCTCCCCACTCCCACTGGTGAACAAAGAAGCTTCCTTCTATCCAAGTAAGGAAATGGGGAACACAGGAACTATACTAAAGTCTGGAGTACAGCAATGCCTGTATTAAGGACTATTCTAGGTAGGGAAAGGCGGAAAACAAGGATTTTTTTTGTTTTTTTTTATTTTTTAAGAAGCAAACAGCAGAAAATTCACAGTAATAGGCTAGTGCACTTGAGTGAGCAGCCTCAACAGATAAAATGCAACAAAAGACAAACTTTAAAGTGGAATTTGAAAAAAAAAACAGTAAAACAAGCTTAAACAGGTAAAACAGCAAATATAACTCGCTTATCTGCGAGAAAGGACATTCGCAAAGGTAGTAGCAATAAATTATACTTAAATCAGTTTAGCAGTCGCTCTTTTTCACCTCCTGCTGCTAGCACCACTCTGCAGGACCACGAGGAGCTTTAGTTGAGTAGGAACAAGCAAAAAAAGTACCAAAGTGGGTTTTTATACAGGGGACTAGAAAGAGCTAGAAATTACCCCTAAACGGCCAATAAACTACCAGATTCTGTGCTGATATCACTCCGCGAGGGACAGATAGGCTGCTCAAAGCTCCCCACTCCCACTGGTGAACAAAGAAGCTTCCTTCTATCCAAGTACAGAAATGGGCAACTCAGGAACTATACTAAAGTCTGGAATACAGCAATTCCTATATTAAGGACTATTCTAGGTAGGGAAAGGCAGGAAACAAGGATATTTTTTTGTTTTTTTGATTTTTTAAGAAGCAAACAGCAGAAAATTCACAGTAACAGGCTAGCGCACTTGAGTGAGCAGCCTCAACAGATAAAATACAACAAAAGACAAACTTTAAAGTGCAATTTGAAAAAAAAACAGTAAAACAAGCTTAAACAGGTAAAACAGCAGATATAACTCGCTTTTCAGCGAGAAAGGACACTAGCAAAGGTAGTAGCAATAAATTATACTTAAATCAGTTTAGAAGTCACTCATTTTCACCTCTCTGCTGCTAGCACCACTCTGCAGGACCACGAGGAGCTTTAGCTGAGTAGGAACAAGCAAAAAAATGCGTCAAAGAGGGTTTTTATACAGGGGACTAGAAAGAGCTAGAAATTAGCCCAAAACAACCAATAAACCACCAGATTCTGTGCTGAGATCACTCCTCCAGGGACAGATAGGCTGCTCAAAGCTCCCCACTTCCACTGGTGAACAAAGAAGCTTCCTTCTATCCAAGTAAGGAAATGGGCAACACAGAAACTATACTAAAGTCTGGAGTACAGCAATGCCTGTATTAAGGACTATTCTAGGTAGGGAAAGGCGGGAAACAAGGATTTTTTTTTTTTTGTTTTTTTAAGAAGCAAACAGTGGAAAATTCACAGTATCAGGCTTGTGCACTTGAGTGAGCAGCCTCAACAGATAAAATGAAACAAAAGACAAACTTTAAAGTGCAATTTGAAAAAAAAAAGAGTAAAACAAGCTTCAACAGGTAAAACAGCAGATATAACTCGCTTTTCGGAGAGAAAGGACATTCACAAATGTAGTAGCAATGAATTATACTTAAATCATTTTAGCAGTCGCTTTTTTTCACCTCTCTGCTGCTAGCACCACTCTGCAGGACCACGAGGAGCTTTAGTTGAGTAGGAACAAGCAAAAAAACGTACCAAAGTGGGTTTTTATACAGGGGACTAGAAAGAGCTAGAAATTACCCCAAAACGGCCAATAAACTACCAGATTCTGTGCTGAGATCACTCCTCGAGTGACTGATAGGCTGCTCAAAGCTCCCCACTGCCACTGGTGAACAAAGAAGCTTCCTTCTATCCAGGTACAGAAATGGGCAACTCAGGAAGTATACTAAAGTCCGGAATACAGCAATTCCTGTATTAAGGACTATTCTAGGTAGGGAAAGGCAGGAAACAAGGATTTTTTTGTTTGTTTTTTTGATTTTTTAAGAAGCAAACAGCAGAAAATTCACAGTAACAGGCTAGCGCACTTGAGTGAGCAGCCTCAACAGATAAAATGCAACAAAAGACAAACTTTAAAGTCAATATGAAAAAAAAACAGTAAAACAAGCTTAAACAGGTAAAACAGCAGATATAACTCGCTTTTCATCGAGAAAGGACATTCGAAAAGGTAGTAGCAATAAATTATACTTAAATCAGTTTAGCAGTCGCTCATTTTTACCTCTCTGCTGCTAGCACCACTCTGCAGGACCACGAGGAGCTTTAGCTTAGTAGGAAAAAGCAAAAAAATGCGCCAAAGCGGGTTTTTCTACAGGGGACTAGAAAGAGCTAGAAATTGCCCAAAATGGCCAATAAACTAACAGATTCTGTGCTGAGATCACTCCTCCAGGGACAGATAGGCTGCTCAAAGCTCCCCACTCCCACTGGTGAACAAAGAAGCTTCCTTGTGTCCAAGTAAGGAAATGGGCAACACAGAAACTATCCTAAAGTCCAGAGTACAGCAATGCCTGTATTAAGGACTATTCTAGGTAGGGAAAGGCGGGAAACAAGGATTTTTTTGTTTTTTGTTTTTTTAGGAAGCAAACAGCAGAAAATTCACAGTAACAGGCTAGTGCACTTGAGTGAGCAGCCTCAACAGATAAAATGCAACAAAAGACAAACATTAAAGTGCAATTTGAAAAAAAAAACAGTAAAACAACCTTAAACAGGTAAAACAGCAGATATAACTCACTTTTCGGCGAGAAAGGATGTTCGCAAAGGTAGTAGCAATAAATTATACTTAAATCAGATTAGCAGTCGCTTTTTTTCACATCTCTGCTGCTAGCACCACTCTGCAGGACCACGAGGAGCTTTAGCTGAGTAGGAACAAGCAAAAAAATGCGCCAAAGCGGGTTTTATACAGGGGACTAGAAAGAGCAAGAAATTAGCCCAAAACGGCCAATAAACTACCAGATTCTGTTTTGAGATCACTCCTCCAGGGACAGATAGGCTGCTCAAAGCTTCCCACTCCCACTGGTGAACAAAGAAGCTTCTTTCTATCCAAGTAAGTAAATGCGCAACACAGGAACTATAATAAAGTCCGGAATACAGCAATGCCTGTATTAAGGACTATTCTAGGTAGGGAAATGCGGGAAACAAGGATTTTTTTGTGTTTTTTTGATTTTTTAAGAAGCAAACAGCAGAAAATTCACAGTAACAGGCTAGCGCACTTGAGTGAGCAGCCTCAACAGATAAAATGCAACAAAAGACAAACTTTAAAGTGCAATTTGAAAAAAAACAGTAAAACAAGCTTATACAGGTAAAACAGCAGATATAACTCGCTTTTCGGCAAAAAAGGACGTTCGCAAAGGTAGTAGCAATAAATTATACTTGAATCAGTTTAGCAGTCACTCTTTTTTGCCTCTCTGCTGCTAGCACCACTCTGCAGGACCACGAGGAGCTTTAGCTGAGTAGGAACAAGCAAAAAACCACGACAAAGCGGGTTTTTATACAGGGGACTAGAAAGAGCTAGAAATTAGCCCCAAAACGGACAATAATCTACCAGATACTGTGCTGAGATCACTCCTCCAGGAACAGATAGGCTGCTCAAAGCTCCCCACTCATACTGGTGAACAAAGAAGCTTCCTTCTATCCAAATAAGGAAATGGGCAACACAGGAACTATACTAAAGTCTGGAATACAGCAATGCCTGTATTAAGGACTATTCTAGGTCGGGAAATGTGGGAAACAAGGATTTTTTGTTTTTTTGTTGTTTTAAGAAGCAAACAGCAGAAAATTCACAGTAACAGGCTAGTGCACTTGAGTGAGCAGCCTCAACAGATAAAATGCAACAAAAGACAAACTTTAAAGTGCAATTTGAAAAAAAAACAGTAAAACAAGCTTAAATAGCTAAAACAGCAGATATAACTCACTTTTCGGCGAGAAAGGACATTCACAAAGTTAGTAGCAATAAATTATACTTAAATCAGTTTAGCAGTCGCTCATTTTCACCTCTCTGCTACTAGCACCACTCTGCAGGACCACGAGGAGCTTTAGCTGAGTAGGAACAAGCAAAAAAATGTGCCAAAGAGGGTTTTTATACAGGGGACTAGAAAGAGCTAGAAATTAGCCCAAAACAACCAATAAACCACCAGATTCTGTGCTGAGATCACTCCTCCAGGGACAGATAGGCTGCTCAAAGCTCCCCACTCCCACTGGTGAACAAAGAAGCTTCCTTCTATCCAAGTAAGGAAATGGGCAACACAGAAACTATACTAAAGTCCGGAATACAGCAATGCCTGTATTAAGGACTATTCTAGGTAGGGAAAGGCGGAAAACAAGGATTTTTTTTTTTTTTTATTTTTTAAGAAGCAAACAGCAGAAAATTCACAGTAATAGGCTAGTGCACTTGAGTGAGCAGCCTCAACAGATAAAATGCAACAAAAGACAAACTTTAAAGTGGAATTTGAAAAAAAACAGTAAAACAAGCTTAAACAGGTAAAACAGCAAATATAACTCGCTTATCTGCAACCAAGGACATTCTCAAAGGTAGTAGCAATAAATTATAGGAACAAAAGATGAAATTGCCGGGTAAAGCACTCTGTAGTAACAGTCAAAGTGAAAAAAGAAAAACAAGAGTGCACCAATGGCTGTGTTAAATCGTAGATGTCACAAAAATCACGAACAGCTGTAGCTGGTTGATCATTTATTGTAAAACATCAAAAACAGGATCCAAAAGTAAGCGCTTTCACGTCCAAGAATGACGCTTCATCAGACTTCATGAATCACTGTAATAAAACACACTCTTTATATACAGCCTAAGTCATGTGCTAATTACAATTAATTAATTAAAGCACTTAGTTTGAAGTAGGACTCAGGTTAACTCATACATTGCTAGAAACTCTTAAAAATACACTTTATTAAAACATATGTATTTCTTTAAAAACTAATATATCTAAAATCTGCCTTGTATAAACCTAGTTCAAACATGTATATATGTATATACATATATCCTGTGATATAATTTAAAAACTAATGTTTTAAGGGTCGTCCCGCCAAACATGGTTTTAGTGTAATTTTATCATTTAATCCATGAATGTGTGCTTGCAGTCTCACTACCCATCTATTTTCTAACTCCTCTAACTTGTTTTTATAATTGCCTAACCTGTGTGTCCTTTGTAACTTCTCCAGGACTTTAAATTTAAAAATATGTCTAAGTCCATTCTCAAGAACATGTTTGGCTAAGGCGTTATTAGTGTTTTCCTTGTGTATGGCATATATATGCTCTCTGATTCGTTCTCTCAGTGTCCTGTTTGTTTTGCCTATATAGAACTTAAGGCATTCTTGGCAGTGGGCTAAGTATACTACATCTGTAGTCCTACAATCTGCATATCCTTGGAACCTGTATATATGTTTAGTGATCGGATGTTCAAAAGTTTGGTGAACATCTATAAATTGACATTGATTACAAGAACAAGGAATGTACCTGTTCTATTGGACTTACAAGAATCTTTCCTATTATTGTCATAGCATAAAATCCTATTAAGGGATTTCATATTTTTGTAAGCTATGCTAGGTTGGTCAGTTATCAACTCTCTGATCTTGTCATCATGTGTAAGTAATCTCCAATTGTTGCTAATAATACGCTTAATATAGCTATTCCTGTTGGTATAGGAGATGGTAAGCCTAGTTTTAGCTATTTGCTTCGAACTTGTTACAATGGATAATGGTTCTTTATCGATCCTATGGAAAAATGGAATTCCCTTGTCAGTCCTATGCCTATCATTTTTCATCATGGCTCCCTTTATCTCTCTGTTCTTGTATCCTCTGGATGTGAAATTATTAGCCAACTTGGCCACATGTTGTCCATATACATCATCCTGAGTAGTTAGCCTAGATAATCTCATGGCTTGATTTTCAACAATATTGGAATACACATGACGGGGGTGCATGCTGGTTCGATGTAATAGATTATTCCTCCAACATGTCTTTCTAAACAATTCTGTATTAATGCCCAAGTTTGTCTTAGTTAGCTTCACATCAAGAAATTCAATAACTTCTTTAGAATGGGTACTCTCAAACTCTAAGAAACTTGTTGTACCATTGATGTATTGGACAAACTGTTGTAACTGCTGTTCTGTTCCCCTCCATACAACAAAGACATCGTCCACAAAACGACCATAATATTTGAGATGTTCTGAGTAGTCTGAGTTCCCCAAGACATATGCTCCCTCCCAATATGCCAATACCATATTGGCATAAGAGTTCGCACATGGGGTCCCCATGGCTACTCCCTTCCTTTGTAGATAATATGTCTTATCATATAACATCACATTATTCTCAAGAATAATTTCTAGCAATAACGTCCATCTAATGATCAAATTATTACTTATATTGTTCTCAAGTAAAAATAATCTTATGTATTCAATACCTATTGTGTTGGGTATGGATGTGAACAGCGACTTAACATCTAGGGTCACAAAAAGGTCATTTTCGTCGATATTCTCTATTTTATTGAAGTTGGCCAAACCCTTCAAAAAATGTTCCGTGTCCTTTAATACATATTTGGAGTTATTAACTATGGGTTTAAACATTTTATCTAAGTATATCGATAGGGGCTCTGTCATCCATCCCTTACTAGAGACAATGGGTCTCAATGGGGGGTTGAACAAATTTTTATGTACTTTAGGAAGTCCCCTAAAGGTGGGGATCAATGGACTTTCAACTATAAAGTATTTGTACAACTCTGAGTCTATAACATTGCTCAATAATAAATCATATAAATGTCCATGTACATTCTTAATTAACATATTTAAAGAACTGCCATTCAATTTTTGATAGGTATCATGATCTGACAACATATATTCCATTTTATCATTATACATCTCCTTATCCAATATAACAATTGCTCCTCCTTTGTCTGCCTGCCTAATAATAATGTCCATGTTATTCTGTAAGCTTATAATAGAGAATATCGACGAAAATGACCTTTTTGTGACCCTAGATGTTAAGTCGCTGTTCACATCCATACCCAACACAATAGGTATTGAATACATAAGATTATTTTTACTTGAGAACAATATAAGTAATAATTTGATCATTAGATGGACGTTATTGCTAGAAATTATTCTTGAGAATAATGTGATGTTATATGATAAGACATATTATCTACAAAGGAAGGGAGTAGCCATGGGGACCCCATGTGTGAACTCTTATGCCAATATGGTATTGGCATATTGGGAGGGAGCATATGTCTTGGGGAACTCAGACTACTCAGAACATCTCAAATATTATGGTCGTTTTGTGGACGATGTCTTTGTTGTATGGAGGGGAACAGAACAGCAGTTACAACAGTTTGTCCAATACATCAATGGTACAACAAGTTTCTTAGAGTTTGAGAGTACCCATTCTAAAGAAGTTATTGAATTTGATGTGAAGCTAACTAAGACAAACTTGGGCATTAATACAGAATTGTTTAGAAAGACATGTTGGAGGAATAATCTATTACATCGAACCAGCATGCACCCCCGTCATGTGTATTCCAATATTGTTGAAAATCAAGCCATGAGATTATCTAGGCTAACTACTCAGGATGATGTATATGGACAACATGTGGCTGTTGGCTAATAATTTCACATCCAGAGGATACAAGAACAGAGAGATAAAGGAGCCATGATGAAAAATGATAGGCATAGGACTGACAAGGGAATTCCATTTTTCCATAGGATCGATAAAGAACCATTATCCATTGTAACAAGTTCGAAGCAAATAGCTAAAACTAGGCTTACCATCTCCTATACCAACAGGAATAGCTATATTAAGCGTATTATTAGCAACAATTGGAGATTACTTACACATGATGACAAGATCAGAGAGTTGATAACTGACCAACCTAGCATAGCTTACAAAAATATGAAATCCCTTAATAGGATTTTATGCTATGACAATAATAGGAAAGATTCTTGTAAGTCCAATAGAACAGGTACATTCCCTTGTCGTTCTTGTAATCAATGTCAATTTATAGATGTTCACCAAACTTTTGAACATCCGATCACTAAACATATATACAGGTTCCAAGGATATGCAGATTGTAGGACTACAGATGTAGTATACTTAGCCCACTGCCAAGAATGCCTTAAGTTCTATATAGGCAAAACAAACAGGACACTGAGAGAACGAATCAGAGAGCATATATATGCCATACACAAGGAAAACACTAATAACGCCTTAGCCAAACATGTTCTTGAGAATGGACTTAGACATATTTTTAAATTTAAAGTCCTGGAGAAGTTACAAAGGACACACAGGTTAGGCAATTATAAAAACAAGTTAGAGGAGTTAGAAAATAGATGGGTAGTGAGACTGCAAGCACACATTCATGGATTAAATGATAAAATTACACTAAAACCATGTTTGGCGGGACGACCCTTAAAACATTAGTTTTTAAATTATATCACAGGATATATGTATATACATATATACATTTTTGACCTAGGTTTATACAAGGCAGATTTTAGATATATTAGTTTTTAAAGAAATACATATGTTTTAATAAAGTGTATTTTTAAGAGTTTCTAGCAATGTATGAGTTAACCTGAGTCCTACTTCAAACTAAGTGCTTTAATTAATTAATTGTAATTAGCACATGACTTAGGCTGTATATAAAGAGTGTGTTTTATTACAGTGATTCATGAAGTCTGATGAAGCGTCATTCTTGGACGTGAAAGCGCTTACTTTTGGATCCTGTTTTTGATGTTTTACAATAAATGGTCAACCAGCTACAGCTGTTCGTGATTTTTGTGACATCTACGATTTAACACAGCCATTGGTGCACTCTTGTTTTTCTTTTTTCAGCAATAAATTATACTTAAATCAGTTTAGCAGTCACTCTTTTTCACCTCCTGCTGCTAGCACCACTCTGCAGGACCACGAGGAGCTTTAGTTGAGTAGGAGCAAGCAAAAAAACGTACCAAAGTGGGTTTTTATTCGGGGGACTAGAAAGAGCTAGAAATTACCCCTAAATGGCCAATAAACTACCAGATTCTGTGCTGATATCACTCCGCGAGGGACAGATAGGCTGCTCAAAGCTCCCCACTCCCACTGGTGAACAAAGAAGCTTCCTTCTATCCAAGTACAGAAATGGGCAACTCAGGAACTATACTAAAGTCCGGAATACAGCAATTCCTGTATTAAGGACTATTCTAGGTAGGGAAAGGCAGGAAACAAGGATTTTTTTTTTTTTGATTTTTTAAGAAGCAAACAGCAGAAAATTCACAGTAACAGGCTAGCGCACTTGAGTGAGCAGCCTCAACAGATAAAATGCAACAAAAGACAAACTTTAAAGTGCAATTTGAAAAAAAAACAGTAAAACAAGCTTAAACAGGTAAAACAGCAGATATAACTTGCTTTTCAGTGAGAAAGGACATTCGCAAAGGTAGTAGCAATAAATTATACTTAAATCAGTTTAGCAGTCGCTCTTTTTCACCTCCTGCTGCTAGCACAACTCTGCAGGACCACGAGGAGCTTTAGCTGACTAGGAAAAAGCAAAAAAAGTGCCAAAGTGGGTTTTTATACAGGGGACTAGAAAGAGCTAGAAATTAGCCCAAAATGGCCAATAAATTACCAGATTCTGTCCTGAAATCACTCCTCCAGGGACAGATAGGCTGCTCAAAGCTCCCCACTCCCACTGGTGAACAAAGAAGCTTCCTTCTATCCAAGTAAGGAAATGGGCAACACAGGAACTATACTAAAGTCTGGAGTACAGCAATGCCTGTATTAAGGACTATTCTAGGTAGGGAAAGGCGGAAAACAAGGATTTTTTTTTTTTTTATTTTTTAAGAAGCAAACAGCAGAAAATTCACAGTAATAGGCTAGTGCACTTGAGTGAGCAGCCTCAACAGATAAAATGCAACAAAAGACAAACTTTAAAGTGCAATTTGAAAAAAAAACAGTAAAAGAAGCTTAAACAGGTAAAACAGCAGATATAACTCACTTTTCTCCGAGAAAGGATGTTCGCAAAGGTAGTAGCAATAAATTATACTTAAATCAGTTTAGCAGTCGCTCTTTTTCGACTCTCTGCTGCTAGCACCACCCTGCAGGACCACGAGGAGCTTTAGCTGAGTAGGAACAAGCAAAAATCTGCGCCAAAGTGGGTTTTTATACAGGGGACTAGAAAGAGCTAGAAATTAGCCCAAAACTGCCAATAAACTACCAGATTCTGTGCTGAGATCACTCCTCCAGGAACAGATAGGCTGCTCAAAGCTCCCCACTCCCACTGGTGAACAAAGAAGCTTCCTTCTATCCAAGTAAGGAAATGGGCAACACAGGAACTATACTAAAGTCTGGAATACAGCAATGCCTGTATTAAGGACTATTCTAGGTAGGGAAAGGCGGGAAACAAGGATTTTTTTTGTTTTTTTGATTTTTTAAGAAGCAAACAGTGGAAAATTCACAGTAGCAGGCTTGTGCACTTGAGTGAGCAGCCTCAACAGATAAAATGAAACAAAAGACAAACTTTAAAGTGCAATTTGAAAAAAAAACAGTAAAACAAGCTTAAACAGGTAAAACAGCAGATATAACTCACTTTTCGGCAAGAAAGGACATTTGCAAATGTAGTAGCAATAAATTATACTTAAATCAGTTTAGCAGTCACTCTTTTTCACCTCTCTGCTGCTAGCACCACTCTGCAGGACCACGAGGAGCTTTAGCTGAGTAGGAACAAGCAAAAAAACACGCCAAAGTGGGTTTTTATACAGGGGACTAGAAAGAGCTAGAAATTAGCCCAAAACGGCCAATAAACTACCAGATTCTGTGCTGAGATCACTCCTCCAGGGACAGATAGGCTGCTCAAAGCTCCCCACTCCCACTGGTGAACAAAGAAGCTTCCTTCTATCCAAGTACAGAAATGGGCAACACAGGAACTATACTAAAGTCCAGAATACAGCAATGCCTGTATTAAGGACTATTCTAGGTAGGGAAAGGCAGGAAACAAGGATTTTTTTTTTTTGATTTTTTAAGAAGCAAACAGCAGAAAATTCACAGTAACAGGCTAGTGCACTTGAGTGAGCAGCCTCAACAGATAAAATGCAACAAAAGACAAACTTTAAAGTGCAATTTGAAAAAAAAACAGTAAAACAAGCTTAAACAGGTAAAACAGCAGATATAACTCGCTTTTCATCGAGAAAGGACATTCAAAAAGGTAGTAGCAATAAATTATACTTAAATCAGTTTAGCAGTCGCTCATTTTCACCTCTCTGCTGCTAGCACCACTCTGCAGGACCACGAGGAGCTTTAGCTGAGTAGGAACAAGCAAAAAACGTGCCAAAGCGGGTTTTTATACAGGGGACTAGAAAGAGCTAGAAATTAGCCCAAAATGGCCAATAAACTACCAGATTCTGTGCTGAGATCACTCCTCCAGGGACAGATAGGCTGCTCAAAGCTCCCCACTCCCACTGGTGAACAAAGAAGCTTCCTTCTATCCAAGTAAGGAAATGGGCAACACAGGAACTATACTAAAGTCCAGAATACAGCAATGCCTGTATTAAGGACTATTCTAGGTAGGGAAAGGCAGGAAACAAGGATTTTTTTTGTTTTTTGATTTTTAAGAAGCAAACAGCAGAAAATTCACAGTAACAGGCTAGTGCACTTGAGTGAGCAGCCTCAACAGATAAAATGCAACAAAAGACAAACTTTAAAGTGCAATTTGAAAAAAAAACAGTAAAACAAGCTTAAACAGGTAAAACAGCAGATATAACTCGCTTTTCTGTGAGAAAGGACATTCTCAAAGGTAGTAGCAATAAATTATACTTAAATCAGTTTAGCAGTCACTCTTTTTCACCTCTCTGCTGCTAGCACCACTCTGCAGGACCACGAGGAGCTTTAGCTGAGTAGGAACAAGCAAAAAAAGTGCCAAAGTGGGTTTTTATACAGGGGACTAGAAAGAGCTAGAAATTAGCCCAAAACAGCCAATAAACTACCAGATTCTGTGCTGAGATCACTCCTCCAGGGACAGATAGGCTGCTCAAAGCTCCCCACTCCCACTGGTGAACAAAGAAGCTTCCTTCTATCCAAGTAAGGAAATGGGCAACACAGGAACTATACTAAAGTCCGGAATACAGCAATGCCTGTATTAAGGACTATTCTAAGGAGGGAAAGGCAAAAACAAGGATTTTTTTTTTTGATTTTTTAAGAAGCAAACAGCAGAAAATTCACAGTAATAGGCTAGCGCACTTGAGTGAGCAGCCTCAACAGATAAAATGCAACAAAAGACAAACTTTAAAGTGCAATTTGAAAAAAAAACAGTAAAACAAGCTTAAACAGGTAAAACAGCAGATATAACTCACTTTTCAGTGAGAAAGGACATTCGCAAAGGTAGTAGCAATAAATTATACTTAAATCAGTTTAGCAGTCGCTCTTTTTCACCTCTCTGCTGCTAGCACCACTCTGCAGGACCACGAGGAGCTTTAGCTGAGTAGGAACAAGCAAAAAAACGTGCCAAAGTGGGTTTTTATACAGGGGACTAGAAAGAGCTAGAAATTAGCCCAAAATGGCCAATAAACTACCAGATTCTGTGCTGAGATCACTCCTCCAGGGACAGATAGGCTGCTCAAAGCTCCCCACTCCCACTGGTGAACAAAGAAGCTTCCTTCTATCCAAGTAAGGAAATGGGCAACACAGGAACTATACTAAAGTCTGGAATACAGCAATGCCTGTATTAAGGACTATTCTAGGTAGGGAAAGGTGGGAAACAAGGATTTTTTGTTTTTTTGTTTTTTAAGAAGCAAACAGCAGAAAATTCACAGTAATAGGCTAGTGCACTTGAGTGAGCAGCCTCAACAGATAAAATGCAACAAAAGACAAACTTTAAAGTGCAATTTGAAAAAAACAGTAAAACAAGCTTAAACAGGTAAAACAGCAGATATAACTCACTTTTCTCCGAGAAAGGATGTTCGCAAAGGTAGTAGCAATAAATTATACTTAAATCAGTTTAGCAGTCGCTCTTTTTCACCTCTCTGCTGCTAGCACCACTCTGCAGGACCACGAGGAGCTTTAGCTGAGTAGGAACAAGCAAAAAACTTGCCAAAGTGGGTTTTTATACAGGGGACTAGAAAGAGCTAGAAATTAGCCCAAAACTGCCAATAAACTACCAGATTCTGTGCTGAGATCACTCCTCCAGGAACAGATAGGCTGCTCAAAGCTCCCCACTCCCACTGGTGAACAAAGAAGCTTCCTTCTATCCAAGTAAGGAAATGGGCAACACAGGAACTATACTAAAGTCTGGAATACAGCAATGCCTGTATTAAGGACTATTCTAGGTAGGGAAAGGCGGGAAACAAGGATTTTTTTTTGTTTTTTTGATTTTTTAAGAAGCAAACAGCAGAAAATTCACAGTAATAGGCTAGCGCACTTGAGTGAGCAGCCTCAACAGATAAAATGCAACAAAAGACAAACTTTAAAGTGCAATTTGAAAAAAAACAGTAAAACAAGCTTAAACAGGTAAAACAGCAGATATAACTTTTCAGCGAGAAAGGACATTCACAAAGGTAGTAGCAATAAATTATACTTAAATCAGTTTAGCAGTCACTCTTTTTCACCTCTCTGCTGCTAGCACCACTCTGCAGGACCACGAGGAGCTTTAGCTGAGTAGGAACAAGCAAAAAAGTGCCAAAGTGGTTTTATACAGGGGACTAGAAAGAGCTAGAAATTAGCCCAAACAGCCAATAAACTACCAGATTCTGTGCTGAGATCACTCCTCCAGGGACAGATAGGCTGCTCAAAGCTCCCCACTCCCACTGGTGAACAAAGAAGCTTCCTTCTATCCAAGTAAGGAAATGGGCAACACAGGAACTATACTAAAGTCCCAAGTACAGCAATGCCTGTATTAAGGACTATTCTAGGTAGGAAAAGGCGGGAAACAAGGATTTTTTTGTTTTTTTAAGAAGCAAACAGCAGAAAATTCACAGTAACAGGCTAGTGCACTTGAGTGAGCAGCCTCAACAGATAAAATGCAACAAAAGACAAACTTTAAAGTGCAATTTGAAAAAAAACAGTAAAACAAGCTTAAACAGGTAAAACAGCAGATATAACTCACTTTTCAGCGAGAAAGGACATTTGCAAAGGTAGTAGCAATAAATTATACTTAAATCAGTTTAGCAGTCACTCTTTTTCACCTCTCTGCTGCTAGCACCACTCTGCAGGACCACGAGGAGCTTTAGCTGAGTAGGAACAAGCAAAAATGTGCCAAAGCGGGTTTTTATACAGGGGACTAGAAAGAGCTAGAAATTAGCCCAAAATGGCCAATAAACTACCAGATTCTGTGCTGAGATCACTCCTCCAGGGACAGATAGGCTGCTCAAAGCTCCCCACTCCCACTGGTGAACAAAGAAGCTTCCTTCTATCCAAGTAAGGAAATGGGCAACACAGGAACTATACTAAAGTCTGGAATACAGCAATGCCTGTATTAAGGACTATTCTAGGTAGGGAAAGGCGGGAAACAAGGATTTTTTTGTTTTTTTGTTTTTAAGAAGCAAACAGCAGAAAATTCACAGTAACAGGCTAGTGCACTTGAGTGAGCAGCCTCAACAGATAAAATGCAACAAAAGACAAACTTTAAAGTGCAATTTGAAAAAAAACAGTAAAACAAGCTTAAACAGGTAAAACAGCAGATATAACTCACTTTTCGAGAAAGGACATTCACAAAGGTAGTAGCAATAAATTATACTTAAATCAGTTTAGCAGTCACTTTTTTCACCTCTCTGCTGCTAGCACCACTCTGCAGGACCACGAGGAGCTTTAGCTGAGTAGGAACAAGCAAAAAAGTGCCAAAGTGGGTTTTTATACAGGGGACTAGAAAGAGCTAGAAATTAGCCCAAAACAGCCAATAAACTACCAGATTCTGTGCTGAGATCACTCCTCCAGGGACAGATAGGCTGCTCAAAGCTCCCCACTCCCACTGGTGAACAAAGAAGCTTCCTTCTATCCAAGTAAGGAAATGGGCAACACAGGAACTATACTAAAGTCCAGAATACAGCAATGCCTGTATTAAGGACTATTCTAGGTAGGGAAAGGTGGGAAACAAGGATTTTTTTGTTTTTTTGATTTTTTAAGAAGCAAACAGCAGAAAATTCACAGTAACAGGCTAGCGCACTTGAGTGAGCAGCCTCAACAGATAAAATGCAACAAAAGACAAACTTTAAAGTGCAATTTGAAAAAAAACAGTAAAACAAGCTTAAACAGGTAAAACAGCAGATATAACTCACTTTTCGGTGAGAAAGGACATTCACAAAGGTAGTAGCAATAAATTATACTTAAATCAGTTTAGCAGTCACTCTTTTTCACCTCTCTGCTGCTAGCACCACTCTGCAGGACCACGAGGAGCTTTAGCTGAGTAGGAACAAGCAAAAAAAATGCCAAAGCGGGTTTTTATACAGGGGACTAGAAAGAGCTAGAAATTAGCCCAAAACGGCCAATAAACTACCAGATTCTGTGCTGAGATCACTCCTCCAGGAACAGATAGGCTGCTCAAAGCTCCCCACTCCCACTGGTGAACAAAGAAGCTTCCTTCTATCCAAGTAAGGAAATGGGCAACACAGGAACTATACTAAAGTCTGGAATACAGCAATGCCTGTATTAAGGACTATTCTAGGTAGGGAAAGGTGGGAAACAAGGATTTTTTTTTTTTTTTTTTTAAGAAGCAAACAGCAGAAAATTCACAGTAACAGGCTAGTGCACTTGAGTGAGCAGCCTCAACAGATAAAATGCAACAAAAGACAAACTTTAAAGTGCAATTTGAAAAAAAACAGTAAAACAAGCTTAAACAGGTAAAACAGCAGATATAACTCACTTTTCGGTGAGAAAGGACATTCACAAAGGTAGTAGCAATAAATTATACTTAAATCAGTTTAGCAGTCACTTTTTTCACCTCTCTGCTGCTAGCACCACTCTGCAGGACCACGAGGAGCTTTAGCTGAGTAGGAACAAGCAAAAAAAGTGCCAAAGCGGGTTTTTATACAGGGGACTAGAAAGAGCTAGAAATTAGCCCAAAACGGCCAATAAACTACCAGATTCTGTGCTGAGATCACTCCTCCAGGAACAGATAGGCTGCTCAAAGCTCCCCACTCCCACTGGTGAACAAAGAAGCTTCCTTCTATCCAAGTAAGGAAATGGGCAACACAGGAACTATACTAAAGTCTGGAATACAGCAATGCCTGTATTAAGGACTATTCTAGGTAGGGAAAGGCAGGAAACAAGGATTTTTTTGTTTTTTGATTTTTTAAGAAGCAAACAGCAGAAAATTCACAGTAACAGGCTAGTGCACTTGAGTGAGCAGCCTCAACAGATAAAATGCAACAAAAGACAAACTTTAAAGTGCAATTTGAAAAAAAAACAGTAAAACAAGCTTAAACAGGTAAAACAGCAGATATAACTCGCTTTTCAGTGAGAAAGGACATTCGCAAAGGTAGTAGCAATAAATTATACTTAAATCAGTTTAGCAGTCGCTCTTTTTCACCTCTCTGCTGCTAGCACCACTCTGCAGGACCACGAGGAGCTTTAGCTGAGTAGGAACAAGCAAAAAATGCCAAAGTGGGTTTTTATACAGGGGACTAGAAAGAGCTAGAAATTAGCCCAAAACGGCCAATAAACTACCAGATTCTGTGCTGAGATCACTCCTCCAGGGACAGATAGGCTGCTCAAAGCTCCCCACTCCCACTGGTGAACAAAGAAGCTTCCTTCTATCCAAGTAAGGAAATGGGCAACACAGGAACTATACTAAAGTCCGAAATACAGCAATGCCTGTATTAAGGACTATTCTAGGTAGGGAAAGGTGGGAAACAAGGATTTTTTTTTTTTTGATTTTTTAAGAAGCAAACAGCAGAAAATTCACAGTAACAGGCTAGTGCACTTGAGTGAGCAGCCTCAACAGATAAAATGCAACAAAAGACAAACTTTAAAGTGCAATTTGAAAAAAACAGTAAAACAAGCTTAAACAGGTAAAACAGCAGATATAACTCACTTTTCAGTGAGAAAGGACATTCACAAAGGTAGTAGCAATAAATTATACTTAAATCAGATTAGCAGTCGCTTTTTCACCTCTCTGCTGCTAGCACCACTTTGCAGGACCACGAGGAGCTTTAGCTGAGTAGGAACAAGCAAAAAATGCCAAAGTGGGTTTTTATACAGGGGACTAGAAAGAGCTAGAAATTAGCCCAAAACAGCCAATAAACTACCAGATTCTGTGCTGAGATCACTCCTCCAGGGACAGATAGGCTGCTCAAAGCTCCCCACTCCCACTGGTGAACAAAGAAGCTTCCTTCTATCCAAGTAAGGAAATGGGCAACACAGGAACTATACTAAAGTCTGGAATACAGCAATGCCTGTATTAAGGACTATTCTAGGTAGGGAAAGGCAGGAAACAAGGATTTTTTTTTTTTGATTTTTTAAGAAGCAAACAGCAGAAAATTCACAGTAACAGGCTAGTGCACTTGAGTGAGCAGCCTCAACAGATAAAATGCAACAAAAGACAAACTTTAAAGTGCAATTTGAAAAAAAACAGTAAAACAAGCTTAAACAGGTAAAACAGCAGATATAACTCACTTTTCGGTGAGAAAGGACATTCACAAAGGTAGTAGCAATAAATTATACTTAAATCAGTTTAGCAGTCACTTTTTCACCTCTCTGCTGCTAGCACCACTCTGCAGGACCACGAGGAGCTTTAGCTGAGTAGGAACAAGCAAAAAACCATGCCAAAGTGGGTTTTTATACAGGGGACTAGAAAGAGCTAGAAATTAGCCCAAAACGGCCAATAAACTACCAGATTCTGTGCTGAGATCACTCCTCCAGGGACAGATAGGCTGCTCAAAGCTCCCCACTCCCACTGGTGAACAAAGAAGCTTCCTTCTATCCAAGTAAGGAAATGGGCAACACAGGAACTATACTAAAGTCCGGAATACAGCAATGCCTGTATTAAGGACTATTCTAGGTAGGGAAAGGCAGGAAACAAGGATTTTTTTTTTGATTTTTTAAGAAGCAAACAGCAGAAAATTCACAGTAACAGGCTAGTGCACTTGAGTGAGCAGCCTCAACAGATAAAATGCAACAAAAGACAAACTTTAAAGTGCAATTTGAAAAAAAAACAGTAAAACAAGCTTAAACAGGTAAAACAGCAGATATAACTCACTTTTCAGTGAGAAAGGACATTCGCAAAGGTAGTAGCAATAAATTATACTTAAATCAGTTTAGCAGTCACTCTTTTTCACCTCTCTGCTGCTAGCACCACTCTGCAGGACCACGAGGAGCTTTAGCTGAGGAGGAACAAGCAAAAAAACTTGCCAAAGAGGGTTTTTATACATGGGACTAGAAAGAGCTAGAAATTAGCCCAAAACTGCCAATAAACTACCAGATTCTGTGCTGAGATCACTCCTCCAGGGACAGATAGGCTGCTCAAAGCTCCCCACTCCCACTGGTGAACAAAGAAGCTTCCTTCTATCCAAGTAAGGAAATGGGCAACACAGGAACTATACTAAAGTCCGGAATACAGCAATGCCTGTATTAAGGACTATTCTAGGTAGGGAAAGGTGGGAAACAAGGATTTTTTGTTTTTTGATTTTTAAGAAGCAAACAGCAGAAAATTCACAGTAACAGGCTAGTGCACTTGAGTGAGCAGCCTCAACAGATAAAATGCAACAAAAGACAAACTTTAAAGTGCAATTTGAAAAAAAAAACAGTAAAACAAGCTTAAACAGGTAAAACAGCAGATATAACTCGCTTTTCGGTGAGAAAGGACGTTCACAAAGGTAGTAGCAATAAATTATACTTAAATCAGTTTAGCAGTCACTTTTTTTCGCCTCTCTGCTGCTAGCACCACTCTGCAGGACCACGAGGAGCTTTAGCTGAGTAGGAACAAGCAAAAAAATGTGCCAAAGCAGGTTTTTATACAGGGGACTAGAAAGAGCTAGAAATTAGCCCAAAACGGCCAATAAACTACCAGATTCTGTGCTGAGATCACTCCTCCAGGGACAGATAGGCTGCTCAAAGCTCCCCACTCCCACTGGTGAACAAAGAAGCTTCCTTCTATCCAAGTAAGTAAATGGGCAACACAGGAACTATACTAAAGTCCGGAATACAGCAATGCCTGTATTAAGGACTATTCTAGGTAGGGAAAGGTGGGAAACAAGGATTTTTTTTTTTTTGATTTTTTAAGAAGCAAACAGCAGAAAATTCACAGTAATAGGCTAGCGCACTTGAGTGAGCAGCCTCAACAGATAAAATGCAACAAAAGACAAACTTTAAAGTGCAATTTGAAAAAAAACAGTAAAACAAGCTTAAACAGGTAAAACAGCAGATATAACTCACTTTTCAGTGAGAAAGGATGTTCGCAAAGGTAGTAGCAATAAATTATACTTAAATCAGTTTAGCAGTCGCTCTTTTTCACCTCTCTGCTGCTAGCACCACTCTGCAGGACCATGAGGAGCTTTAGCTGAGTAGGAACAAGCAAAAAACCACGCCAAAGCGGGTTTTTATACAGGGGACTAGAAAGAGCTAGAAATTAGCCCAAAATGGCCAATAAACTACCAGATTCTGTGCTGAGATCACTCCTCCAGGAACAGATAGGCTGCTCAAAGCTCCCCACTCCCACTGGTGAACAAAGAAGCTTCCTTCTATCCAAGTAAGGAAATGGGCAACACAGGAACTATACTAAAGTCTGGAATACAGCAATGCCTGTATTAAGGACTATTCTAGGTAGGGAAAGGCGGGAAACAAGGATTTTTTTTGTTTTTTTTTTTAAGAAGCAAACAGCAGAAAATTCACAGTAACAGGCTAGTGCACTTGAGTGAGCAGCCTCAACAGATAAAATGCAACAAAAGACAAACTTTAAAGTGCAATTTGAAAAAAAAACAGTAAAACAAGCTTAAACAGGTAAAACAGCAGATATAACTCACTTTTCGGTGAGAAAGGACATTCACAAAGGTAGTAGCAATAAATTATACTTAAATCAGTTTAGCAGTCACTTTTTCACCTCTCTGCTGCTAGCACCACTCTGCAGGACCACGAGGAGCTTTAGCTGAGTAGGAACAAGCAAAAAAAGTGCCAAAGCGGGTTTTTATACAGGGGACTAGAAAGAGCTAGAAATTAGCCCAAAACGGCCAATAAACTACCAGATTCTGTGCTGAGATCACTCCTCCAGGGCAGATAGGCTGCTCAAAGCTCCCCACTCCCACTGGTGAACAAAGAAGCTTCCTTCTATCCAAGTAAGGAAATGGGCAACACAGGAACTATACTAAAGTCCGGAATACAGCAATGCCTGTATTAAGGACTATTCTAGGTAGGGAAAGGTGGGAAACAAGGATTTTTTTGTTTGTTTTTTTAAGAAGCAAACAGCAGAAAATTCACAGTAACAGGCTAGTGCACTTGAGTGAGCAGCCTCAACAGATAAAATGCAACAAAAGACAAACTTTAAAGTGCAATTTGAAAAAAAACAGTAAAACAAGCTTAAACAGGTAAAACAGCAGATATAACTTGCTTTTCAGTGAGAAAGGACGTTCGCAAAGGTAGTAGCAATAAATTATACTTAAATCAGTTTAGCAGTCACTCTTTTTCGCCTCTCTGCTGCTAGCACCACTCTGCAGGACCACGAGGAGCTTTAGCTGAGTAGGAACAAGCAAAAAAATGTGCCAAAGCGGGTTTTTATACAGGGGACTAGAAAGAGCTAGAAATTAGCCCAAAACGGCCAATAAACTACCAGATTCTCTGCTGATATCACTCCTCCAGGAACAGATAGGCTGCTCAAAGCTCCCCACTCCCACTGGTGAACAAAGAAGCTTCCTTCTATCCAAGTAAGGAAATGGGCAACACAGGAACTATACTAAAGTCCGGAATACAGCAATGCCTGTATTAAGGACTATTCTAGGTAGGGAAAGGTGGGAAACAAGGATTTTTTTTTTTTGTGTTTTTAAGAAGGAAACAGCAGAAAATTCACAGTAACAGGCTAGTGCACTTGAGTGAGCAGCCTCAACAGATAAAATGCAACAAAAGACAAACTTTAAAGTGCAATTTGAAAAAAAAACAGTAAAACAAACTTAAACAGGTAAAACAGCAGATATAACTCGCTTTTCATTGAGAAATGACATTCACAAAGGTAGTAGCAATAAATTATACTTAAATCAGTTTAGCAGTCACTATTTTACACCTCTCTGCTGCTAGCACCACTCTGCAGGAACACAAGGAGCTTTAGCTGAGTAGGAACAAGCAAAAAAATGCACCAAAGCGTGTTTTTATACAGGGGACTAGAAAGAGATAGAAATTAGCCCAAAATGGCCAATAAACTACCAGATTCTGTGCTGAGATCACTCCTCCAGGGACAGATAGGCTGCTCAATGCTCCGCACTCCCACCAGTGAACAAAGAAGCTTCCTTATATCCAAGTAAGGAAATGGGCAACACAGGAACTATACTAAAGTCCGGAATACAGCAATGCCTGTATTAAGGACTATTCTAGGTAGGGAAAGGCGGGAAACAAGGATTTTTTTTTTTTTTTGTTTTTTTAAAAAGTAAACAGCAGAAAATTCACAGTAACAGGCTAGCGCACACTTTCAACCCAAATGACCAACCACTCCAACTAATTTTAATTCCAGTCACTCCTAACTTCCTTTTTCAAAAAAATCCTACCAAAACTGAAACACATTTCTATAGCCCTGAAAAGCTCTCACAGAATATATCAAAATAACTGCTGACACAGGACCTTACTCAATTTCCATCTTATTCAATTGATCCCATTAAAGAAAAACTATGTTGCACAACTCTGGTAATAATCCTCTGTCATCCCACTTCATAAAGGGGGTCAATCCACAGATTTCTTTAAATTATAGACCCATAACAATTCTGTCACTAGTATCTAACATTTTTGATAAGTGTATCCACTCTCAGATTCTCAATTAAATACTAGATAACAACCTCATTTCCCCTATGCAGTATGATTTTACACCCTGTCACAGCTCTGCTACAACACTGCTAACATTTATTAATATAATTCACCAAAATAGAAACTCTGACAACTTGATGTGTATGCTTTTCCTTGTCTGTGACCAAAAACTCCTACATAAATGTATCACGTTAGGTCTAACAGACTCTGCAGTCCACTGGTTTCATAGCTACCTAACAAATAGGTCACTGGCTGTAACATGGCAGAAGGACTATTCCTCCTTTCTTCCCATCTCAGTTGGAGTTCCCCAGAGTGCTGTACTTGGCCCTCTACCATTTAATCTCTGCATAAATGACTCGCACATTGCATCAAATCATGCATCAGTAGTCTAATATGCTGATTATTCCATTGTTATATGCACAGCTAACTATCTACTCTCCAACAACTAATACAACTAACCTTATTATCCATTGAAACGTGTCTCGAGAACTCTCATCTCATTCTCAACCCCCCAAAAAACTAAACTTATGTCATTTACTCCAAAACAGTTTAATGTCCATAAAAACCTCTTCTCTATAAACACAGAGAACAATTCTAAAGATGAACTTATATCACATACCAAACTATTAAGAATCACCACAGATGACCATTTGAAATTTGATCGATTTACTGTGCAAGTAAAAAAAAAATCATCAGAAATTTGACTGCCTTTATACTGAAAAATATTATCTTACTGATGCAGCTCAAAAGTATAGCCAAGGCCTACCTACTCCCAACCCTCCTATATGCCTCTCCAGCACTAACAAACTTAACATCTACCACAACCCTCAAACAACAACAGAGCTACAAAAAATAGCTAATAGAACCCATTACGGCTTGCCTCTAAAAAACTAAAGTTTCTGAAACTCATGCACACATATACTCTCACTTAATGCATAACTACATATAATACACAAACTAATTCATAAAACAGACCAATGTCCAATGCTCTTATCTAACTCTACTCTCTAAGTAGAAAATTATGATCTGGTAATAAACTATTACTTGTGTGATGTCCCAACTCTGAGCAAGTAATCAAGGAGCCTGATTCTCACTACTGATACTGGAGAGGAATGTTCACTTGGAACAAAAATGGATGCGACCAGTATTTCCAGATGCAGCTGTCTGCATCAAGCACATTTCCCCTTAAGAGCATACAGGGAACACACTCAATCTGGTGGCTGGTTTTCCTTCTTTCTCCAAACCCCAGTAAGATTCCCCACTGGGACAGCTATAGAGTTGAGTCCTCAGCCAAGTGTCCAAGCCAAGTCCTCCTCCACTATCTCTATGGAACCATTGCTTCATGTCTCTGCTCCAAGCAGCTGACACACACATTCTTTGACATCTGATTTACACACACACACACACACACACACACACACACACACACACACACACACACACACACTTGGGAACGGCTGGGACAGCTTTACTGACTATGCCTCTTTCTGCCAGGACTATAAGGTAGTTATACTGCCACCAGACATTCCTAAGCCAACAACTCTAAGGGTCTTACAAGGATATCGAATTATACTGAGTGAAATTAATATTAATACAAATGATAGTGTCTGGCCAATGCAATAAAGCTTTCAGCAGTGGCCAGAGTGTCACCAAATTGATGTCGCCCTATCAAAGTTTAAAAAAGGATGGCTCAGTGGTGCAGTGGTTGAGTTGTCGTATCACAGTAAAAGGTTATCTGGTTCCATTCTCAGCTAGAGTGCCTTCTGTGCAGAGTCTGCATGTCCTCCCTGCATTGGTGTGGGTTTCCTATGGTACCTCTGGTTTCCTCCCACATTATAAAGACAAGCATCTGGAACATTCCTCCCTGGGCCGCCACTAAAAAATTGGCTTCATTCCAAGTCGGACTTTCCCGATAAACAAATGTTAAATAAATAAATAAAAATATTCTCTAAAGGACTAGCCACAATAATAGATTTTAATATATTTAACAATAAATAATAAAAGAACATGAAAATACTAAATATCCATTTACAATATGCACCAGAGTTTCAATCACAGGAAATATTAAAATAACACAGTTGAACAGATTTACACAGATACAGAAAAACAGTACTTAACTGATCTCATTATATTTTCCTGACTGATCTAAATAATTACTATTGCCTAGTTCACTTACTAGAGCAAGGCAAGATGAAGTAGGTGAGGGGTCCTTCCTTGTCAGGTTCCTTCCTTGTCAGGTTCCAAAAACAGAGTGCCCTGAGACTTCAGTCTCACCTAGTATTAAAATATCATTTTTGTCCTAGATTACAGAATGACATCACATGCATCTGGTCATATGACTCTGTTTCTCACACTACCCCCATCACTAGAAGCTGCCAGGATTTAGCACATATGTGTTACTATACATATCTCAACCTTTGCTAAAGTTTACTGCAGCATCTGGAAGCTGTAAAACAATTTCATCACTTCTGCTCTTCCTACAGAGACTAACATACCATACTTCTTACAGACATTGCTTCTCTGGCTTCATTCAAAATTGTGAGACAACATCTTTATGACCTAGGCCCATTCATTTAATTTCAGAACATTTTTCAAAGTTAGCTGCAGTTGGACTGTGATTAACCTCCTCCCTTCCAGTATCCTCTGTTACAATATAATCATTTCAACAGTTGCAGTGCATACATTTATTCAGTTACTACATGCACATATATTTCTTTTCTGTCCAGTAGGACCCACTGTTGATAAATTTTCAACACAAGCAACTTTACAAATACATTTTTCAGCACAAACATCGGTACAAATAAGTTTGATATACAAATGAGATGTAATACTTTACAAAATTCCAGACAGCTGTGCTGGTATATGTTATACATCCACTGCCCTACTTCCCCTGGCATAGCTGGCAATACCTCACATCATCCCATCTCTCCCCCTTTGAAGACAGAAACTAGTTTCTCAAGTGACCATTGAGAAATGTTGCTTGAAATAAATTAGTCTGTCTGGGAATACATTAACCCATACCCTGTCTTGAGAACCCACCTGCATTGGCATTGCTGACCCCATTACAGCACTGCACTGTCATGTCATATGCCTGCATCCCTGAGCTCCACCTTAGTAATTTGACATTTTGCTGGCTGGCTTGATGTAGCCATAAATTCCATTCAGACTCCTGAAATCCACTGCAAATACTCTGCACCAGGACCTATCATGGTAAGGCTTCATCATTTTAACATGGTACAGTTTGGACCCCTGCTTCCTGCCTAGCAGTTTTACCATATAGTTAACATCACTGACCTTTCTTACCACTTTGCAAGGTTCCTTGCAGGCTGCCTGCAACTTATTGTGTCTAACAGGAATGAGAACCACAACCTGCTGTTCCACAGCATACTCTTGGGCTTGAAAATATCAGACCTTTTTCCACTGCTGGGCTCCTGCCAGGTTCTCCTGGCAGGAGCTCCCTAAGCCTTGTCCTGAGGTTTAGGACATATGTCACAACAGAATCCTTGTGGGATTCACACTCACCCTCCCACACATCACAAATCAAGTCTAAAGGCCCCCTCACCCTATACCCATACAGCAAATCAAATGGTAAAAAAACTGTGGATTCCTGAGGCACCTCTCTGTAAGCAGATGGGGCAAATATTTGTCCCACTCTCTCTTAAACTGGTCTGCAAATTCCTGTAGCATGGTCTTTACTTTAGAGTTTATTCTCTCCAGAAGACCATTTGTCTGCAGATGGTAGGGGGTGATTTTTAGGTGTTTCACCCCACAGCGCCTACACAGATAAGCCAGCAGGTCTGACATGAAATCGGCATCTCTGTTAGTCAGTGTTTCTTTCAGGAAACCTGCCCTGCTGAAAATCTCTAACAAAGCATTTGCCACCTTCTCTTCCTCAATGGAGGACAGAACCATTGCCTCAGGGTATCTAGTAGCATAATCTACTATGACCAGGATATACATCTTCCCTGTGGAACATGTGGTACTATTAGGCCCCAAAATATCCATAGCTACCCTCTGAAATGGCTCCTGAATTATAGGCAAAGGCATCATAGGAGCTTTGACCTTGTCTCCTGCCTTGCCTACTTTTTGGCACTGCTCACAGGTCCTTCAGTACCCTGTTACATCCCTTGCAATGCCAGGCCAATAAAAGTTCTGCATAATATGTCTCTTGGTATGCTTTATTCCCATATGACCTACAAAAGGAATATCATGGGCTATGGCTAGAAGTGCTAGATGGTAGGGTCTAGGAACTATCAACTGCTGTATTACGTCACCTTCTAACTGTTTCTCAGGGGTCCACTCTCTTTACAGTAACCCTTTGTTCCAGTATACAGATTCCCCTTTTTATTGAGGATCAGGTGCCTCCCTAGCTACCTTCCTCAAGCCTCTTAGTGTAGGGTCCAATAGCTGAGCCTGTCTCAACTCTATCTTTGTGACTTTTCCCAGCTCCCCTTCCACAGGAAGTCTGGTATCCACTGACAGTGGTGCCACACTGTCAGCCTGGGTACTACCACTCACCCCTGCCTTTGCAGTCACTCTGTCCAAGGGGACATCAGTACCTACCAGCAACTGTGGCTCCCTCCCTGAAATAGCCATCTCACCAGCCCTAGTTTCAGGTGTGTGGTCTGTCTGTGTCTCCCTCAGCTACTAGAGCCACATGGCTGTATCTAAGCCTGACTGCATGCAACTGCATATACACAAGGTACTGCATTATCAAAATCATTCCCTGTTAGGACATCTGCAGGAATATCCTTGAGCACACCTCCTTGCTTGCTTCCTTTTCCACCCTCCCAGTCAAGGTGAATCTTGGACAAAGGCATTTGGAATGGGGGTCCCTCTAATGCCCTGACTGGAGTGGACTGCCCAAGCAAGTTCTGTTCCTCTTAAACCACTGCAGGCTTCAACATGGTTATGTCAGAGGCTGTGTTTCTCTTTGCAGTGGCCTGTTTTCCATCCAGTAAGATTGGATATGAACTCTGGTGATAGTTTGGTACCCCTGGTGCCTCTAGACAACTTAGCACTGGCATACTGTTATTCCCACTTGCTGTCTCCCCCACCTTTTGTTCCACAACATGCTACCATGGATATCTATATGATACATGGTTCCATTGTTACATTTAAAACATTTAACCGTTGATCCTGGCCATGTACCTGAACTATTGGCTTTTCCTGTTACTAGTGGACTCTGTTGGTGTGGTTTAGGCTGCCCACCATGAGCTCCCTTATATCCATGTGCAGCACTGGGTATCCCCTTCCTGTGCAGTGATGTCCTGCTTGCTGAGTAGAGATCCCCCCCCCAGCTCATCTGCAGAGTTACACTCAAGATCTGCCAACCAGATTCTCATGTCCTCATACCAAGTGCTTAGGGCTTGTTCCCCTCACCAAAAGGTCTGCCAGCCCTTCAAAAGTGGTGACCTAACAGTCACTCACCCACCTATGAAAATAATTGTTTAATTACATATACTTTCTGCCTTGCATCTATGCTCACTAAACTTTTTTTCTGTAAGCTTCAGGTGTTAACTTAAAAAATTCTAGTAAACATTTCTTTACTTTATCATGGTTTAAACAATCAATATCAGACAATTTAGAACAGCAGTTACAGCTTTACCATGGAGTAAGGCTCTCAGGAATCATACCCAGAGCCCTTGGTCAAAATTATACTGTTTACATTCTCTTTAAAATATATGAATAAAACTATCATAATTATCACCTTCTGTAAACTGTAGAAGAAATTTACTGATGTTTATTGCTTCTGGGGTTTGGTTATTCCCTTCCCCATTACCTCCATGACTCTGGCCTCTGGCAAAGAGTCAGCATCTTCCTCTCATGTTGATCCTGCTGCTCATTTTCTTCAGCCTCCAAATGCCACAGTCTCTCCACTGATTCTAATTCCCAATGTCTGGCCTCCAGTTCAAATCTCTTTAACTCCAGATGGATTTTTAAGTCCTCTAAGGAAAATTTGAACTGTACTGTTTCTGAGAACTGCAAATTCCCATTACCAGACTGGTTATCCTTCTAGTTGCTGGTCTGAGCTGGGACTAATGCTGAAATAATTTCCTCTTTAGTCAGGTTGGCATGCACCAGTCCTTTGACTTCACACACTTTTCCAACTGATTCTTTTTCAGCTTGCCATAATCCTCTGTTGACATCTTTGCTTGCTTTCCCTGACTAAACTAAATTAACAAAAAATAAATAAAAAAAATGTTCTGAAAATGAAATTCTGAATGCTTACCTTGGGACTGCTTGAGAGTGCACCCACCTTCTGTGACAACTGCCTAAAAGCTACAGAAGTTCAATTAATATCTGCAGCACTGTTCAACAATATGTGACATGCCCACTTTGTGTCAGTAATCAAGGAGCCTGAATCCTCACCACTAACAATGGAGAGGGATCTTCACTTGGAACAAAAAGGGATACACCAGTACTTCCAGATGCAGCTCTCTGCATCAAGCATAATTTCCCTTAAGAGCACACTGGGAACACAGTCCAGGGACTGGTTTTCCCTTTGTCTCCAGATCCCCAGTAAGACTCCCCAGTGGCACAGCAATAGAGTTGAGTCCTCAGCTGCGTGTCCAAGTCAAGTCGTCCAGTCCTCCACCCCACTGTATGTGGAAACAGTGCTTCTTCTCCCTGTTCCAAGCAACTGACACACACACACACACACACACACACACACACACACACACACACACACACACACACACACACACACACACACACACACACACACACACACACACACACACACACACACACACACACACACACACACACACACACACACACACACACACACACACACACACACACCCACACATAAACTCACACCTGGGAAAGGCTGGCACAAATTTACTAGCTATGCCCCCTTCTGCCCAGACTATAAGGTAGCTACACTGCCAGCAGACACTCCAAAGCCAACTACTCTAAGGTTCTTACAAGAGTACTCAATTATACTGAGTGAAATTAATATTAATACAAATGATAGCTTTTGGCCAATGTAAGGCTTTTAGGACTGGCCACAGTGTCACCAAATAGATGTAAGTTTTCTCAAAGTTTAAAATATTCTCTAAAAGCCCAGACACAATGAAAGGTTTAAATATATTTAATAATAAATAATAAAAGAACATGAAAATACTAAATATTTACTTGCAATAAACACCAGACATTCAATCACAGGAAATAATAAACTAACGCAGACAAATAGATTCACAAAGATACAGAAAAACAGTACTTAACTAATCTCACTATTTTTCCTGACTGAGCTACAGGATTACTTTTCCTTGATTCACTTACTAGAGCAATATAGATGAAGTAGGTGAGGGGTCCTTCTTTGTCAGGTTCCAAAAACAGAGTGCCCTGAGACCTCAGTCTCACTTAGTATTAAAATATCATTTTTGTTCTGGATTACAGAATGACATCACATACATCTGGTCATATGACTCTGTTTCCCACACTACCCCCATCACAAGAAGCTGCCAGGATTTAGCACATATGTGTTACAACACATACATATCTCGAGCTTTGCTAAAGTGTATTGCAGCATCTGAAAGTTGCGAAATAATTTCAGCACTTCTGCTCATCCTACAGAGACTAACAAACCATACATCTTACAGATATTGCATCTCTGACTTCATTCAAAATTGTAAGATAACATCTTTATGGCCTAGGCCCAATAATTTCATTTCAGAACGTTTTCCAAAATTAGCTGCAGCTGGACTGTGATTAACCTCTTCTCTTCCAGTATCCTTTGTTATAATATATTAATTTCAACAGTTGCAATGCATACATATAAGGAGTTACTACATGTATGTATATTTCTTTTCTGTCCAGCAGGACTCACTGTTTATACATTTTCAACACAAGCAACTTTACAAATACATTTTTCAACACAAACATCAGTACAAATCAGTTTGATAGACAAATGACAAATAATTGTTTACAGAATTCCTGCTAGCTGTGCTGGCATATATTACACATCCACTGCCCTACTTCTCCTGCAATCGCTGGCAATACCTCACATCATCACAACTTGCCATTACCAAATAAAAAAAATCACACTGGAGATACTTTGTACTCCAACAATGTCTTAAAAAAATGTAATTCTTGGCCAGCAACGCTAAGAAACACTAACACTAAAATAAACATTCAAAGCCATACTCAAATAGTACCTTACAAGAATGTGGCTCTGCACCTGTGATGTCCCAGGCTAATAATACTTTCCAGAGGTGAGTTTACAACCATGCACCTACCTGCCATCCACCATATAGTAACAATTCTATGTCAAATCTAATTTATTAAGTCCATAAACTGTATTGCAAACTTATTAACTTTACTTTATTATACTATATTATATGAATGTAGCAACTACTAAGTAATAATGTGTAATGCAATCCTTTGTGCGATTGTACTATGATGTTTTATGATTAAGCAAATCTCCCCAGACCTCCACTGAAAATGGGTAATCTGCCCAGTCAGACTTTCCCAGTAAACAAATGCAATAAATGAATAAAAAATAAAATACAATAAAACAGCATTTATTTTGGTTAATTTAATAGACAGTTACTTTCTTCAATAAATTTGTATTTCAATAAATTTTGATAATATGCACTTCTCAGAAAATGACTTTTGTTGAATTATCACAAACCTGACAAAACAGACAAATTATGAGTTGTGTCTGAAAATGGTCATTGCTGATCAGTAAACTACTCTGCAAACAAACATACTGTACACGCATGCATACATACATTTTACATATTTGCAGTTTGCAAATATGCATTCCAAGAGGATTTACTGTTTTGTCATGGTAGAAGCTGCATTATATATAGCATGCACTGAAGCTTTGTATTACACTCTATGTTTGCAACAGCTGCATTTGAAATAGGTTAAGAAAATAAACCTTGCACAAAAAGACATCTATGACATCATGATGGCAATTACTTTTTTTTGTTGTTGTGTCTTTCGGGTTTAACCGGTTAGGAGTCGCCACAGCGGAACTCCGGTCCGCTAATGATTGGTAGTTGACTTTTAAGTGCCGAGTTACCAGCCTTGATGCACAACCTTCAATGAAGGTACACCCATTTACGTATGTCTCCATGCAGAAGACGCTCTAGCTGAGAATCGAACCGGACAGTGTCTTACTGTGAGGTGACAATGCTACCGCAGCATCACCACCGCGGATCATGATGGCAATTACTAAGAACTCTAAATACAAGATTCAAATAATGCAAATATTCTCTTACTGAACACAGTAAATGTGTTTTGTAGCACTTCCCTAGCTTTAGTCACATTTTTATGATTTGTTTTGTTAATGAAACAAAGCTGACTAGGTACAAATGTCACCTTCAAATGATTATCTTCCATCATTGGGATGGTTAAAAGATTTAAACAGAGTCATTCAATGTGCAAGTGTAGACTGAGTGAATCAAACCCAGGCCTTTTAGTATAAAGCTCAGTGACAGCTTACACTGTCAGCTTTTCAGTCAGATAAACTACTTCATCAAATCTGTCAGTTTAAACTGTATCAATAAACCAAGCTGCTATGGAAGTTGCCTGTGAATGTGATGCAAAGAATTTTACCAACCAAAATATTTGTTTGAGGGTGGTTACTAATCAGTTACTTATCTGTTAATCATTACTCACCATGTTAACTTTTCAGCTGTCATGGTGGAAGAATTGGTCAGACCTGAAAAACATTCTGCTGATCTTTTGTAAACTTTACAAATGCAAAATGTGTTTAATTAGATCATTATTCAGAGTAAAGTTTCAAAGGCAATGTTTATTTTCATATTCTCAGCAACTGGGTTTGTGACTAAATTAGGGTAGCTATGATAAAATACTTCACATTAAATCCAGTTTCAGTATAAATCAGTGTTATGAGTGATTAATTTGTTCTTTGATCCATGAGAATTTTTTTTTGGATTGATATCCCAAAGTAACAGAGGAATGCCAAGTATAAACTACACCTGTGAGGAAACCAGCTGCCTCAGATCTGTCACCTCAGAACTGTTATTCACACCATAATCGTTTCCATAGACATCCCATTTTACTCTGCTTATTATGATAAAATGATGTCTGTCTGCACTGCTTGGTGGTAAGTCAGTTCATGGTGGAAAGATTTACTTTCACAAATATAAACTCTTAGCAGTCTTTCCAAACACCAGACATTCACAGAAAAAAAAAATATATGGCTCATTTATTCTCTCCAGATTTAGGCATTAGAACCATGTCCAAAATGCCATTGTATCAACATCTGTTTGTGTTCGGTATTACTCCAGTACAGAGTCCTTATTCATTTTGAATAGAATGACCTTTCATTTTTGTGAAGAACACTGCTAAATGTATATTTAACTTTAATTCTGCTTTAATTACTTGTTTGAAAAGTTTAAATAGCACTCTAGCAATATATATATATATATATATATATATATATATATATATATATATATATATATCAATATCTATATCTATATATATATATATATATATATATATATATATATGTATATGTATATACAGATAGATACATACATACATACACATACACATACGCACACGTGTGTGTGTGTGTGTTTGCGTGCATGTGTGTGCGTTTGCGTGTGTGTATACATACATAAATATATATATATATATATATATATATATATATATATATATATATATATGGGTCTAGGACTATTCACTGAAAGCACATTTCACTGAAACACATTTGACTGCGCACAATTCACTGAAAGCTCAATTCACTGAAACACAATTCACTGAAACACAATTCACTGAAAGTAATATATGGCCTTTTCCCTACTGTATTGCGAACCTGGAGTTAGTTTATATAGAAGTGGGGTATGGGGGCGTAGCCCCCCACCTATTTTAAATATTTTAAACTATATAGATGGACACTTGCAATTCCAATAAATTGCTGTTTTCTGAACTTAATATATATCCATACTATGAGGGGGGGTTATGCCCCCCACACCCCCCCTTACTATTTATACTAACTCCAGGGTCACACAACAGTGGGGAAAAGGCCATATATAACTTTCAGTGAAATGTGTTTCAGTGAATTGTGTTTTCAGTGAATAGAGCTTTCAGTGATTTGTGCACAGTCATTTGACTTTCAGTGAAATGTGCTTTCAGTGAATAGTCCTAGACCCATATATATATATATATATATATATATATATATATATATATATATATATGTATGGATTCCCTTCAGAATGTAGAATTTCTGAAATCTCGAACTTCATATTGTTGAGGCCATAGGATCAAGGTTTCAGAATCTCAAAATTCTGAATGGAGATCTACATGTAGTGCGATCTCGGAGTTGATATATTTAAGTAGCGGGGTGTGGGGGGTGCAGGGGCTTGCACCCCCTGCAGAAATGGTTCATTTTTTGTTGTTTTTTTTTTTTTATTTGTTTCAGAATTTCGAGCTTCTGAAACCTCGATCATATGGTCTCGACCATATGAAGTTCAAGATTTTAGAAGTTCTAGATTCTGAAGTGAATATATATATATATATATATATATATATATATATATATATATATATATATATATATATATATATATATATATATATATATATATATATATGGATTCATTATACAATCTCGAAATACTGAAATGTCGAATTTCAGTATTTCGAGACTGAATAGTCGAAAACCCATATACACGAAAACCCAAAATCCCGAATACCACAACTGCGACCATTCACACACACAAACGAGGACATAATCACACACAGATACACCTACCTAACTAAACAGACATAACAACACACACAAACACACCTAACCTACTTATAAGCAGTGGGGCAAGCTCCCCTGCACCCCCACACCCCTCCTACTTATATATTCTAACTCCGAGGTCGCACTAAACACACAAAAAACACCCACTGCACACACTCACACACACTAAAATCCCCACCCAGTATCCTCAAACACACAACACTTACCTGAAACCCCAGATAAATCCACAAACCGCACCACACGTCATGAACATGACACCATGATAGTGGTGGATTCGACATTTGCGGATTCAGCAGAGTGTAGTTTCGAGTAACTGCACTTTCCACTATTCAGTCTTAATGTACTGAATTTCAACATTTCAGTACATCCAGACTGTCTAGTGTATATATATATATATATATATATATATATATATATATATATATATATATATATGCTGATAGATATAAATATACAGATATATAGTATAAATGCATTTTGAATAAGGCAAGTGATAATGCATCTATCCATTCATTGATTGATTACAACTGAGTACTCCATTGATTTCATAATTTTTTATCTGTATCTACAATTTACAATGATCTTGAAAACATATTCATGGAAAGTTTTTCTTTGTTAACTTAGAAAGCGAACTGGTCTTTCTCAGAACATATTCAGCTGGGGCATAAGGATAGTAAGGAAAGAGATATATAGGTTCATAGGTTGGTACCTGGCTATCGGCCCTATGGCCTATACAAGCCTAGCCATAACAATTACCTGTATATTGCTTCCCACAATGTTTACTTCCCTGTACCCCTGTCTAGCAAGGTGACTGACATGATCCCCAGAGTGAATTTCCTATCTCCCATCCAGTCATCAAGGTTCCTTTTGAAGAGGGCCAAGGAAGCGCTCTGCTTGACATGTAGGGGCAGTCTATTCCAGAGTATGTGTAGTCTCTGGATCAGGAACCTATCCCTCCAGCATGGTTTGTTCATTGTCATGACAAGGTTTAGATCCCTGGAGCATATGGCTCTGTGGGATTAGGATTTCTTTAAGTGGAGCATGTCCAGCAGCTCAGAGTTTGATATGGATTGTATGTTAAGCAGAGATCGCCTCTGAGTAGACAATATGCCACAGAGTATAGCTGGAGTTTTTTTAGATGGTCAGCATATGGCATCTTCTTTAGGCCTGTGATTCTTTTAGTGAGGTATTTCTGCGGCCTTTCCAGCTGTTGCAGATGTCTTGTGAGGTACATACCAAACAGGGTGTTATACTCTATAATGGGTCTAATGAAGGACGAGTACAGTGGAACAATGACCTCCTTTTTTCTGGATAGTATTAAAAAATTGATTACTCAAAAGAAGAATAATGCATCCACAAGGTGAACATGCAAACTCCTCCTAAGCAGTAAGCAGAAGTCAGAAATGAGGTACAGATCTGGTAGGTATTAGCCTTCCCTTGGAGTCACCATACTACCCAACTAAGCTAAAATAAAACATAGTAAATACTTAATAGTATGGCCTTTGTTTCAATAATAAAAGTCATTTGTTTATTGGAAAGACAGGGGTGCTTCAATCTCTAGTTTCTAGTTCAGTTTGGAGCTGGGATGCTTTCTACACTTTCTGCATGTTCTCCCTCTTCCTGTGTAGGTTTTCACTGGGTGGATCCTCTACATTGTACATAGGTGTGTGAACATGTGGGGAGGAGTCCTGCAATTGAATGGCATCCATTTCAGAATTAGGTCTCTCTGCCTTATGCCGGTTATGTGTTAGGACAGGGTGTAGTTTCCATGTCACCCTGAAATGTATAATTTAGATATCAGAGATATCAGAAAATTAATAAAATAATGTAATAATAAATTAATAATATTTGATTGTTTCTTTATTCTGGGTTAAAATGTTGCTAAAAAGTAATGAGAACCACAGACAAGTATGCAGTCTGAATGGGTAAATGATAAAGGGGAGGAAGAAGGAAGGAAAAAATGCTATATACAAAGTCAGCTCAGAAAGCTAATCTATTCAATAGCTACTGAAGTAGTCAGAAGAACAACAAAGGCTAAGAGGTGTGATCCGTCTATTGCTAGGATGTTGACTTTAATAATTTTATTTAAAGATGGAGACCACTGTGCTGTCTCCATGGCACAGACGAATAAAGCCCTGACTGTGACCTAGATGACCTGGCATCACTTAGCAATCTCATCCTGGAAGATGCAACTAGTAAGTGTCAAACTGAGTAGACAATGTCAGGTCACCCATCCAGGGGGAGGGAGAAATTAACCCATTGTATGACTGAATCAGCAAAGGTAGACATTACAATATGCAGCAGAGGGATGACCAGCATGGACCAACAAACTGCCCATTAACACAGTATACATACTTCAACTCATACACTAAAAAAAGCATGTATAAATCATTAGGTTTGTACTGGGAGCAAACAGACATCATGTTACTGCTTGGGTACCGGGCATAGGACTAGCAATAGACTAACAATGGGCTTCCTCACATAGATGAATGAGTGGCCCATCAGATCACAGGAAGAATGATTGTCGGCAGATAATGGACAAAAAAGACAAAGAAAAATATGTGGAATACTATCCCACTTTGCTGTGTTAAATATACTGTCTTTGCCTTCCATGCAGCACTGAAGGGATACTTCATAATCCCTTTTATTTATAGATAGCCATTCTATTCAAACTTTGTCCAGTGCCTTTAAAATCTCCAGCCACATGTCATTCCCACCTGAAGATTTTCATTGCAGAGGACTCTGACAGCCATCATCTACCATGAAGAGTCCTAACCTAACAACAATTTCAGTCACGGTGACCTGTCAGGAGAAATATCCACTGGCTTATGTAGTTCCTGAAATAGTTCCTTCAACATTCTGAAAAAAGTTGATGGCAAATGTTTAGTAATTGTTCAGCACATTTTATTATACTTTGTACCCCACTGAAGCATTTATTGAAAATAGGGCACTACAAAAGAGAACTGGCCACCTGGAATTCTCTCAGATTCTGTCCAGGACTGATGACTACATCAGATGTGGTCTTTGGTAGATACATTAATTTACATTCATTTGCTGTTTCCAGGTCCATTTTCTTAACGCTGAATTGAACTGCAGCTTCTAGAATGGTTAATGACTTCAGCAGTATGAGCTCTTGAAGCAAGTTTGCTGCAGTACTTTAATTCAGTACTATCAGCTCTTACTCAACTCAGAAATGTCAGGAGGTTCAGATTGTATTTAACCATCGATGAAAGTGCCACGTGAATTGTGACTGACCAGAAGTGTTAGGCAAGTGCCCGGTTGACCCATAATTGTCTTCTATAAATGGGCAGTTATTCTGATTTGATTTGTTTTGCTTACAGTGAATTAAACTTTTTATTTAGCAATTTAAAAAAGTTGTCTTTGTTCCTCACAGAAAATAATTAGCAAAACATGATGACAGTAAACAATAAGGATATATTTAGCCAGTCTGGTAACATCTAGATATACAGCCTTGAATATGTATGGTCCAGAAAACCTGTGTTTGCTTAGTAGCTTTTAAAGTCTTAACAAACATTACAGGGAGAATTGGTTTGCATGTTCTGGGGGAAAGGACCATGCCAATGTCAATGGGTCATTCATTGAATCTTGGTGGTGGCCAGGGCTTCAAATGATCACTGGGCTATGCATGTAGGATGCCTGAGGAAGTGGATATGCCCTAGGTCCCAGGGTGACCACATCCTCAGACTTCATGTGTCATTGTTCACTTAGCCTACAGATGTAACAGCAGCTCTCTCTCTGTGATACAGCCCAATAAACAACAACAAAAAAACACTGCTAGCTGAATAATGATGACTCTTCACCTAACTCTGTCTCACTTGGAGGTGCATGGAGGTGCATAGCAGAGAGAACTCTTAGAACTTGCATGCAGAAGTTGGAGGCCTCCCTTCATATAGTGCTATCTCCAAATGGAGGACTCTCTCTGGTGTAGATTGAAGCAGCATGTGTCATCATAACATTGGATCCACAAATGAGACTATTGGAAAACTAACACTGAGAAGTTTAAAGTCATCAGTAGTAAAACACACAAAAAAACTTGGTGCCATTTAGCCACACCTTATGACCTCACTTTGATATCCTAACAAACATATGTTTCTAAACCCTCCCACCATACCTATTACCCACAAAGCACAATCATAAAGTTTCCCTTATAAACAAACACATTCAAAAACTGATAAAACTAATAACCTCATGCATATCAAAACTAGCCCTAAGTGTAGACATCCACCCCAACCCTGGCCCTATCATCTCCAACCCCAATCCTCATAATCAGACTAGAAACCACAACTTCTCCCATATTACAGCCAATAGAAAGCCAAGTGACTTCCTTCTACTAAGCCTAAATATTAGAAGTATATCCAACAAAGTCCATGAACTCCATGCCACCACAGACTTGTACTGCCCAGATATAGTCATCCTGACAGAAACCTGGCTAAAACCTCACATTACCAGTGAGCAAATACTCCCTACAGGTTATGGCATACTAAGAGTAGACCAGCTAAACAAGAAAGGAGGTGGTGTAGCTATAATATTTAAACAGCATCTAAACATCCAGATCTTAAAATCATCAGCTCCACAAATAGTCAATGAAGAAATAATATATACCAACCTCAAAATAAACCAAAACAAAACCATCAACATAATTGGATGCTACTTCCCACCTGGCCAAAACATCCCTCCACTAGAAAACCTCCTCAGCTGGTCTACCCACCATCTCCCCCAAGAAACTATCATTTTAGCTGATTTCAATATTGACTGGCAATCCTGTTCTGCCAACCATCCAACCCATCATCTAAAGATTCATGGCTTCACTCAAGTAGTCCAGTCGCCAACCAGGATAAATAAAAACTGTAGCAAGCACACTACCCTGGATTGGATACTAGTCAGTAAGAGCCCCCAGTCATATATAATAGGCTGCTTATCAGATAGCCTCAGTGATCACTCCCCAACATTCCTACTCAAAAAATACCTATACCAAGCTAAACCTGTCATCTGCTGTCAAATACTGTAGTAAAATAATAAACTGCGGACTCAACACGACTCAACAAAACTTATAAAACTGTATAATTTATTGTGGTAAGCGCTTTCGCGTACCTTCCTGTACGCTTCTTCAGACCATAAATGTTCCAACAAACTAAACAGCTTTTTATATACATAGACTTGAACACTTAATTATTTAATCACAATCAATTAGACACATTCAATGATTCAATAAACAATTTAAAACAATTTAAAACAGCTATTTTAAAAAGGGCAAACTCTAAAAAGCATTTATGCAAAAAGAACTTAAAAATACTATGTAAAGCAGGAACAAATACTGAACTTTCTCTATGAGCATATGATAAAGAAGCAATTTGATCATTTAATATAGATCTATTTAAAGTATTTATATATTTATTTTTACATATTCAATATCTAAATATTTATTTATTTATTTATTTATTTATTTGTTTGGATATGATGTATATTTCATATAGAGGTTATTTGTTAGGAATATGCCTCTATCAGTTTTTTGGTTCTTTTGGTATATATACATGCCATAAAATGATCAAATTGCTTCTTTATCATATGCTCATAGAGAAAGTTCAGTATTTGTTCCTGCTTTACATAGTATTTTTTAAGTTCTTTTTGCATAAATGCTTTTTAGAGTTTGCCCTTTTTAAAGTAGCTGTTTTAAATTGTTTTAAATTGTTTATTGAATCATTGAATGTGTCTAATTGATTGTGATTAAATAATTAAGTGTTCAAGTCTATGTATATAAAAAGCTGTTTAGTTTGTTGGAACATTTATGGTCTGAAGAAGCGTACAGGAAGGTACGCGAAAGCGCTTACCACAATAAATTATACAGTTTTATAAGTTTTGCTGAGTCGTGTTGAGTCCGCAGTTTATTATTTTACTACAGTTATTTTTCTTTTAACTACGGCCTCTCAGTTGTAGTGGTATTTCGTTATATACATACTACTGTCAAATACGTAAAAAACTAAACTTTAACCCACTCACATTCATCTCATCCCTCAAAGAATATAACTGGCATCCTCTAAAGTACCTCAGTCTTGATGACGCAATTGAATTTTTTAATACTACCTTCCTGAGCATCCTTAATTACCATGCCCCCATAAGACTTTCCAGAATCAAAGCACAACCCTCCCCATGGCTACAGAATACCACTAAGTCAGAAATGAAAAACAGGGATAAAGCATGGGAGCACTGGCGTAAAACCAAAACCCCCTCAACCAGACAAAAATTCCTAGAACTACGCAAGAGTCAAAAAGCTAATAAAACAGGACAAATTCCAATACTACCAGTCTGCCCTAGACTCCTCCCAACACAGCCCCAAACAATTCTGGTCCTCCATAAACTCCATCCTCCACCCAGGTAAAGTCAGCACCCCTCCTCCTAACATCCCTCACTCTTCAGAAAATATTGCTACCTCATTCAACACACACTTCACACAAACCATACTATCACTAGCTAAACAACACAACCCCCCCCCTCCAACCCACACCTTCAACTAGTAATCTCCCCACTGCCTTCTCTTTTTCTCCTGTACCTACCTCCAACATAAAAAAACTCTTAACTAAACTTAAGCCCACAAAATTAGCAGCAGACAACCTCCCAAGTGAATACCTACAAATTGCAGCTGATGCTCTGGCCTACCCAGTATCCATCTTGATTAACCGATCTCTGTCAGAAAGTTACGTTACCACACTGTGGAAAGTATCACATATAATTCCCCTCCACAAAGGCAGACCCTCCACAGAACTAACCATTTACCGCCCCATAGCTATTCTCTCTCCATTCTCCAAAATACTAGAGAGATGCATACACTCTCAGGTCTCAGACTACCTCCTTACTAACAAACTCCTTTCCAGTACTCAGCATGGTTTCCGACCAAACCATTTCCTAGACCTATCTAAAGCATTTGACATGGTCCCACACAAACAACTTATCTCTGTCCTCAATAACCTGTCCTTCTCACAATCAGTCACCATCTGGTTTCAAAGTTACCTGTCTGACCACCAACAATCCATTGTATGGCAGAATGACATATCTCCCCAACTACCTGTCTCCATAGGGGTTCCCCAAGTATCCATCCTTGGACCCCTACTCTTCTCTGTTTTCACCAGTAATCTAGCCTCTGCCACCAAACATGGCACACTCATACAATACGCAGATGACTCAACCATCATCTGTTCAACCCAGTCCCTACCCAAACTGCAAAACGTCACACAGGAAGCCTTTTCCTCTGTTGAAACTTGGTTATCCGATGCCCAATTAATACTCAACCCAAACAAAACTAAACTATTAACCTTCCAACCCACCAAATATACTCAAAACAACTCTCACTTTAACATCACAGCAAAAGACAACACCACTATATACCCAACTAAACACACCAAATTGCTAGGAGTAGAAATAGACAATAAACTAAAATTTGACATTCACATATCCATGACCATAAAAAAGTCCACAAAAAACTAGGAGCATTATACAGAAATAAGCAACTTCTCACCAAAGCAGCAACGATTTCAGTAGCAAATTCCCACCTTATCTCCACCCTACTTTATGCCTCTCCAATATATACCAACCTAAGGCAATGCGATCTAAACAAGCTAGAGACCTGCTACAACAAAATCACCAAATTTGCCACAAGGGCATCCTACCATAGTCACCACTGTCTCTCACTTGCTGAACTGGGCTGGCTTGAACTCCCTCATCTCCTTCAATGGAATCAACTCTCACTTGCCCACAAACTAGTAAACCATCCACTAAATGTCCCATCCCTCCAGACTCTACTCCAATCCTATCACACCACCAAACCACTAAGATCCAGCAACAAAAATCACTTGCAGATCACTAAAGCCAATAACTCTGCTAGTGAAGCACTATTCTCTTGTGCCATAGCCAAATTATGGAACTCCCTCCCACCCACAATTACCTCCATACCATCATGCACCCACTTCAAAACTTTACTAAAAGCACACCTAAAAACATGCTGGCTATGTCCTTGCAACTCCCACTCTAATATCACCCACCCCATCCAACCACTATCTTTCTTTCCACTCCACTAACTACCTTGATTATAGCAAGCTCAGATGCTCATAAGCTTAGTACTTATTATATAGCAGGAACTTCTTATTGTAACATTTGTTAATGTCTGTTATGTACTTCACAGATAAAGATTCTAGTTGTCTACTGATGTACTATGTTCTTCATCTGTAAATATGTTGGAATTGCTATGTAAATTGTTAATCGCTATGTAATCCAATGTAACTACTGTCTGTTTATTTTAACTGTGGAGCTTTTCTACCTGGGCCTTCACTAAAAATAGGCCTACGTCCAGTCGGACACTCCCGGTCAACAAATATAAATAAATAAATAAATAAATAAAATAAATAATTCCAGATTAGAATGTCATCAAATATGAGGGGAGCTCCACCTATCTAGATCTTCAACTGTCATCACCAATGCTTTTTGAAACACTTCTAGATTGCCAATGATAACCATGCAACACTGTGACAGCAAAAAGATGCATTGAAAGTACATGGTTTGGAACTAGGGTGATCCAGTATAGTCTTACAAAAATCTGGTTTGCATCAAGCACTGAAAAGAATCTACCATTCAGCTTAGTTACAACTATTACTTCAATAATTTCAAGTAAACCTGCTCAGTATTCCAAAACTGATTAAGATGTAGGGAATGAATGCATCTGCCTTCTTTTTCCTGCTTTGTGATTGCCAATGTACTATTCAACTACCCTATTTGTTCTGTCTGACTATAACACCTATTCCTTCGATACACTTCAGTCCGTCAGTCCTTGCTCTATACTAGCCCAAGGAGTAAAATATTTTTGGAGCATGAATAACAGATACTGCCTAAGGTGAAATATTTATGAAATATTCCACTTACAGGCACCCTAAGATTTAAAACTGAACAGCATAATTCTTCAAAATATCATTTGTTTCCTGCATACCACTTTCTCTAGTATTTGATTTAACAGTTCTAAATTTGCAGGGATGAGCTGATCACAAATACTCTTTTATTACAGTTATTTGACATAACAGCTTGTTTACCATAAAATCATATATCTGAGCACACTGTGCTTAAATCTGTATATGTACTCTAGTAGCCTTATAATTACTCAAAACAATCATACAACAGTTTTGTAAACCCACTCTCAGCATCACAGAGAACACATCCTCCCTGCATGTGTCTTCATTATTAACAGACTGAATATTCAGATAAACTGCATTTTGTTAGACTTTGCTGGAGATAAGTGTACATTTTACATCTGAATGTCAGAAATTCTCTTCACTGTGCTGAGTCTTCTACAAACTTCCCTGCACAGAACATTTGATCATTTTACCTGAATTTTGTAAGGGCACCATTTGCAACATCAGCTTGTATTTCTTCCACTTATATATATATATATATATATATATATATATATATAGATATATATATATATAAATATATATATATATATATATATATATATATATATATATATATATATATATATATATATACATATACATATACAGTCTTTGCCCAGGTTTACCCAAATGTTTGAATTTGTGTTCTGAATATGAACAATGATGTGCATGATGACCTTGAACACTTTAATACTAAAAGTTTCAAAGTATAAAATAAGATTCTGTCATCACATTGCTCTGTGATCCAGTATCTAGCTTAAATACAACTGTTTTACTTTTAATCCACTTATACTTTGAACAATGATTGCTGTTTGCTGTCATTAGATACTCTGTCTGAATGCATACACATATCCTGACAATCAGTGAGTGCACTGATACTGTCTCACATACTTTAGTAAGTAAATATGCTTCAATAGTATCAACAAACATTTCAGTTTTACTCCATTCTTTTCCTTCTAAAATATTATCATACTGCCTTACTTATTTCCATTTCTAACATAATCTAGCAAAAATGTCACTGTCTTATAAAGGTAACAGGCTTCATTAAGTTTCAAGAAATGCTCATTTTCATATCCCTAGGAAGAATATTTGTACTAGTAATGAGTTGTGCTTTCTTATTTGTTAGCAAATACCACCTGAGGCATGCCACATGATCCTAATTTTGTTTTTATTTTTATTCTTAACATATTAAGGATTTGCTTTTACATCTTTCTCACATACATCCCTTAATCTGTACACTTCCAGTTCAACAAACATGCTCTTAAGCTGTGTGTTAAATCACACTGCATACACCATTCAATTTTCCAATTAAAAAAATCTGCTCCCTTTAATAGTCTATGCCTTGCCTGATTATTTATGATTCCACTAGAATTTTTCTCTCTAATAAGTGATTAGGACAGGCCATCAAACTCACATTCTTGCACTGAGTGATTAAGATCAGTTACGTAAGCATTTATTGCATCCTGAACCTTCTGATTTCTAATCAAAAACAATTGTCTCACACATGATAGCTTCATCTTTGGCTCGTGTTATGCTTGGAATTTAGTTTTAGGTGTTAAGTTCATGTTACCTTCACCTCTGACAGGTAGGAACACTACAACATTGTATTTTCTCAGACCCCACCCCCAAGTTTACTCACAGTGAGATACAGATCTAGGGTTACCACCTGTTCCACTTTGCGAGGGACAGTCCCTCTTTAGGCAGTTGTGTCCTGCAAAAAAAATCAACAAATAGCAAATGTCTTGAGATTTCAGGACAAAAATATGTCCTAAGTTTTCTTTAATAGTTGCATAAAACAGTTATTTAAAATATGAAACTTCTATATGTTATGTGAAGTAGCATAAGCAATTCAAATGTTGCTAGAATAAGCTTTTATTTGTGCAAAAAAGTAAAGTCCTGTACTATGCACAGCTGTAGGTATGTTTTTGTCCTGGAAAATCTGACATTTCTACAGAACATGTCCCACTTTGGGCATTTGGAAAGGTGGCAACCCTATACAGATCAGAACCTTGAATCAACATTTTGTTAAGGTTCCACTGTAGCTGCAGAGTTGTTAGTCATTGTAGTGTTGACATCTCAAGTAATAAAAAAAGTGAAAATGTCTTGTTTTTCAATGGAGTACAAAAATTAAACAAAAATAGAGCAAGTTTGTGACCTTACATTATTGTTTTAACATGAATAATTTAATATGGCAAAACAAGACATTAATGGCAGAATGAGGCAACAAATGGCTTGTTCAGTTTTATTGTTGACTTGCAATTGCTCTAGCGCAATCAGTGGAGGCTAGGATTGACACCTATCTGTCATTTTTCTAGACCATCTGGTAATCAGAATGATAGTCCAATTGTCCAGAAAGCACTGTACAAATTCTGGTATTTTACTAAAAATGCACCCTCAGACTAACTTTTCTTTATGAAAAGCACCAGTAATGAGATGTGTTGAAGTCTGAGACTAGCTAAAATGGAAACAAGAGAGACAACTCTACTGATATACTTGTTGGTGTACAAAACTGGTGGGGAAGTAGGTGGAATAAGTGGGAAAATGGACAGAGACAGGCAGGTCTATATGAAGTGAAAGGGGTTTGGTTTTTGTCTAGTTTTCACCATGGCAAAAGGTGGCAACCCAAGTGTAGACTCCAATAGGAAGCACATGCTATGTGCAGCAGTGTGGTACTCCCAAAAACTTACAGCAAGTTCCAAAAGGCAGCTGATATTGTCACAGCAATTAATTATGACTCCATTCTATGACTCAATATTGTTCGTGGAAAAGCCATGTGATTACTATAGCCTCACATTTTGCACCTGTCTACCCAAATCTGTTAAAATGGACCCATGGACAAGTTTACTTGCCTTATCAACAAAACATTTAGAGTAAGCAAAACTCTTTTTCTCCACATTAGTGAAAAGGTATATTTTATAGATACAGTAAATTTTGTCTAAAATTAGAAATTATAGTTGATAATTTCACATTCAGTTTTCAACTTTATGATCCTCGTTTTCCAAAGGAAAATAATGGTAATGCGGTTTTATTTGACATCTGGCAGTGATAACTGTGTGTGTTATGTATTCAATTTTCTCCATAGTGGTGCAACCATAGAGTTGGTATATTTAATAATGGGGGTTCAGTGAACTGCCCCTTGTGCATATAATGGTCATGGTAGTCTTTTTTTGTGGTCAGGTTAAAGATGTAGCTATTTTTTCATATGGATGCAGTTTTAACCAGTCGTTATTCAGATAGGCATGGCAGGAAAAGAAATGGGATACAAATGTAGCAGTAGTACAAAAAAATGTTAGCTGCAAAGAAATATCACATTAAGTGCTTATGTTTAACAAGGTTACAGAAGAACAAAATGTAATGTTAGAAGTTAATATGAAAGACCCGTGATTACCATCCCACTTTAATTTTATAGATATTGATTCAGAAGTCAAAACACAGATTATTCAGAAGTGTCAGGAAAGGCCAGATGAGAGGGATTCTGTAACAAAGATGTCACATTAGAATATTTCATTATGCTTCTGCTAAACTTTACTTTTCCAGTAAACAAATGTTAAATAAATAAATAAAATAAATAAATAAACTAAGTAGTGAAGTCATCTTAGATTTATTCTCTTCTTGTTTCAAAATGTTCACTGTGTTTAGATCTGTTGAGATCAGCAGATATGTATGCAGTCCTATGATTGCAGCTCTATATATAAAATCAGTTTTGAGGAGGCCCATACATCCTTCAGAATTAGGAATATATAACCTTGGGATACACTGATTTTTATATATCATTTAATAAGTGTGAAGCACTTATTTTGTTTTCCTGTCCAACTTTATCCAATACTTTTTGAGTCCAGTCAATTACCCCAAAACTGTAAGTTACAACAGGAAGAGCAAATTGGTTCTACTATATCTGGTTTTCTCGCATCATTTTTTGAACTGTTGGTAATGGGTAAATCCATGTATTATAAGTTTTATCATTCAACCAGACTTAAAAATGTTGAAAGTTACTAGCAGAAAGGCTACTATGCTGTGAAACTTTAAACAGAGCTGAGCAGTCTAGATCTGTAAAAAAACCTGTATGAAATGACAGTAACAAACAAAAAGTATCAGCTACAGACATTGTTTTAAATGAGTAAAAAAGGATCACATAGCGAGGTTATATACTTGTACTAGATGTTATACCTATGGAATGTGAAACTTTATCTGCTAGAATAGTTGAGATTGTATTCTGTTACTGTACTACTGCAATGTTAAAGTAAAATGCCCTAATGCATGGCACGGAACTGCAAGGGATGTTTTATTCTGGCAGTATAATCACACTGATAAAGGGACATTTTTTTGGGGGGACAGAAACCCCTTTCAATAAAGCAAATTGAATTAGTATGTCTTTGTGGAGATAAAAGAAGTATCACATTTCTCATCTCAAAACAAGAACTGTATTTGGGATGATAGTTCATCCTTTTTCCGTAGTAACACGTAACACGTGGCATAATAATATGAAAAGATTATCCCCACTTTAAAAATTGTAGAAACAATAAGAAGTTAATCTTTTTGACAGTCCACCTTATCAGTGTGGAAAGAGGATCCAGCAAGTGAATAAGCCTATAAGTATACTTCCTCCTAACTTGGAAAAAAAGAGAAAAGGATGTATAACTGCTAAATACATTCATTAGAGGAAACAAATCCAACAAAATCAGGGTATAGTTTTAGAAAGCTCTAAATGTACAAACAGCTGGCTAAGGATACAGACAAATGAAGAACCTACACCATTTGAAGACATTTGTCAGTATATACTTATGACACAACAACCTGTAAAAATGGAATCAGTAGAAGTGAGGCACTTATACAATAAAATATTTTAGTCTGAATGTATTGCAGAGCAAAGATTAGTGGAAACATTGCAGCCTGAAAATGTTGCAAAGCAGGGAGAAGTGACTCACAAAACTAAAGAGAATGAATCACTCAATTAAAGTATGTATTCTAAGGGAGTGAAGAAAGAAAGGCTGAAAAATGCACAACCTGAACAAAATTCTGAGCTTTCTGTCAAGATAAGGCAGAACGCCCTAGAAACAGAGAATTCTAAGCAGCAGGTCAGAGTTAAGGAGGAAGAGCTTACCAGTAAAAAAATGTTCACTGGTGTATTTAAAGAAGAAAAAATAATACCTGGACAGAGTTTTAAATGCAATTATGTCAGTGCAATAAAGAAACATCAAATAATGGAAGACTAGAGATGGTATCTATCTAAACATAAGATAAAAAGTAAATCTGAAAATAAAATGTGATCTGAAGTACCTGTTTTAGAGGAAAACAATTTAGAGGAGAAAATGAAAGTGAGAGGGTGGTATTCATTCATCCTGAAATAGAGGGAAAGCCACATAAAGGAGAGAGAAAAATAAGATAACATTGAATAGAGCTTTAATGACATTCTTCATGAACAAAATTGCAGGAGCACTAAGCCAAAGGAAGAAGGTTCTAATTATTAAATTCATAAAAAGGAACAAAAATGATTAAATACATTAGAGATAGCAACTGACACTAAAGAATAATGGTATTTGTTGTCTTTTCTATGGGAAGAATTAGACTCTAAGACTTCAGGGCCTGTATTGGCAGGAGAGGAACCAGTGCTTTCTTCCTCAGAAAAGATTGACTATTAAAGCTAATTTAGAGATTGCTTTCCACCAGGTAAGCCAGTTTAACACTGAAAAGCAAAATAGGAAGATGACTCTTTGAGCAGATAAAGGAAATATAGCTAAAGCTGTAGGGGAAGAAGCTGAACAGGATGGTCATCCTTTTAATCATATTTTCCAATGCAAATGTATGTGTTTTAAATAAAGAAAGATAGAGGAGAAGTAGTTTATCAACTGTTGAGGCCTGGCCTTTCTGAAAACTGATGAAAAGATTACCACAAGGCCATGTACTAGTGCAACTCCTAGGAATAGATAAGACTAAAGCAAGTGTCTTAGTGAGATTTTTCTAGTCTAGGATAATAAAAGAAGTTGAAACCTTCTCTGCTGATACCCTGATTGTGACTGCCAGAAGACAGCCCAATATCCATTTTTTTAAATCCTTTGATTTCAAAACCAGTTGCTGAGGTGTCATTTGAATGTAAAACTACAGACGTTGTTGGGCCACTGGTAAAATTCATCAAAGGGTTTCAATATAGTTTAGACATTTTTCAACTATGCAGCTAAATACTCAGAAGCTATCCCACCACATAAGGCTAAAGCTAAAGCTATAGCTAGGGAGCTACTATTGTTATTTTCCAGTGCAGGCAAACCTAAGAAAATATTCACTGACTAGAAGTCTCCATTTATGTCAAGAATAGTGCATAAATTGTCCCAGTTCGTTAAGGTCAAACAATTAAAACATTAATGTACCATTCCCAGACAGATGGATTAGTGGTGCATTTTCAATGAACATTAAAATTCATGCTGAAAAAAGTTATTGAGGAACATGTCAAAAACTAAGACCTTACCTCTTGTTTGCCATTAAAGAAGTACTGCAAGTCACAATAAGGCATAGTTCTTTTGAATTAATATATGGCAGGCCCACTTTGAGACGCTTAGATATTCTAAGAATAACTTGAGAAAAAAAAGGAAACCCCATTTAAATGTCATAGAACACTATAGTAATGTACAGGAAAAGCTGAAAAAAGATGATGATTATAGTCTGAGAAAACATGGAAATATCCCAAGGTATACAAGAAGTATATCATAATAATGTGAGGATCATAGAATTTATAGCTGAAGGCCAGGAGTTAGGTTTGGTCCTCTTGACAAAAAAAAAAAAAAAAAAAAAAACAGATTCTTGGTACAAAACATAGCATCCATTTAAAATAATAAGAAAATTAAATTAGGTGAATTACAAAGTTAGACAGGCTAGTAAGAAAAGGTTCCCTATTAAGTAAGCGAATGCTTAATATAGCGAACGCTGTTTAATCGACAGCTAAATGTCAAAACGGAAAAATCCTGAAGACACGGAACAGAGATTTTTCCCAGGGAGAAAAATCACTAGGTCATTTTTGGGACTTTGCCATTTCTTCCACTGTGGTGCGATCTTGAAGTTGGTATATTTAAGTAAGGGGGTGCACAGCCCCCCACTTTATTTTGTGTTTGTTTTTTTATTTGTTTTTTTTTTTTTTTTTTTGCAGACAGCTAAATGTCAAAATGTCAAAATCCCGAAGACATGGAACAGCGATGTTTTCCCAGGGAAAAAAATCATTGTTCCGTTTATTCGGAATTTTGTGTTTTCATTTTTTTTTTTTTTGGCGGCGGTTTAATATACAGCATTTGCTATTTTAAGTGTTCACTGTTATAATATAGACCCATAAGAAAAGACCAGAACAGATATACCATATTATTATTATGAAGTCATAGATGGAAGCACAAATCTGTGCAGTTACTTTAGCAGCAAGGACTAGCAACTTTTGTGAAGGAAAGCATTGCGTATATTCCTGCTGTTCATGTAGATGATACACAATCTAAGCTCCAAAATCAAGATACCAAAAAAACAAAGGAGTCTATTAAAGGCGAACCACACCCAAAAACTAAAAAAAAAACTTATGATTTTCAGCCAGTCATGAACATGTCTACATTGCTAATGTCTCCATATCAAAACAAATGGTTAGTACTACTTTCTAATTTGTTATAAGCCGCAGTGGTGCAGCGGTAGCATTGTCGCCTCACAGCAAGAGGTTTTGCCATTCGATTCTCGGCTGGAGTGCCTTCTGTGTGGAGTCTGCATGTCCTCCCTATGGTGGAGTGGTGTTCAAAAGACATGTGTGAATGGGTGTGCCTTCATTGAAGGTTTGGTGTCGGGCTGGCACCTCGGCACTGTAAAAATCTACTGCCAATCATTAGCGGACCGGAGTTCCACTGTGGCGACCCCTAACCAGGAAAAGCCGAAAGAAGAAGAAGACTACTTTCTAATTTGTTATACCCTAAAATGATCTGAAGGAGCTGCCATGGCTAGCATTATTTTGTTTTACTGTCAGTGCCTTCACCTTCCTGATGCCATGTTAGAGGGGACTGAAAGAAATGCTTATGATGAGAATATTTACTGTAGTTTTCTCTCTCATCAGTTTACAACATTACTGTAACTGCTTACTTTTTACTGTCAGCATCAATTCACATTTTTAATTACTGTGCCTCCTTTCTTTTTTCATTTTAAAGAATGTTTGAATGACAGGCTCGAAAATGTAGATGAGTTAATTGCTCTTTTCAAAGCAACAACTATAGTTCAGTTTTCAAGTGTGAGAAATCTGACCCCTGTGATTTATAAGTGTTACTCGGGCTTAGATGGTTTGTGTTGCACTTACAGTTTTAAATATTGTAGCTATAATTAAAGTCTTTGATGTTAATCTTCTTTCCCCAACTCCATGCAGTTTTAAAAAATGAAAAATCAAACAATGACAGGAAAAAGAAGAGTTAGATGAACATATTTGCTTTCTTTCTTTGTGGCACTGAGTTTTATTACAGGGAAATACATTTGTATCTGAAAACTAAGCTTGAAAGCCCTGCCTTTGTTCAGACTCCAGGCTACACCATTTATCTGAGGTATGATGCCAGCAGTTTGTAACTGATTAGGCACATTTAAGTGTCATTGTTTTCTTAATGGCTCTGTTGTTGGGATAAGTGACCTAACTTAATTACTGTGTCACTCTAAGTAGCTGTTCTGATGTTACATATGAGACAAATGCAGGAAAGAAAGGCAAACATAATTATTAAATTATGTTTTTTCTGTATCTGAAATGTTTAGTGTTGGATTACAAGGAAGGAAAAACACTTTTTGGAAAGAAAGACTTGACTTTTGGGTGGAGTTCTCCTTTAAGGGACAAGGATGTGTTTTCATGACTGCCTGGTTGAAGAAACCTGATTAAGCACCACATTCAAACTATTCAAGGAGAAAATTATATCTTGACACCTTACAGAATGCCATAATTACAATGAAGGGGCATACAGGAAGTATTAAAGAAACTGATTAAAGTAGGAGTAATAGTCAAAAAGTGGTGGAAATTACCTCATAACATTGGCCCAAAACATAATAAAGCAATCAGAATTGTAGTTATTTTAAGAGGCTCAACAGCATTCCACACTTAGATAGCTGCCCAGTGCCTATGACTGTGTAAATACTAGGCAGACTGGAGGAGGGAAGAGCTAAATTAAATGAGCTACAGACATATATAATACTATACCAGTTTGGCTCAATGCACCACAATGGAGATGGTCTATTGGTCAATTGAGCACACAGGGACAATCCAGTGTGCATGAAGCCAATGCTTTCAAGACAGGAGTCAGCTGCAGCACTGTACAGTGAATCTCAGAAAATAAAGTTTTAAAATAAATATAAATATTGCAAATAATGCTCTGCTTTGTGTGTAGAGTGAGTAAACAACCAATAAGAACGGGTTTCTTTAAGCATCTAAGGTAAATAAAAGTATTTCTTTATGAACAGACAAAAACTTTTGCTGAATTAGCCAAAGAAGTGTTTCTATCACTTCAAATAAGAATATTCCTTTATGATCAGACTGAAATTTTGCTGCATTAGCTAGAATAAATTTGTTCAATGAAATAGTCAATGGTGAATAAAAGGAAGTGTAAAGTAAGACCATACACAGAGTGCTGTTTTCTTGGAGTTGAGTTTTGAAGTCTAGAATAGTGCCTCCAAAAGAGATAGCAGAGTGAAAGAAGACCTGAAACAAGACAACAGGAGGAAGTTATTGATTGTTCCTGTTAGAGGAATCCAGAAGAGAGAGAGCTACTGAGCTGGGCTACTGTGAGTTGCCCATAAGTGCTAGTGTTACTTCTGAATTGAGACTTAGCCTACTGGTTTGACCTCAAACCATTCCCACTAACACCAAGAAATATGTTGTTTTAATTCTGTTTAACATCCAATGGTCTTGAGAGAGAAGGTATATTTGTTTGTGTACATTTAACCATGTCAGTAATAGAAATTAGTAGAGTTCTGATTGGCCATTAGCTGTTTTTACTAGATTTTGTATTGTTCCATTTTGTGGGTCATTGCACTCCTTTTGACTAGGGTGCAACGAGCTGCACAGCAATGTCACTGCTGACTTTTTCTACTTGATTTGGGCTCAAACCAGTCCCTCTAACACAAGGGAATTGATTATTTTTATTCTGTTTAACACTTAAAGCTAGCTCACTCTGTCAAGTCTGTTTTTTTTTTATGGGAGAAGATATATTTGCTTGTTCTGTGGGTGTCTGCCTCTACTACTTATAGAAACAAATAGAGTTCTGATTGACTGTCAGCAGTTTGTTGTAGTTCTTATATTGTTTTGCATGAAATTGTGCTTTGTATAGCTGGAATGCACATTGGTTATTAGTCAGTGATCATAGGATCATAAGAAGTTACTAGGCTAATGGCCCCAGAGCCCTTACAAGCCTAGCCAAGTTCAACCATGTTCCCAATCTGGTTCAAGCAGATACAAAAATCAGCATCTATTGCCCCTGTCCAAAAGGAAAACAGGTGGAACCCCTGTGATGAATTTCCAGTTACCCAACCAATTGTCCAAATTATGCTTAAATATGGCCAATGAGGGGCTTTGTTTAACATGAATAGGAAGCTTGTTCCAAAAGCAGGGCAACCTCTGTGAGACAAATCTGTCTCTCCAGCAAGTTCTGTTAATATCACATACCAGGTTAAGGCCCTTTGAGCGAGTGACCCATGTGCCATTTGACTTGCGAAGGCACAGGTCATCTCTGAGTAGTCTGTACAACACAGAGTAAAGTGACAATGACTTCAATCTGTCTGCATAAGACAGATATTGAAGACTCTGAATTTTCTTTGTAAGGAATCTTTCTGGTCACTCCAATTGCTGCAGGTGTTTGGAAAAGAACATAACAAAGGAAGCATTGTACTCTATTATTGGCCTAATGAGTTAACACTACAGGGCGCTTATAACTTTTTTTTCTAGAGGCAATGCTCTTACTTATGAGATGAGCAATATAAAATGCCCTTTTTACTACTGTGGAGACATGATGATCGAAGTTAAAGTTGCTGCCATCCTGTGTGCCCAGATCTCTCACCACTGACTGTGTGCTTAGAGTATTTCTATTGATGTGGTAGTTTGCGAGAACATCACCCTTGCTGAAGAGGATGATGATGCATTTTTTGCATTAAGTTTAAGGCCATGATTTTGGCACCAGTCATTAGTCTGCATAAGACCTTCTTGCAGGATGTTGCCATCGCTAGGGGTTTCAATGATCGCTCCCAGTTTGCAGTGATCAGCAAACTTTGTCAGCCACAGTCCTTTAGTTTTAGCCTGTACTTCGGCGAAGTAAATTTCAAACAGTAGGAGTTCCAGAACCAGTCCCTGTGGAACACCACTGGTTACAGGTCTGCTGGAAGAGGTGGAATCCTATATTTTGACCATATGAGTTCTATCAGAAAGACAATTTGCAATCCACCTGACAGTATATGGGTTGATACCCAGCTGGGTGAGTTTATCAATGATGCCTGAGTGTCAAAGGCCTTCACTATGTATAAGGAGGCCATACGCAGAGATTTGCCTTCGTCTAGGGCTTTGGTGACTGTCTTGAAGACATCCACCAAGTTTAACAGGCATGATCTCCCCTTGACATAGCCAAACTGTGTGGGTTCAAGAGTTTGGAGATTTCTAATATCTTTGTTAATAGCATCCATAAAAATTTGTTCCATGGCCTTGCAGATAAGTCTGTTCAGGCTAATGGGTCTGTAGATCCCAGGGTTTATGAATGCACCCCCTTTGTGCAAAGAGTGATGGTAGCTGTTTTCCATTCCACTAGGATGAAGCCCCCTTAGGCTGTGATTGAAAAGCATGCCCAATGGTGATGCTAATTCCTGTTTTCAACCATTTAGAATACAGCCCGGGATGTTGTCTAGTCCCATAGAGGCTGTGTTTTTGGCCTTGGAGAGGGCATTTAAGACCTGCTCCTCAGAGATACTAGGAGGGTGAGAGATATTAGGGATGCTTTGGGATATATGTGGAAGGGACAGGGGAGTGAAGTTTTCACTGAGCCTGTCAGCCAGCAGGTTTGCTATATCCACAGGTTCTATATATGTAGTACCATTAGCTATGAGTTCAGTGCAAATATGGGCTTTAACTTTGAGGTTACAGATGTAACTAAAGAACGCCTTGTGGCTATCCTTAGTTAGGGAAGCTAATTTGGATTTGTGGTTAGCTTTGGTGGACTTCACTAGGAGTCTTATTTGCTTGTTTAAGTTGAAGATGATGTGCTTCCAGTTTTGAGACTGTTTCTTCCGACTCTTAGACAGTAATTTCCTTCTCCTGTTGTATAGCCTGTTAATGGCAGTTGTCCACCAGGCAGGTTTGTTTTTCCTTGAATATATTGTTTTGGTTCTATCAGGTATGGCACAGTCAATACAATTGTACAGGTGCTTGTATAAAGCATTGGTGTATAACTCAGCATGGGGAGGGGCTATGAAGCTATTTATGCTGTCATGTAAGAGGTTGTAATTGGCCTTGGAGAAGTTTTTTAGTCTATTTGTTGCTAAGGGGGAGGGCTTATGTTATAGTTACTTCCAACGAGACTGATTTGTGGTCAGATCTCACCAGAGATGTCCACTCACTGGGGGTGGTGCAGTGGTTCTCAATGTTGGTGAGCACCAGGTCCAGATGTTTGATCCTCTTGTGGGTGTATCAACCAGCTGTTCCAGGTCACTGGAGTTAATGAAGTCCAGGAACCTTTGGGCAAGTGACTTAGAACACATATAATTTACTCAGTCTATGGATGGATAATTGAAGTCACTCCAAACCAGGGTGTTTGGTTGTATCTTGATTGACTCAAGTAGATCCATGTAGACTGAGTGGATGTCCTGATTCATGGAGGCTGTCATATAGCTGGCAATGACCTGAAGAGTGGTCTTATGTACAGTCAATTACACCTGAAGTAATTCAAGGCAATTGTGCTGTTTAACCAATCTAGAGGTGTATTTATCTTTAATGAAAATTGATACACCACCCCCTTTAGTTCTCATGTTTTCAGTTTTTTGTCTAAAAATGTAGAAGGAAATGTAACCTGGTATAGCTGGGATGCTCTCTGCAGCCTTAAACCAAGTCTCAGTTACTGCACAAATGTCAGCATCTTCCAGAGTGAGGACTGCTTTTAGTGAGTGCAGTTTCTGGTTTAGACTCCTAAAATGTTTAGCAGCATAACCTTGAGGTTGTTTTTAGATGGTATTTTTACATCTGGAATTTTGTTCTTGTGACATTGCTTAAAAAAAGCACTATAGAGATGGCAAGACCCTTTGCCAGTAAACAAAATTCCAAGGGAGACAGATGAAGACCATATCTGGCAAAGCATCGAGGTCTGTTGACCATGTCATCTGAGGCTGACAGATACTGGATCCTCTTTGAATGACACCAGAAACTAAGCCAGTTGTTGAAGTCAACCATTTTTTCAGCAAACAACCAGAACAAATTTCAGTGAGTCCCAGCTCTACTTTCCTTAAAAGTTTATTAAACACAGTCCAATTTCTCTTTATCTTTCTCCAGCGTCTCGGCCACAGCCTTTACAGAGTAAAAGATTTTTTACTTCTAAAAAAGTCACAATATATATAAAAAAGTTAATTGATTCAATCAAACAATTAATCAATATAAAACACATAAACTAAAACATTTAAAGCTACAACATTAAATAAGGCTCTGCCAGTTACATTCTTTATTTAATCCATATGGAGACAAAGTGCCATATTTCATAATCAAAATCGATTCTTTCTGTCTCAATGCACTTTTTTGATATTCCATATTATTAAAATGTAATGGTACATGCTCCAATATAGTAACTTTCATACATTGATATTCCATAATATTAAAATGTAATGGTACATGCTCCAATATAGTAACTTTCATACAATCTGTATTACCATGATGTTCATTATTAAAATGTTCTGCAACAGGACTATTAATTTTTTTATTCTTCACATCTCTAACATGTTCCTTTATTCTATCTGCTAACGCCCTCTTAGTTTCATAGGTTCATAGGTTTATACTAGGCTATCTGCCCTAAGGCATTTATAAGCCTAGCCCAAATTTTTGTGGCTTACGCCACCCCTTATATGAAAAAATACTGTGCCCATTAGTTTGTTGTGCCTCTGTCCAGCAGTGACACAGAGATGATTCCCGGGGTAAACCTACGATCTCCCATCCACAGGTCTAGATTTCTCTTGAACAGAGTCAGCGAGGTGCTCTGCCTCACATGGACCGGGATTTTATTCCACAGCATAGGGAGTCTCTGAGTGATAAATCTATCCCTCCAGCACGTCCTATTTATATTCGTGCTAAGGTTTAAGTCGCTTGCTCTAGTGGTTTTGGTGGATTTGGATTTTTTGAGGTGGAGCATGTCCATTAATTCCGGGTTGAACATGGCCTTGTATGTCAGGCACATGTCACCTCTGAGCAGACGGTATGCGACTGAATAGAGCTGGAGTTTCTTCAATCTGGCAGCATATGACAGATTTTAGAGTCCCTTTATCCTTTTGGTGAGGAACTTTTGGGGTCTCTCCAATTGCTGCAGATGTCGGGTGAGATACATCCCGAATGGGGCATTGTACTCGATCATTGGTCTGATAAGTGAAGAGTACAGGGGAACAATGACCTCACTAGATCTGGATGTGAATCCCTTCATGATGAGGTGGGCAATGTAGAAGGTCTTTCCAACCACTTTAGCAACGTGAGTGTCAAAAGAAAGGCCACTGTCAACCTGGGTCCCCAGGTCCCTGATAACCTCTTCTGTGCTTAGTGGATTGCCACCTATATGGTAGGTTGGGGTTACCTTGTTTTTCCCGAAGGGTATGACTATACATTTTTTGGCGTTTAACTTCAGGCCATGGCTCTGGCACCAGCTATCTGTTTCCGTGAGTCCCTTCTGAAGGATATCCGTGTCCGATGCACTTTCCACTATGGCCCAGTTTGCAGTCGCCTGCAAACTTTGTCAGCCAAAGTCCTCCCATGTTGGCCTGTACTTCTGAGAAGTAGATGCCAAACAATAGGGGGCCAAGGACCGAGCCCTGTGGGAAACCACTTGTGACCGGCTTAGAGTCTGACATAGCGCCAGCAACTCTAACCCTGTGGGTTCTGTCCTTAAGCCAGTTTGCAACCCATCTTGTGACATATGGGTTTACATTTAAGCTGGTAAGTTTTTCTACAATACCTGAGTGGGGTATTGTGTCGAAAGCCTTTGCAAGGTCAAGGTAGGCTGTATGGACTGCCTTTCCCTCATCAATGGCCTTGGTGACTGTTTCGAAGAAGTCGACCAAGTTCAAAAGACATGATCTTCCCTTGACAAAGCCAAACTGGGTCGGGTCCAATGTCTGCAAGTCCCCTATATCTTTGTTTATGAGCTCCATTATGATCCTCTCCATAGCTTTGCAGACTAGACTTGTTAAGCTTATGGGGCGGTAATTACCAGGGTCTGTAGAGGCGCCGCCTTTGTGGAGTGGGACCACAGTTGCCGTGACCACTCCTTGGGCACGTATCCTGTGGTAAGACTGAGATTAAACAGCTGCCTTATGTGCGGGTTTAATTCCTCATTTAGCTCGTGTAGCACACAGCCGGGGACACCATCCGGTCCCATTGATGCTGTGTTTTAGCTTTAGAGAGAGCAGCTTTCACCTGCGCATTTGAGATGTCCGGGAGGCTACACTCGGCTGGGATAGTTATCTCTCCTTTAGGGGAGAGGGGGGTGAAGTTTGCACTGAACCTGGCTGCCAGTATGTTGGCAATGTCTGTGGGTTCAGTGATTTTTGTATCATTTTGGACTAATTCTGAGCATATCTGGGAGTTTCCACCCAGGTTCCTAACATAGCTGAAAAAGGCCTTATGATTATCCTTTGAATCCATGGCAATTTTTCTCTCAAAATTGGCCTTAGTTGATTTTATGAGTGCTCGTATTTTTTTACTAATAATGATCAGGGGTGACTTCCCTTTTATGGATTTTGTTCTATCATGTAATAGCTTTCTCCTCTTATTGTAAAGTTTGTTAATGGCTGGGGTCCACCAGACTGGACGTTTGCCCTTTGTGGAAAGAGTCTTGGTTTTATTTGGGATTGCCTGATCCATGCAGTCATGGAGGTGTTCATAGAAGGCATTTGTAAGGGCTTCCGCAGCTTGGGTTGTGGTTTTCACTGGCTCAGGGGCCTTGAAGGATACCACACCAGTCTTGAGTAGTGTGAAGTTTGCTTTAGAGAAGTTCTTCACTATGGTCTTTTTTGTTTGGGGTGGGGTGGGATGTGGATTTCCAGTGAGATTAGTTTATGATCAGATCTCACCAATGAGGGATATACTTCGTGTGGAGCATTTTGTCCCCATGTTTGTGACAATGAGATCTAGTATATTTTCTCCTCGTGGGAACAGTGACTAGCTGTACCATGGCATTTGAATTTATGAACTCCAGGAACCGTTGGGCTAGAAAGTTAGGGCTTGAGTAATGTTCCCAGTCTATATTCGGGTAGTTGAAGTCACCCAATATGATGGTGTTTGGAGATACATTTATACCCTCCAGTGTCTTCAGGAAGGCTGTGTGGGGTTCCTGAGTTTGAGAGGGTGGCCTGTAGCATGCTACAATTTGTAGAGCAGTTTTGTCTATGGTTAGTTGCACCTGGATGGTTTCCGAAGCTTCGTGCGTTGCCACCAACCTGGAGGTGTGGGTATCCTTTATATCCTTTATATCCTTACGCGAATTTATTTATGGGATTATTTGAAAATAAATACCTTTATAGACATCAATTTTTTAGAAAATATGTTATTAAATATTATAGATTTATCGATGATTTAATTTTTATTTGTCATGGTGGTTATAATTTTTCTACACAATTTATTGATGAATTAAATAATAACAGTTTTGGTATCAGTTTTGATGATGTACAGATGGGGTCCCAAGTGAATTTCTTAGACATCACAATTAAAGGTGTTAATTGTCAACCGATACATACTGGTATTTATAGAAAATTTTATGAAATTAGCTGGAAAATGTGTGGCAGTAGTTGCCACCCTACACACACCTTAACAGCTATTCCGTATGGAGAATTTATAAGAATTAAAAGATTGAATACTGATATTAAATTGGCTTATGATGAAGCCCTCAAGGCAGCTAATATGTTTATTACTAGAGGATATAATCAATTAGATGTTGAGAATATTTTCAATAAAGTATTTAAGGACATTAATGTAATAGAAAAATTTGGGAATGTGTATAAGAATAACAAATATAATAAGAAAAGATTGAATGAAGAAAAAATGTTCTTTGTTACCAAGTACACCAAATTTTCTTATACTATTAATGGATTAATAAAACAATATTGGAATTTCATTAAAAAAGAAATTGGTTCTTTAAAAAATACTAATTTGGTTATATCCTATAAAAAAGGAAAAAACCTTCAAGATTTTTTGGTACACAGTATATATAAAGAACCTAGAGTTAATATGTTAACTAATATCAAATTAACAGGAACCTTTCCTTGTGGTAATTGTTCTATCTGTAAATATATAGTTACTGAAGTGAAGAGAATTAATGAAAGAAACTTTACTACTAGAGCTAAATATTCATGTTTTAGCAGAGGAGTAATATACACTATTTTTTGTCCTTGTAATAAATATTATATTGGTGAAACTAAGAGGGTGTTACCAGATAGAATAAAGGAACATGTTAGAGATGTGAAGAATAAAAAATTTAATAATCCTGTTGCAGAACATTTTAATAATGAACATCATGGTAATACAGATTGTATGAAAGTTACTATATTGGAGCATGTACCATTACATTTTAATAATATGGAATATCAAAAAGTGTATTGAGACAGAAAGAATCGATTTTGATTTTGAAATATGGCACTTTGTCCCCATATGGATTAAATAAAGAATGTAACTGGCAGAGCCTTATTTAATGTTGTAGCTTTAAATGTTTTAGTTTATGTGTTTTATATTGATTAATTGTTTGATTGAATCAATTAACTTTTTTATATATATTGTGACTTTTTTAGAAGTAAAAAATCTTTTACTCTGTAAAGGCTGTGGCCGAGGCGCTAGAGAAAGATAAAGAGAAATTGGACTGTGTTTAATAAACTTTTAAGGAAAGTAGAGCTGGGACTCACTGAAATTTGTTCTGGTTGTTTGCTGATATTTTCGTTGTATCTGTGGTTTCTTCAACCATTTTTTGTTTGCACTGAGATATCATCCTAGGCGAAGGTAAAATGCTGCTTAAGGCTGGGGACATACTGCCTGAGACACATAATCAGAGAGCACAGTCATGTTAGTCCAGTGAGGTATGTCTTAAGTCGCTTAGACCAGCATAGACTATGCCAGACCAACATGGACTATGCCAGAGTCATAACAGTGCTTGTTGTTGAGAGACTTGAGAGTGTGTGTGTGTGTGTGTGTGTGTGTGTGTGTGTGTGTGTGTGTGTGTGTGTGTGTGTGTGTGTGTGTGTGTGTGATGTGGCAGATCCTGGCACCTGACAGACAGCTGACCATGACCTTTTCTTTATCCAGATTGGTGAGAGGAACATCTATGTGTCTCACAACTGAGTTGCCTATGACTAAGATATTTGTTTTTGTGTTATGCCTTAGGGCCTTGACAGGTGAGTCACTGGTGTGTGATATATTATGTGTACTATGTCCTGCAGAAGATATATTATGTGAAGCATGCTTGTGTTTATGTTTGTGAGGTTTCTGATGTTTAGGTAAGCTTCTTGTAAGGACCTCCGCACATGTAGGTTTATGTGTTATTGGTTTGGTAGGTGCAGGAGGTGAGGTGTGCATGCTGACAACCTGCTTAGTATCAGATGAACTGACTGGTGAGTGAGAGAGCCTGGATTCTAGGTTCTTGATATAGATGCATCTGTCACATAATGAATTTGTGTGGACTAGAAGAAGTGGGTTATCAGTGTACATGAGGCAATTGCTACATTGTCTCAGGATGCCAATGTCAACCAGGTGGCTAGAGAAATTGTGAGAAATTGTCCATTCACAGTCCAAGGTAAGTTGATGTGGTCAGAAAACAGGAAGAGGACAGGAAGGACCAGGTAAAGTAGAGGACAGGAAAAGAGGACAAAAAATATGAAGGGCTAGTGGTACCTCAGGAGCTTTGATGAATGTATCACCTGTCAGTGAGGGACAATCACAAGAACTCACCAATGGAGCACCAGCAGAGTTCTAACGGAAAAGTTTCGGGCAAAAGTGTTTGAGTCTATAACCTCCAATGGTACTCACTGCAGCCAAGCAATGTGCAATGCGCAAATGTGGTGATTATGTAACAAACCAGTGTAAATTGATGTAAACGATTTAACCAGTAAAAAAGCTCAGAACTAATCCCTGTTTCAGCAACCTTCAATCAGATAAGTTCTAACTGCACACTGCTGCCACTAGGGTGCAGGGAACCCTCTTCAGCAAAAGATGGCCTGGTTTAGTGATCAAGTTATACAAATAGAACTAGATTTAGCAGGTCTGAATCTAGTCTATGCTACAGCAACAAAGTGCAAAAATATCAGCAAAAAAAACAGTTCAAATAAGCAGTGATGTAAAAAATGCAGTTCAAAAGTGCAATATACAGTGAAAATTCTTCTTAAGTTTTGCAGAGATCAGCCAATGGCTTGGATTTGCTTATGTAGCAAATGACAGCAAACTGATTTAAACCAATTAACCAATAAAAAAGCTCAACACTGAGCCCTGCTCCAGAAGCCTTCAATCAGATGAGTTATAATTGCACATTCCTGCCACTAGGGTGAGGGGAACCCTCTCCAACTAATGATGGCCTGGTTTAGTATGTGACACCTGTGCCATGGCCCAGCAATCAAGGATCCTCAATCCTTACCACTAACACCAGTGAGGGGTGTCTCATATAGGAGGAAAGGATAACAAACACATACAATAAAGTGCAATTTCCCTTAAGAGCACACAGAGATCACAGCCAGTCCGGGGCTGGTTGCTCCCTCACTCTCTAGGTCCCCAATAAGACTCCCCACTGGCACAGCTATAGGGTCCAGATCTCAGCCTAGTGGGCAAGCTAAAACCTCCAGAACCCTCTCAGTCCAAGCAGTGCTTCATGTCCCTGCCCAGGTAGCTGACACACACACACACACACACACACACACACACACACACACACACACACACACACACACACACACACACACACACACTTTGAAAAGAGTTATACAACCACACAGACACTCATGGGAAAGGCTGGTGCAGGTTCTCCAGCTGTGCCCCTCTTCCCCAGACTATATGGTAGTACCAGCTGCCACCACCCACTAATATTTATCAGCTACTCAAAGGCCCTTAAAATGGTGTCCAATTATTACTGTGCGATATTATTATCCAATTGGTAGTATAGCCCAGGGCTAAAGATATTAGAGTGGCTTTGTACCATTTTACCAAAGTCATGCAAGTACTCTAAAGAGCTTAAATTATCTCTACACAAATGGCCACAGTTGAAAGGATTTAAAAATACTTAATAACAAACAGTCAAAACACAAGACAATAGTTTTTACTACACAGTGCTAGTCAAGAGTTCACAGATCACAGAGAAATACTTAAAATAATTCAGTACTACAGTTCTGACATCACAGAAAAAACATTTAGTCTAATCTTTCTAGTTTCTAGCTATTTCTAAGAGAAAACACAAATCTAAGATAAATTTACATATAGAGCAAGAAGGTACTGGTGAGTCGGATGGTCAAGACAAAAATGCTTAATGCCCTCTGATTTTCTCTGTTTTTTAAATCACATTCCTGGTTCCCATTACATCATTCTTCACACTTCCCTGGGTTCCCAGGCTAACATAAACTACATTTACGTAACACAATCCCAGCAATAAAACCTCCAAGGTCCTCACCTCCAAATGCAAAAATTCAAGTAGAGAAAACAGGAATGAGGAACTCCACGATGGTATAGCAGATAAAACACTTCTTTATTATAACAAAAAGAACAGGAATGATGAGCACTTTCTCGTACACAATGTACGCTTCTTCAGATCTAAATTAAGTAAGACATGATAGTTCTTATATAGTGTGCTTCTAACCAATTATTCAATAATTAGATAACATAATTGGCTAGGTAAGGTATGTGATTAAACATTCAAAGTAGCTCTTATCATTCACCAGAAGCCAAAAAATGCACTTCCTGTTACTACAAAACAGCAGCTGCATTTTAAAAAATCTATTATATGTTTCAAATATAACCTTTAAGTAAAAACATAACAAGTCATAAATACCCAACATTAGTCACATTCATGGTTGGACTAAAAAAGTCTAGAATATAAGCAGCTTAAATATAATAGACAGTCAATCCACATTAGGAAAAGCATCTAAAAAATCTAAATGGCATTATATGCTCAAGCTAAAATATATATGTAAACATAAAGTCAAATCAAACACTTTCTTATTAAAAACTATTTGATAAATAGTAACAGTATGAGAATCCATTGATTCTCTTCGTACAACGTCATAACGCTCACATCCGTTCATATGTTGTATTTATGTGATAAAACAGAAAACGTATTCAAAATGTAATGAGCAACATTTAGTATAGAAGACGTTCGCTATAAGCCTCAATATATACAACCCTTAGAGGAAGTGTTTTGGTTCTATAAAAGCAATCTGTCAGTGGATCCAATAATCTATACTTATTTAATGTTAAACTATTTAATAAAGGCATATTATTAAATATGGTTAAGCATGCGAATTATAAGTTTATAAATAATTAACTTTCAATCCATTAAGATGCCATGTATAGAAATATAAATATGAACTATTTATATTATTCATTCATTTATTTATTATATATAACTGTCCAAAGAAATATATATATATATATGTATGACTATACAAAAACAAAAAACAAAAAATGAAAAGTAAATAAGAATAATAATAATAATAAAGACCTATTATATTTACAGGGACATATATCACAATATGTATATTATTTTAATTTATTATGTTTAAAGTGTATGAATAAATAACCATATCAAGCTATTTAATCTATAGAATATCATATATATAGAAACCTTATGGATGTACTGTGGGTTATTAGTTATTTTATTTATTTAATATTTCTTACTTAGATATAAAGAAGTAAATACTAGATTGATATCAGGTGTCCTAATTAATTACATTAAAATAGTCCAGTGTTCAACGTCTAAAGTTTCGAAGACAGAAACATTTTTAATATTAAAACCACCCTATTGTAAAGTGCAAAAAAGAAAGGTTCAAATATACTGTCTAATTTAAACACCTACAATAGCCATATACATATATGAATAAAAATTGCGTATATGACACAAAAACTAATACATAAAAATATATTAAAAATACTTAAATATAATAAATAATGATGAAAGTTCATATCTTGTCATACAAGCAGTGTCTTATATACAGGGAGAATAGTAAAACATTGTAGCCAAAAATTTGGATTATCACTGCAATAGTGAATCCAATTAAAGGGGTTCTTAGAAAAAGTAACCGTTTGGTTAAACTAGATATAAAATTCCATTCAGATATGATCACTAAACATTTTACAAAACCCCAGTAATGCATGAAGAGAAAAACAAACTATTATTTCAGACTTCTTTTCTTCAGGACTGATCTAAGACTCACATACTGATTAAGGCCTGGAGTATGATGCGCTTTAAATTTTAAGATCCATTGTAGCTCTACGTTTTCAAGATCATTGAAAGTGTCACCTTCCCTACCATTGGGATGTACCAACTGCAGTGTCCTAAAGTTAAAACTATGTTCTAAATTATTCAAGATGTGTTTACTTAAGCGCTTTTGGATCTTTCTTTTTAATATCATAAATATGATTGTAAATGCGCTCCTTTAGGGGCCTCGTGGTCATCCCAATGTAGAATGCATCGCAATTCAAACAATTAGCTAAATAGATCAAATTAGAGCTGATGCAAGTGGCTCTAAACCTAGGTTCAAATTTAATATTTAATTCAGGATGTGTAAATCCTATTTCTTTCGAAATGTATACACACATATTGCATCGATTACATGGAAAAGTTCCTGTTTTCTGCCTGTGACATGATTCCTCTGCTAAATTTCTCTGTAACTTAGTGTCAGCTCTACTCATCTCACATTCTGATTTCTCAACGCATAATAATCTCTTAAGGTTCTTGCTGTTTGTATACAAAAACCTGGGTTTTATTCCCACCATATTCTTTATCTCGCTATTAGTTAGCAATATACCCCAATTTTTACGAATAATACTTGTGATATTACTATTATCACTAGTATATCTAGTCAAAAAAGGTATAACTTCTTTTGATACCTTAGAAAAAATGTGGGTTTCGCAATATGCCTTATTAGATATAGAGGGGGTGGGGGTACCTACTACTGATGCTTGGGCCTGTTGTATTAAGTGTTCATTGTAATTTCTCTCTATGAACATATTATTTAACTTGTCTATCTGTTTATTTCTATCTTCTTGCTTGTTACACAGTTTGTTGACCCTCAAAAATTGACCTTTAACAATGTTCAGGAATATATGTCTGGGGTGCATACTAGTAAATTCTAATAAGGTGTTCCTCCAACACGATTTCCTGTAGATGGTATGATCTAATTTTCCATATTCATTCTTAGTAATGGTTATATCTAGAAAGTCTATGCTGTGTAATGAATGTTCAAATGTAAATCTGAAAAACGAAGTCGTCTTTTCTAAGTCATCTACCATAACCAGGAACTCATGTATGGTTCCATTCCATAGAATAAGTATGTCATCTACGAATCTTTTGTATATAAGTACCTTCTTGAAATAAATGTGTTTAAACAAGTGCATGCATTCCCAGTAATATACGACAAGGTTTGCATAGCTATTTGCACAGGGGGTGCCCATGGCCACCCCCCATTGTTGCAAATATAGCTTCTTGTCATATCTGAAAACATTGTTATTTAGTATAAGGTCCAAGATGGCATTCAACAGGATTTTCTCATTACTGTTATAACAATCATATTTAAGTAAAATACTTCTAATAGCTTCAGAACCATATCCATTGGGAATAGATGTAAATAGGTTCTTCATATCCATAGTGATAAGAATAGTTTCTCCAGAAATACCATCTTCAAGGTTATCCAAGACCTCTAATAGCTCATATGTATCTTTCAGAATTGAGCTTATCTCATTAATAATAGGTCTAAGTTTTTTCTCAATGAAAACAGACATTGTCTCAGTGACCCACCCTTCCCCCACTACTATAGGTCTTAAAGGTGGTGGGATTACCCTTGTGTATCTTAGGTAATCCTTTTATGTAGGGAATCTTGGGTTGTTCTATTAACAAATAGTTATACAATTCTTGATCTAACTGCCTGCACATCAGGAAGTCATAAAGTTCTTGGTGTACAGAAAAATGATTTTGTAAGATCACTGTCACAGATCTCTTTATATGTGTCTGTTTCACTCAGCATGGTGAGCATAGAAGTATTATAGGCAGTATTATCTAAAATTACCACCCCACTTTATCTGCAGGTCTAACAGAAATTCCTTTATCTTGCTGTAAAGCATAGAGATTCCCATTCAGTGAGACAAATTAGCATATAGACTGGTTTTCCTCGTGTTGTTAAAATAACTATAAAAATCACATTCACAGGCTTTAATAAAGCATTCAGTAACAGGTGTTAACGTAGGTGTAAAAACGCTTTTCTTTCTAAACTTCTCAATGCAATCTTGGTTACAAATATTATGCTGTGTTTTGTTGTTAAACATACATCTTAAGTTAATTTGTACAAACAGCAGGTCAGTAAGAAGTTCACTTATGTTACTAACCTGGGCTGGAATAAAGGATAAACCCTTATTCAATAGAGTATAGTCCATCTCTGTAAGAGTCCGTTTAGATAGATTAAACACTAAGTCTGTTGTTCCTTTCTCCGATTTCTGTTTTGAGACCATTTCTTCCCTGAAAACTTCCTTTTGGTGCGGCCTCTGCTTCTTGACCTGCTTTGAAAATTCCGCCGAAATTTTAGCGGAAGAGGTAAAAAACCCTCAATGTTGCCATGTTTAACTTTTGGTTTAGCTCCTCGCAAATTTTCATCTTTCTGAACCAGCGCTTGCTGATTACAAGGAGGAGTGTCTCTGATAATGTTATTATGCATATGCGTCAAGCAAGGGGGCTGGTACCGTAGATGTAGCAGCTGTTTCACTTAAGGTGGAACTTACATTCATTAATGTTGAGGCATAGCTCTGGTTAAGAGAGAGTCCTTGGCTGGAACTCATGTCTGTAGGAGGAACGGCATGTTCTTTGTTCCTAGTTTCATTATATTTTGGCCAAGAAAATACATTGTTATTTGCAAAGTCATTATGATCCCTATGCAATTTACGTGTTTTCAATTGCTGTAACTTATCACCATATGCGAACACTTGAGTGAACATACTGTCCAACCTTTGCTGAAAACTTTCCTCCTTAAAAGTAGTGGAAATGTCTTTGCTCAAAGATTCAGCTTGTAGATGGAGCTCCTTCTCAATAGGTAAAAAGTGCTCAATCAAGAGCTTTATATAATTGAACCCCAGATCGAGATTCAATTGTTGCCATTTCCGTAATAGCTCGGGATGAGTTTCGCCATAGGAAGGCATGACTAGTACTCTCATGCCTCTAGGGATCAACTTAAAATGAAGACATGCTTCCAGATGACGCCTCTGCCAAGTTAATCTATAAAGCTTATATAACGTATTCTCAAGTTCACGAAACATAATGTGGAAATTCTTCATTCTATCAACATTACCTTTATCTATGTTAGGTGTAGTAGCCATATGTTCCATGTTAATGTTCAATAACGGATTCTCTTTAGATTCCAATAAGCTATTCCATTGTCGTTTCGATTTATTAGGAACATAGTCCAACTCTATTATGCTTGCTTCCATCGCGTGTGGTTAGCCAGGGATAAAATTAAGGAGCCAAATATACGTAACACAATCCCAGCAATAAAACCTCCAAGGTCCTCACCTCCAAATGCAAAATTCAAGTAGAAAACAGGAATGAGGAACTCCACGATGGTATAGCAGATAAACACTTCTTTATTATAACAAAAGAACAGGAATGATGAGCTTTTCGTACACAATATGCCTTCTTCAGATCTAAATTAAGTAAGACATGATAGTTCTTATATAGTGTGCTTCTAACCAATTATTCAATAATTAGATAACATAATTGGCTAGGTAAGGTATGTGATTAAACATTCAAAGTAGCTCTTATCATTCACCAGAAGCCAAAAAATGCACTTCCTGTTACTACAAAACAGCAGCTGCATTTTAAAAAATCTATTATATGTTTCAAATATAACCTTTAAGTAAAAACATAACAAGTCATAAATACCCAACATTAGTCACATAAACTACATTTACATTCTTCACCTTTGGGCAGAAACCAGAGCAATAAAGGACATTTATGCATGCAAATTCTGGCCATTAACTCTGGCCTTACAGCAATAGGCAGGATGCCTCATTCTAGACTGACTGACTCTGAGTTTTAACATCAAAGGGTAACAACATGCTTTACTTGGTCAGCAGAGTGCACTGTTATTACACTTTAACAATTCCACATATAATAGCATTTTTTCCATTTAAAACAACAAGCTTGTGTCTTACATTAATATTTACAAATTAAAGAATTATCTATAAAATTCTGTCTGGCTAGGATGGCAGCCTTCATCTATCTTCACCCAATCTTCACATATCTCCCCCCCCCCCTGGAGAACTCAAGCTAGTTTTTCAAGTGACCTTTGAGAAATGCTGCTTTAGGGAGTTAGGTCTATCTGAGTATAACTTACCCCGTTCCCTGTCTTGAGAGCCCATCTGCATTTTTCATTGCTAATCCCACTGCAGGGCTGCATGGACATATCATATGCTTGCAACCCCAGGCTACATCTTAGCAACTTGGCATTTTGCTGGTTGGCTCTGTTTAACCATGTTAGGGGGTTGTGATCTGTCATAACAGTGAATTTCCTTCCATACAGATAAGGCTGAAGTTTCTGCAGTGCCCAAACTATGGCTAGACATTCCTTTTCTACAGCTGCATAGCATTCCTCTCTGGGTTGGAGCCTATGACTGAGATAAACCACTGGGTGCTCTTCTTCCTCTGAATAAATCTGGCTAAGTACAGCCACAACCCCATGGTTCAAAGCATCCACCTGCACAACAAATTATTTGCTGTAATCTGGACTGGCTAACACAGGGGGTCCTTCCAAAGCTTTTTTAAGCTTCTGAAATGCCTGCTCAGATGCTGGGGTCCACACTACCTTATCTGGCCTATTCTTCCTTGTCAGGTCTGTGAGGGGAGCAGCTATGGCACTATAACTGGGGATGAACTTTCTGTAGTACCCTAGTGTCCCTAAAAATGCCCTCACCTGCTTTTTAGTAACAGGTGCAGGCCATGCCTGAATGGCTTCCACTTTGGCAGGTTCTGGCCTTATCTTCCACTCCCCACTCTATGTCCTAGGTAGGAGACCTCTGCCATACCCACCTGACATTTGCTCGGCTTAATGGTCAACCTTCCCCTCTGTAGTCTTCCCAGCACCTCCCTGACATGCTGAAGGTGCTCTGGTCAGGAATCAAGGTCAAACCCTCCTGCTCCTGCTAGGATATGATCTACTAGCCTCTGGAAAGTCACTGGGACATTCTTCACCCCACAGGGCATCTTTGTGAACTCATACAAGCTAAAAGGAGTCACAAAGGCTGACTTCTCTCTTGAACTGGAAGTCAAGGGCACCTGCCAGTAACCCTTGGTAAGATCAATGGTTGCAAGATATTTAGCCCCACCCAGCTGCTTTAGGGCCTCATCTGTCTTAGGCATGGGATAAGCATCTGACTCTGTGTGACTATTTAATTTCCTGTAGTCCACACAGAACCTGGTGCTGCTATCCTTCTTTGGCACCAGCACCACTGGGGAGGCCCAGGGACTGTTGGACTCTTGAATCTCCCCTAGTTCCAAAATTTCCAGTACCTTCTCACTCACAGTCTGTTTGACTCTCTCAGGAAGGGGCCTGGCTAATAGGCTTTTGGGGTCCTATATCCACCTGGTGCTGCACCAGGTGGGTGCACCCTGATTTCCCAGTGAACATGTCCCCAAATTCCTGCAACACTGCTCAGATTTCTCTAACCTGGGTAGGAGATAGCTGCCGGGACATTGCTACTCCTTCCACTGAAGTGTCAGCCCAAGCCTCACTGAGGATATCAGTCCCCAGATTTCCCTCAGACTCCTCTTGCAATCCACTGCAAATGCTCAGCACTAGGGCCTCTCTATCATGGTAAGGTTTCATCATGTTAACATGGTATAATTTGTGGCACTGCCATCTGCCTAGCAGTTCCACCATGTAGTTAACATCAGTTACCCTTCTTACCACCTTATAGGGTCCCTCCCAAGTTGCTTGCAGTTTGTTGTGTCTGACAGGAATGAGAACCATTGCCTGTGGCCCCACAGCATACTCTCTAGCTCGAGCATTCCTGTCATACCACACCTTTGTTTGTTGTTGGGTTTCTGCCAGGTTCTCCTGGGCAAAGCCCATGAGTTCCCTCAGCCTTGTCCTGAGGTTTAGGATGTATGCCACAACAGACACCTTGTGAGACTCGCACTCACCTTCCCATTCATCTCAAATTAAATCTAGAGGTCCCCTCACCCTATGCCCATACAACAACTCAAAGGGTGTAAAACCTGTGGATTCCTGGGGAACTTCTCTGTAAGCAAACAACAGATAGGGCAAATATTTGTCCCACTCCCTCTTAAACTGATATGCAAATGTCCATAGCATGGACTTGCTTGTAGAGTTTAACCTCTCAATAAGATTATTAGTCTGGGGATGGTAGGGGTGGTCTTCATGTGCTTCACCCCACAGGACTTCCACAGACAAGCCAGCAGGTCTGACATAAAACTGGCACCTCTGTCAGTCAGTATTTCTTTTTGGAAACCTACCCTGCTGAAAACCTTTAACACAGCATTTGCCACCTTCTCTGCCTCAATGGAGGACAAAGCCACCTCCTCAGGGTATCATGTAGCATAATCCACTACCACTAGAATATACCTTTTCCCTGTGGAACTTGGGGTACTCAGAGGACCCACAATATCAATAGCTTCCCTCTGAAATGGCTCCTCAATTACAGGCAAAGGCATCAAAGGAGCTCTCACCTTGTCTCCTGCCTTGCCTACCTTTTGGCACTGCTCACAGGTCCTGCAGTACCCTGTTATATCTCTGGAAATGCCAGGCCAATAGAAGTTCTGCATAATATACCTCTTTGTATGTTTTATGCCCATATGACCTGCAAAGGGAATATCATGAGCTATGGCTAGAAGCATCAGATGGTATGCTCTAGGCACTACCAACTGCTGTACTCTCTCACCTTCTAGCCCTCCATCAGGGGTCCACTCTCAGTATAGTAACCCTTTGCCCCAGTCTGGCATCCTCTGACAGTGGTGCCTCACTGTCACCCTGAGTACTACTACTCACCTCTACCTTTGCAGTCACTCTGTCCAAGGGACCATCAGTACCCCCAAGCAGCTGTGGCTCACCTTCAGTCTCATTGCTACAGGGTAGCTCCCTCCTTGAAGTAACCACCTCAACAGTTCTGGCTGCAATTATGCAGTCTGTATGGGTCTCTCCCAGGCTACCAGACCCACCTGCTTGTCTCCTAGCCTGACCACATGTAACTGCATAAGCACATGGTACTGCCTCATCCAAATCCTTCCATATCAGGACATCTGAAGGATGGTAATTCGGTACCCCTGTTGTTTCAAGACAGAACACTATTGGCATGTTGTCTTCCCACTTACTAGCTCCCTCAACTTTTGTTCCCCACTTTGCCTCCATGGGCACCTGTATGTTACATGGACCTACTGATTGCATTCAAAACATTTAACCCTAGCTCCTGGATGTGTACCTGGACTAGTGGCTTCTGATGCTACTGGCAGATTCAGTTGGGGCAGTCTGTGATGCCCACCATTGGTTCCTTTGGACCCATGATCAGTACTGGTGATCCCTTCCTGTGCAGGGCTGCTCTGCTTGCCAGATATAGGTCTCCCTTCTTCCCCAACTCATCTGAAGTTGCACATTGTCTATCAGCTAACCAGATCCTCATGTCCTCAGGCAAAGCGCTAAGGGCTTGTTCCCTCACCAAAAGGTCTGCCAGCTCTTCAAAAGTGGTGACCTGACATCCACTCACCCACCTATGGAAATTGTTGCCCAGTTCACAACATATTCACACACACTTTCATCTGTCTTGCGTCTATAATCACAAAACTTTTTCCTATAAGGTTCAGGTGTTAGCTTAAACAATTCTAACAAGTGATTTTTAACAACAGTATAATCAAAACATGCAATGTCAGACATTTTTGACAAAACAGTTACAGCTTTACCATGGAGTAAGGGGGTCAGGAACCATACCCAGAGCCTTTGGTCAACACTATACTGTTTGCATACCCTCTCAAACATATGAAGGAAACTATCAAAAGTATCCCCCTCTTTAAACTGCAGAAGAAATTTACTGATGTGTTGTGCTTCTGGGGTCCAGTTACTCCCTTCCCCATTACCTCCATGACTCTGGTGAAGAGACAGCATCTCCTTCTCATGCTGCCTCTGCCTCTCCTTTTCCTCAGCTTCCAGGCGTAGCAGTTTCTCATTCTCCTCAGCCTGCAAACGTCGCAGTTTCTGATTGTTCTCACTCTCTAGATGCCTCAGTTTCTCAGTTGCTTCTATTTCCACATGCCTGGCCTCCAACTCAAGTCTCTTTAGTTCCAGATGGATTTTAAGTCGTCTGCAGAAAGGTTGAACTGTCCATTCTCCGAGAGTTTTATATCTCCACCGCCAGTTTGATTGTACTCCTGGTTGCTGTTTTTTGATGCAGCTGTAACCAAAGCTGCAATCAGGTCTGCCTTAGTCAAGTTTCCATGCACCAGTCCCCTAGCCTGGCACTTCTCCGCCAGCTGGCTACTTGTCAGCTTTCCATACTCCTCTGTTGACATGCTGCCTGCTCATCCTGACTAAGCTAACAAAAGAAATAAAACAATTGTGATCTGAACTCTGAGTATTCACTGCGTGGCTGATTTAGAGTACAAACACCTTCAGAGCTCACTGTACACCAGCTACAAGAACTCACTCTACCTCCACCACTACAAGTCAATTAGTATTTGACAACCAATGAATATGTGGTGTGGATATCCCACCACTGCCAAACAATTAATATGTGATGCCCGTGCCCTGGCCCAGCAATAAAGGATCCTCAATCATCACCACTAACACCAGTGAGGGGCATCTCATATAGGAGGTAAGGATAACAAATACACACAGTAAAGTGCAATTTCTCTTAAGAGCACACAACTCTACAGGTCACCAATAAGACTCCCCACTGGCACAGCTATAGGGTCCAGATCTCAGCCTAGTGAGCAAGCTAAAACTTCTAGCATCCTCTCTGTCCAGGCAGTGCTTCGTGTCCCTGCCCAGGTAGCTGACACAGACACACACACACACACACACACACACACACACACACACACACACACACACACACACACACACACACACACACTTTGAGAAGTGTTTATACAACCACACAGACACTCATTGGAAAGGCTGGCACAGGTTCTCCAGCTGTGTCCCTCTTTCCCAGATTATACTGTAGTACCAGCTGCCACCAACCAGTAATATTTATCAGCTACTCAAAGGCCCTTAAAAGAGTGTCCAATTATTACTGTGCAATAATATTATCCAATTGGTAGTATAGTCCAGGGCTAAAGCTATTAGAGTGGCTTTGTACAATTTTACCAAAGGCATGCAAGTACTCTAAAGAGCTTAAATTATCTCTACAAAAACAGCCACAGATGAAAGGGTTTAAAATATTTAATAACAAATAGTCAAAACACAACACAATACTTTTTACTACACGGTGCTAGTCAAGAGTTCAGAGATCACAGATAAATACTTAAAATAATTCAGTAGTACAGTTCTAACACCACAGAAAAACACTTAGTCTAATATTTCTAGTTTGTAGCTATTTCTAAGAGAAAACACAAATCTAAGATAAACTTACATATAGAGCAAGACAGTGCTGGTGAGTCGGATGATCAAGAAAAATGCTTAATGCTCTCTGATTTTCTCTGTTTTTAAAATCACATTCCTTGTTCACATTACATCATTCTTCACACTTACCTGGGTTCCCAGGCTAACAGAAACTACATTTACATTCTTCACCTCTGGGCAGAAACCAGAGCAATAAAGGACATGGGCAGAAACCAGAGCAATAAAGGACATATATGCATGCAAATTCTGGCCATTAACTCTGGCCTTACAACAATAGGCAGGATGCCTAACTCTAGACTGACTGAATCTGAGTTTTAACATCAAAGGGTTCCAACATGCTTTACTTGGTCAGCAGAGTGCACTGTTGCTACATTTTTGCAGTTCCACTTACAACAGCATTTTTTCCATTTACAAAACAAGCCTGTGGCTTACATTAATATTTACAAATGACAGAATTATCTATAAAATTTTGTCTGGCTAGGCTGGCAGCCTTCATCTATCTTCACCCAATCTTCACATAGTGCTCAAATTATACAAACAGAGCTAGATTCAGCAGGTCTGAATCTAGTCTATTCTACAACAACAAAGTGCACCAATTTCAGAAAAAAAAGTTCAAATAAGCAGGCACAATAAGCTTTTAACCAGCAATTCCCAGCTCAGAAAGGCAGAAGCTACCCTATTCTGCCACAAGAGTGTAGACTACAAACCTTCTTAATATAATACAACTGGCCTGAAACCCAAGTGCTTAAACCAAAACCAAGAGGCTTAGAATAAAAGTTGCAATTTAATCAGGCTACTAAGAAACAGTAATAAATGTACCAGAATAAATGCAACTGAACACTTTTAAGAACAAGTAGCAAAAGCAAAATAAAGTAATAAACTAGGAAGAAACACAATTTTTAGGTTAAGTGGGAAGGGACAAAATAGAAGATAATTCAAGGTTAAGAAACTAAGGGGGTTGACCTTCCCAAATGATCGCTCTGTACTCAGTAGAATTAGCTGATGAGATGGGCTATGAGGAGTGTCCAAAATCAGATATATAGTAGGGACAAGCAACTCAAAAGCCACCAAGTTTAACAACACAACAACGATTGGGAGAGTGGGTGGGAAAATCAAATGCAGCAAGAGATCAGCAATATTTAGGCAGAGTACAGCAAGCAGGCCAAATACTTCAGCTAAATAGAGATATTTGTAACTAAAAGAGGAGTGCAGTTTCTCAGCTCCTCCCACTAATTATCTGATGTTATTTACTGTTTACAAAGGAATTATTTGCTAACTTTTCTAAATGATCCTAGTCAAGACCACTTAAACTCCAACAGAACAGAAAACATAAAACAAAACAAATGTAATGCAAGAATAAGATACAAAATAGAAGTGACCAAACCTTAAATGAAAATTTTCAATTTAAAATAAAATGCAGCCAGAGATCAGCAATATTCAGGCTGAGTACAGCAAGCAGGCCAAACAAACACTCATAGTATACTTCATAATAGTAAGCTGTTGGTTTTAAATGTTTAACTTTAACTAAAACCTACTATTTCAATTATCTTATTATTTTATTTACTAATTGTTGACTGGGTTTTTCCCATTGGCTGTTGACTTCTTTTCAGTTAAAATCCAAGGTAGTTGTCATGCTGACTAGGGGAAATTTGAACAGGGCACCAAGAAAATTCCCATACTCTGTCAGTAAGTGATGCTGAGTGTGCAGTAGGAGGTATTAGTACAATAGGTGATCATGAGGGTGTAGCAGGTTAAGAGGATGTGACTGTGCCTAATTTATAGCATGGAGGTTTAAATACATACCATTTACTACTGATGGATGTACAGAATGCAGGTGGTTTCTTGGGAGATATGTTATGCTCTAACATTGTGCATGAAATTGTAATTACAGACAATATAGTGAAGACTGGTGATTTTAACACAGATCTTAATTTACTCTTTGTTTGGGAGTTTCTCTGTCCATTTAGAATGAAGCTGTAGATTTGGGAGAAGGGAAACAGCCTACTTTGACTGTAATCAGCAATTCACAGCCAAATGAAGTGATATTAGCTAGTGCTGCAGATCAGAGGTCATTTGCTGATGCGAAAATCAGGACAGAGAAACAGAAGCTTAATGGTGTTGCAGGAAGCTTGCACCAACCTAAATTCTTATTAAGATTTAGATATTTTCATGGGGAGGGCTATGGATCATTATAACTTTTGGAATAAAATAATAGTTCCACTTGGAGTGACAATTTCACAGGTGATAATTGTTATACACTTTAGTAAGGAAACAGTTTATGATGTTGGTTTAAAGACAGAAATAGCTTTGCAAGTTATAGTATAAAACTGAGAAAAAACAGGTATGTGTACCATGGTAGGGCTGTGTGTTGCATCATTTGCATCTAAATAGAAACTGTAAGGTACACAAATGGTCAGGAATACATATTTAACAAAAAGACGTGCATGTAGAACTATTGAACATTGTGAAGCTGTCTACAGTTTGCAGAAAATAAAAGACAAACTGGGGTTATGGACTAGGGGCTGGGAATATAATATGGAACAGTTTGTAGCAAATGGACATTTAAAACACACTGATAATCACATTTTATTACAGAATAGTATATATATATATATATATATATATATATATATATATATATATATATATGTGTGTGTGTGTGTGTGTGTGTGTGTGTGTGTGTGTGTGTGTGTAGGATAATAACAAAGCAATATTTTCTTTGCAGTAAAATGGGATAGTTAGAGCAAAACTGTTCTGATTTAGCATATTAAGAGTGCAGCCAAATAGGTCACAATAAAAATGATTTTAATAAAATGTGCATTAGGTATTGGGGAAGGATCACATTTTGGATGGATTGATCAAAAAAGAGTCAGGAGAATAATAATGAATAAAATGTAAAAGAAAGTGATAAAGTCCCGAAGTTGGATCCCAGGCATGTGCAGTTTTCTCAGGGTGATCCAAATGACATAATAGCTAAGGTCTTCACTTCTCATGCATAAGGGATGAGTTTGATCTTGACCTCTAGCCAAAGAATATGTGGAGTTTTAATGTTCTCTCTGTGTGGTTCCTCCCACCTTTCAGAAATATTCAGGTTGTTTCTTCCGCAAACTCAAGTAAGAATGAAGTTGAAATTAGCATCATAAACTCTAGATAGTGCCTACTATGGAAAGACTTTTAATGACCAATCATGTTAGTGTCAACTGTGGTGCACAGTATCCTCTAGATAGGAGAACATGGATCACAGACTACATGCCAAGTCAGGGATAGCCATTCAGTGGTATAAAAAGTGTTTCTAGGGTGAGCTAATCGTATTGACTAATACAACCAAAACCAGACACAGGTATTTGCTGGTAACAAGCAAGTTGAAGATCTAACCTATCCCAGGGACCCTCCTATATTTTAACAGATCTTAATGAGAACATAATACCTAATGTCCTCTTGGGCTCAGTTCACTCCCCTACCCTTCCCTCAATTCTGACCCACCCCCACATTGTCTATATTTATACTCCCATAAGCCCCACCCATATCATCTCTACCAAGCCCTTCTTATAACTCATTACACTTATGTGTAACTCTTCTCCTCATCTATATTACTCCCTCCTACTTGTTCTTCAATGATTATAGTCACTATTTTCTCCTTTCTTTACCTTTATCAAATTTCTTTACATGTCTTATCACAATGTCCAACTTTTCACCAACCTTGTTGACATTTTCATTCTTTATATTATCCCTCCTTATCCTAACATATATCCATCCATCCACAGCCCCTTTTTCCCATTTTTGCACATGGGATCAGGGTGTCACATCAACAGTGACAATCATCTAGAGCCAAGGTTTACACCATCAGGTATGACTTTCATGTATTCAACATCACTCCACCTGCATAGAAACTCAGATTATAGCACCACTTCTACTTTAGGCTAGACTACCACAGATTACTCTGATATCTCACCTAATTTATTTAACATTATTCACCTAAAGTTCCAAAACTTAAAATACTGCACACTCACCTAAAGACATTAATATTAAACTTTTAACTATCTTTATTCAAAATGCAATTCCTAATAATCTCTATTCCATCAATTTCTATCTCATTCTCAGTATGGAGATAGTCATCAGATATCCATCCAAATCAAGGTCCCAGCCTTTCTCCAACAACCCTACCCCCTAACTAAAAAGTTCAACTTCATAGCATATGTAAAAATATAACATAGTTCCACACCTGGATATAACATAAACCCTGTCTATGTCTAAACCCAACATAAAAGATTCAGAACTTCTACCCCCTGGCTTCAATATAATCAGGACTAACAGACAACATAAAAAGGGGATTTTAATTGTATTGATTTATCCCAATAACTATATATTTTACATCCAACTCAAATCCCATTCCAAATTTGCCAATGCAGAAATTCTAATTACTTCCTTAAAATTAAGTAAAACTAAAAGTTTATGCATTACTGTACTATATATTCCCCTAGTCAAAATATCCCAATACTTGAGTATATCCTATCCTAAAATCAACTACAATCCCTCTGTGAAACCATTCTCTTAAGGGGATGTTAATGTCGACTGACTAAATTTAACATCTGACTTCGCAACTGCCAGTATAAATCTCTTTGGATTCTCTCAACTCTTTAAAATACCAACTAGATATGACAAAAATAACAACTTGGACTAGATCCTTGTCTTAGACCTATGCAAATAAACAGAAGCTGGCACCTTTTTATAACACTCGATGTGACCACCCACTGGCATACATCTATAGTGCTATCGCCCACACAACCAAAGAACATTTAATACAAACAAACACGCTTGACCAATTAAAAGCTATAGACTGGTCTGTACTAAAACATCTTCCTCTAGATGTAGCAGAGAATCACTGTAATACTGCATTTTTTATGTCCTTAGCACTATAGGTCCTCTTCGTACAAAGAGAACCAAACGTAACCATGCTTCATGCCTACGTAAATTAAGTAAACAACTAATGACAGACAGAAGCAAAGTATGAAAAGAATGGCTAAGGAAAAAAATATTACACAACTACAAAAATTTAGACAACTTCATAATCAGGTTAAGAAACAAGTAAGTAAAGACAAAGAATACCACCATAGTGATTTACAGACCACCCTCAAAAATAACACCCAAAACGTCTGGTCATCTATCAGCTCACTACTTAACCCTGGAACCAAAAATGACTCCCAGTCCTTTTGCTGACAAATCACCTCTTCAAACTGCTATTATAATTAATGATTATTTTATTGATAACATAAGCAATGTAACTATATACTCTACCCCCCACCCACCTTCTTCACCTTACAATCTCTTAACACTATTCTTACTACACCTACCTTGCAAAAAATAAACAGTTAGATCCACCCCTTCAAGCTCTCCCATTGAAGGGCAACAAAGAAAAAAAAGAAAAAAGAAATTAGTGCAATAATCCATTGAAGAGCAAAGAACAAAAAGCAGCCATTCCTTTCACTGGCACATTCCCCCTTCATCTCTCCTGCCTCAGTCATTCAGGTCCCATTTCTGTGCCCTGTGTTCAATTCTTCTTCCACATTTTTTATTTAAAAAAAATCAATGATTTCTTCTTTTAAACTGTAGCAAACTGCTTGCTACAAATGTAGCAAACAGTTGCTATAGGTTATACTCTGCCTGCACAGAGCTCCATGGTGCTCATGTTTTAATTAAAAAAATCTTTTAAACTATTCCAAACTGCTTGCTAGAGTTTATTCCTGCCTGAATGGAGCATCATAATTATGCTCAGCCAGCATGGAGCACTATAGTTTTTTAGCTAAAGAAAAATTTCTTTTTTTTTAACTTGTAAACTGTAGCAAACTACTTGATACAATGTAGCAGCAGTTGCTACCATTTAGAATATACACAGAGCACTACAGTGCTGAGGTTTGACTGCTTAAAACTGGTATGGCATTATAGAGAGATCAGGATTGGCTCATCGCACCCACCACAATTTGTACCTCAAACAGTTGCTTCTCTCGCACTGCCCTAGCTATGCTACTGACACACTTAATTCAAAACTCAAGTCTTGTTGCAATAAAATAACAAAGTTCACAGCTACTATTTCATACCTCACCTATCAGTGTGCTTCCCTGCAGTCTCTCAAATGGCTTGAACCACAAGCCTACCTTAGCTATCTACAACTCATAACTGTCCATAAAATTATTTATAAACCTACTGCTTGTCCTGCTCTCAGCTCTATATTTCCTACCCACCTGCCTAATTGATGCTTAAGATCAGAAGACAAACAACTTCACTCACTGTACAAACCAAAAAATCTGCTGGAAAAGTTTTTACTCCTACTCTGTAGCCAAAGCTTGAAATAACCTTCCCATAAATATTGAGTAAACTCTAACCTCCTAGCTTTCAAACACTCATTAAAACAATTTCTAAATAAATCATGGCTCTGATGTTGTTCAAAACCTGGTTAAATCACAATTACATCACCCCTCACCTATGAAGCCTTCCTTTTTCATATCCTACCATCTGTATCTATCTCTAACCTTTCTTCTCTACTTCTCCTCTGTCTCTCTTGTTCAGCCCTCTTTGCTCATAAAGTCTTGCTTGCTCAACCATCACTACTTTCTTAGCTACTACCTTACTCTTCTATAAAATTTAACGTCCTCCTCTACACTATATTACTATAATTACTTGATTTTATAACATCTATCTCCTACTTTAACTATCATCCCTTCTCTCCAGTTGTTGTAACTTACTAACCACCCTCCACTTTATTTGTCTTTGAATCATATGTCCACACTTTTTCCTTTATTTGCCTTGCCTACATTTTTTTGTAATTACAACAATGTTTGTACATGTGCCCGAGCATGTATGACGACTTATGTGAACTTTTATTCCACTGTGCACTTGCTTTTTTGAAAACTATGTTCTTGGAGCTTTCCTCCCTGGGCATCTGCTGAAAATGGATACTCTGGACCCGGTCAGACATTCCTGGTAAACAAATGTTAATAAATAAATAAACAAGTAGAGGTAACTAAGCCTAATATTTGACTTTACACTTTCCTTTACCACACACACACACACACACACACACACACACACACACACACACACACACACACACACACACACACACATACACACATACACACACAGATTATGTAACTAATAAAGTCTTTGCTCAATTAAAGCTATGTTACAAGATCAGTTACCTTCTTTCACCGGCTGTTTGCAGAGCCATTGTTAAAAATATTTTAATATTCAAACTTGAGTATGGCCTTCCTTTTCTCGTTATAGGTTCATAGGTTCATAGGTTCATAGGAGATTACTAGGCTCAAGAGCCC
>NC_056751.1:570630086-570910086 GCF_019279795.1 Protopterus annectens
CACAAACTATATTCATCTGTTTCAGAATTAAGTGGTTATCAATGTACATGAAGCAATTGTTGCATTGTCTCAGGGTGCCTGTGTCCACTGAGCTAGATGCAGAGATAGCAGGAAAGTGCCTATCCATGGTTGCAGGTCCTTAATATGTGTTTTGGATAGGAATAGAATGGAGGAGGTATTTGTAATGAAACAAGGGATGAGTGTTTATGTAGTGTAATCCTTAACTAATCTATGTGGCAATGCTATCCACCATTCAAATCAGTTGTTCTTTGAACAGTGATAGTTCTGAGTGATGTAGTAAAGTAATCTAGAGCTAGCTAAATAAAGCAATGCTTCTCAGTGAGCAAACTAGTAGGTGCGTGAGTAGTGTGGCACAGTGGAACATTTCAGAGGAAGTTTTTACATGGAAAAGTACATCTTCTAGTGAGTGCATATATACAGGGCACCACTAACCACTGCTGTGCAAAGCACAGCATCACACAAATACGAGGCTTATACATATGCAGAAAAAGCAAGTTTTAAACCAGGTATGCCCAGAGGCCAATCAAGGAAGCACACAATAAATGTTTCATCAGCAATTCCCAGCTCAGATAGATGAAATTAGCCCTGTCCTGCCACAAGAGTGCAGACATTGACCCTGTTAATGTAAACTGACTGGTTTGGACTCCAGGTGTTAGGGATTATGCATTCATCCCACAAACAATATTCACAAAATGCAGAGTACTGAAAATAAAATCTGCAGATTCATTCTATTAGCAGACCCCCAGATGCACCATTGCAATTTGCTAAATGATTCTAAATGTCTTTCAGTGCCTCATTAGGCCAATTTTCTTTTAAGTACTCTAATTTATAAGGTGACAAAAATATGGTCACTGCCCCTCTTTAAGAGTGAAACTACCTTTACAAGACAACCCTTATATAATCAGGAGTGCACAGGTCAACAGTTTCTTTCCAGTAAACCCTCCATTTAAAACTTCTTTAGGTGAGAGTACCTTCTCTAGACCGAGACTTGCTACCTGGAACCACCTGCTCACAGACATCAGAAGTCTAGAAACCATTAACATTTTCAAAAATATACTTAAAGAACATCTCTTTAATGAATCTAACTGCAATTGCTAACATGATAATGGTAAAGTAACTTACCATATCATTACCATATCAAGAACAATAGAATGCATTTAATATAGTTGTGTTATTTTCTTAAGGTGGTATACAATGCACCAATATTACACATGTATGTAGGAGTTTATGTATTATATGTATAACTGGACTGCATTTTATGCGTACATTCGCTTGCATTTGTAAGTATATATTTGTTCTCAATTCACTGAATGAATCATTTAAGGTTACCCTATTTGCATTCAGTCTTAATATATTCAGAATTTTACTTTGTACTTATTTTTTATATAATATTGTTGATTGAAGGAATGTGATGTATTTTCTGTTGCTTGAGCTAGAGTAATGACTGAAAAGGGTTAATAGACCAGTCGATTTAACCAGTGAGTGACTAGTAAATAAAAATAAAATAAAAAACAAAGTAGGGTGCTTTATAACGGCACTAAAGGGAGTTTATCCCTGTACTCATGCCACAGTAAGCTGTCACTCTATTACACTAGCTGTGATGTTAGTGGAGTAAGGTGTTTTTAAAAACATATGGAGGATCTCAGGCATTATTCCATGCTGCAGCACTTTGAGATGAGTGATGGGGGGATACAGAATGGGCGGCCACGGTGGTGCAATGGTTAGCATTGCTGCCTCACAGCAAGAGGTTCTCCGGTTCGATCCTCGGCTGGGGTGCCTTCTGTGCGGAGTCTGCATGTCCTCCCTGTGGTCGCGTGGGTTTCCTCCGGGTGCTCCGGTTTCCTCCCACATCCCAAAGACATGCTGCAGGTGGATTGGACACTCTAAATTGGCCCTAGGTGTGCATGTGAGTGTGCCTTCTGTGGAAGGTTGGGCGCCGGGCTGGCAACTCAACACTGTAAAACTCCACTGCCAATCAATGTGCGGACAAGGTGATCCACTGTGGTGACCCCTAACCGGGAAAATGCTGAAAGAAGAAGAAGAAGATGGGGGGATACAGAATGGTGGGCATACCTTTCAACCTTTTTGCACAAGGCAGAACTAAATCATGATCAGATGGTACATTTGGCTCCTAAAACCTTGAAAATGTGCTAGTCTAACAGATTTTACATTACCATGGAAAATATGAAGGATATGAAGTGTGAAACTTTAATGCCTTACATTAATGAGTGACTGAATTCTTACATGACTTACAATAGCAGGAAAAGGGAGACACTGAAGAAGTCCTGACAACACAGGAACACATATGGGGTATGTGTTTTTTGTGTGTGTGTGTGTGTGTGTGTGTGTGTGTGTGTGTGTGTGTGTGTGTGTGTGTGTGTGTGTGTGTGTGCGTGCACATGTGCACATTTGAATGTGTGCACTGTGCATGGGAGTGTGAATGAGGGATGTGTGCATGTTTTAACACAATGAGGCTGCCACCACTAACTATTACAGGAAGTGCTGACCGCAGTAGTTAATGGTAATTCAGAGTTTTTTTTTTCCTTTTTGAAGCTAATGTGCCTCCGATTGTGTGTACATCATGGAAATAGGGTCTTTTTACTGTGGCCCTTAATGTCACCACTAGGGTTCCTTATGAATCCTCAAGCATTTCTTGCTTTATTGCATTTATATAACATTTTAGATAAAACCACTGTTTTGTTAATATGCTAACCTCCTTATGCTGCACTGCAATGTCAGCAATCCATCTACCTGGTGTAGGAATTTAACCTACAGCCTTCTGCACAAAAGGTGAGTTGGCCACCTGTTGCACCACTAACACTGCATATAGTTTTTCTTTTATTTTAAGGGTGAGCTGACTCTACCCTCAGTGTTTGAAAGTTTGACCCTCATATGTTTAAGGGTGAAACATAGCTCATGCTACATTAATCCCAGGGAAGACCAAAAAACCTGGAAAACATATTGATAATTGCAGGTAGATTGCCCAAGACACTGTTTTTCCTGGGATCTACATTTGTACTGATATATGTCTTCATTATTAGCTTATGTTTGTCTAGTTTTCATGTAACCAGACTGGAATGTTGGGATTAGTAAACTGTCAAGCTGAAATAGTCTATAGTTTTATGCCCATAATGATAAGGAAGATGTCCCAGTAGTGGACCGATCTTTGGTTTTAAAATAAAAATGTTTTTTGACTTATTTAGGTATTTATCAGAGGTAAAGGCAACTTAATATGATCAAAGAGTTGTAGCAATATAGATGCGTGTTGATGTTAAAACTTTTTATAAAATGAAACAATGACAATCATTCAGGTTTCAAGAAGTATATAAATGCCAATATAAATCTTATAAAAACCTGACAAGATAACATAAGGATAAAGAAGGAGCACACCATTTTGAAGTATGGCAACAATATTGCTCAAGCCATGATTCGTTTTAAGTAAACTGGATCATAATTTAGATAGGATAGCAGACCATTCTGCATATGTGGCTCTTGCTTCCAATTCAAAGACAGAGATGGACTGGATACATGAGGACCTTTTGAGTTGGTGCTGAACTTTGACTACAGAATCACATTTATTTTGATCAACATATTGTTATCTACAAATCAGTAATATCCTCCTGCTTAAATGTCTACCAATACATTGTTTGTACTACTAAAGGTACCCCTTAAAGCCACTTTGAATGCTGCCCACCTCATATCAAATGGTATATCATTTCCATATTGTTCTAAAAATGTAGTTTGCATTAGCAAAATAATTTTCTTATTCACTTAAAGAAAGGCCAAATATTAGGAATAATCAACAGATTCAAATACATGAGAGTGATCAGAAAATATGTAAGGTTCTTGTGAAATATCTGAGATCATACTAGTAGGCAATATTTACTTAAGGGTTTTGAAATAAGACCACATTTATCCTTGCTGAAAGTTTGTGAAAACACATAGCCTTTTCTCAAAGCATACAAATCACAATATGGATCAAGATAATCATGGGCATTAAGAAAACCATACAATACTAGAGTGTCATCTTTATTATATAAATTTAAGACCCCCTAGTTTATTCAACTATAATCCTAAGGTAAAGTTTAGTCATTCACTATCAATGCATCATGATTATTAAATAAGGCGATATTGTAGGAGTTCTTTAAACTAATTAGATCTATCAGAGCACGGCACATATATTAATTTCAACATCATATGGCTAGATAATTAAAAGGCTTTTAAATTCAACAATAAGAGTTTTACCCCTTTGTCTTTCTTTGCCTGCAACACCATCCATACCATTGTATGTGTCTGATGAAGATATATGGAAAACTCATTTCCTCTTTAAATTACCAAGTTGTGAGGGTCACATGTCTCCTCAATAAAGCATATGTGTTTTTTATAGGCTATGAAAGCTGCCAGCTTAGCCAGATATAATTTTATAGATAATTCTGTCATTTGTAAATATTAATGTAAGACACAGGCTTGTTGTCTTAAATGGAAAAAAACTGCTGTTAGATGTGAAAATGAAAAAAATGAAACAACAGTGCTCTCTGCTGACCACGTAAAACATGTTGTGACCCTTTGATCTAAAGTTGGCTCCAGCCAGTCTAGATGAAGACATTATTTCTATTGTTTTAACCAAGAATTAAATTGCTAGATTTAAACATGCAAATGTATTTTTATTGCCCTACTTTCTGACCAGCTGCAAAATAACACAAGGAGATGTTAAGAATGTAAATGTAGTTTCTGTTAGGAAGGGAAGTGTGAAGAATGATGTAATGGGAACCAGGAATGTGATTTTAAAAACAGAGAGAATCAGAGATTATTAAGCATTTTTGTCTTGACCATCCAGCTCATCAGCACTGTCTTGCTCTATATGTAAGTTATCTTAGACTTGTGTTTTCTCTTAGTCTAAGTGTTTCTCTGTGATGTCAGAACTGTACTACTGAATTATTTTAATTATTTCTCTGTGATCTCTGAACTCTTGACTAGCACTGTGTAGTAAAAAGTATTGTCTTGTGTTTTTATTTATTTTTTTAAACCTAGAAGCTGCGGTAGTGCAGCGGTAGCATTGTTGCCTCACAACAAGAGGTTCTCCTGTTAGATTCTCGGCTGGAGCACCTTCTGTGTAGAGTCTGCATGTCCTCCCTGTGGTCGAGTGGCGTTCAAAAGATGTGTAAAATGGGCATGCCTTCGTTGAAGGTTGGGCATCGAGCTGGCACCTCAGCACCATAAAAATCTACTGCCAATCATTAGCGGACCGGAGGTCTGCTGTGGTGACCCCTAACTGGGAAAAGCAGAAAGAAGAACATTAAATATTTTTAAACCTTTTTAGCTGTGGCTGTTTTGTGTAGAGATAATTTAAGCTCTTAAGAGTACTTGCATGCCTTTGGTAAAAATTGTACAAAGCCACTCCAATAGCTTAAGCCATGGGCTATACTACCAATTGGATAATAATATTGCACAGTAATAATTGGACACCCTTTTAAGGGCCTTTGGGTAGCTGATAATTATTAGCTGGGTGGTGGCAGTGATTTCTACTGTATAGTCTGGGTAAAAGGGGCACAGCTGGAGAACCTGTGCCAGCCTTCCCTAGGAGTGTCTGTGTGGTTGTACAAAACTCTTATCTCAAAGTGTGTGTGTGTCAGCTACTTGGGCAGGGACACGGAGCACTGGTTGGACAGAGAGGGTGCTGGAGGTATTAGCTTGCCCAGCTGGCTGAGATCAGGATCCTATACCTGTGCCATTGGGGAGTCTTATTGGGGACCTGGAGAGCAAGGGAGCAACCAGCCCTGGACTGACTGTGATCTCTGTGTGCTCTTAAGGGAAATTGCACTTTACTGTGTGTATTTGTTATCCTTTACTCCTATATGAGATGCCCCTCACTGGTGTTAGTGGTGAGGATTGAGACTCTTTGATTGCTGGGCCAGGGCACAGACATCACATATTAATTGTTTGGCAGTGGTGGGATATCCACACCATATATTAATTGGTTGGAAAATACTAATTGGCTTGTAGTGGTGTGGGTAGAGTGAATTTCTGTAGCTTGTGTACAGTGAGCTTTGAAGGTGTTTTGCACTCTAAATCGGCCATGCAGTGAATACTCAGTTAAGATCAAAATAGTTTTATTTTTTTTTTAGCTTAGTTAGTCAGGGTGAGCAGGCAGCATGTCAGCAGAGGAGTATGGAAAGCTGACAAGGAGCCAGCTGGCAGAGATGTGCCAGGCTAGGGGCTTGATGCATGGAAACCTAACTAAGGCAGATCTGATTGCAGCCTTGGTTACAGCTGCATGAGAAAACAGCAACCAGGAGGACAATCAGACTGGCAGTGGAGATATAATACTCTCGGAGAATGGACAGTTCAGCCTTTCTGCAGAGGACTTAAAAATTCATCTGGAGCTAAAAAGACTTGAGTTGGAGGCCAGGTGTGTGGAAATAGAAGCAACTGAGAGACTAGGCCATCTAGAGAGTGAGGACAATGAGAGACTGTGATGTTTGCAGGCTGAGGAGAATGAGAAACTGCTATGCCTGGAAGCTGAGGAAAAGAAAAGGCAGAGGCAGCATGAGGAGATGCTGACTCTTCACCAGAGTCATGGAGGTAATGGGGGAGAGAGTAACTGGACCACAGAAGCACAACAGGCCAGTAAATTCCTTCCACAGTTTAAAGAGGGGGGATAATTTTGATGGTTTCATTCATATGTTTGAGAGGGTATGCAAACAGTATAGTGTTGACCAAAGGCTCTGGGTATGGTTCCTGACCCCCTTACTCCATGGTAAATCTGTAACTGTGTTGTCTAAAATGTCTGACATTGACTGTTTTAATTACACTGTTTTTAAGCATCATTTGTTAGAATTGTTTGCAGTAACACCGGAAATATATAGGAAAAAGTTTTGCGAGCACAGACGTAAGGCAGATAAAAGTGTGTGTGTATATGTTGCTGAACTTAACACTTATTTCCATAGATGATGGGTAAGTGGATGTCAGGTCACCACTTTTGAAGGGATAGCAGACCTTTTGGTGAGGGAACAAGCCCTTAGCAATTTGCCTGAGGACATGAGGATCTGGTTAGCTGATGGGCAATGTGCTACTTCAGATGAGTTGGGGAAGAAGGGAGACATATACCTGGCAAGCAGGGTAGCCCTGCACAGGAAAGGGACCCCCAGTACTGCTCATGAGTCTAAAGGAACCCAGGGTGGGCAGCACAGACTGTCCCAACACAATCTGCCAGTAGCAGGGAAAGCCATTAGTCCAGGTACATGTACAGGAGCTAGGGTTAAATGTTTTGAATGCAACCAGTGGGGCCATGTGGCATACAGGTGTCCACAGAGGCAAGGTGTGGAACAAAAGGTGAGGGAGCCAGTAAGTGGGAAAGACAACATGCCAATTGTAGGTTGTCTTGAAACAACAAGGGTATTGAACTACCATCCTGCAGATGTCGTAATAGGGAAGGATTTGGATGAGGCAGTACCATGTGCTTATGCAGTTACATGCAGTCAGGCTAGGAGACAAGCATGTGGGTCTGGTAGCCTGGGAGATACCCAGCAGACTGCATACTTACAGCCAGGACTGGTGAGGTGGTTACTTCAGGGAGGGAGCTACTCTGTAGCAGTGAGACTGAATGTGAACCTTAGCTGCTTGTGGGTACTGATGTTCCCTTGGACAGAGTGAGTGCAAAGGTAAAGGTGAGTAGTAGTACGCAGGCTGACAGTGAGGCACCACTGTCAGATGATGGCAGACTTCCTGTGGAAGGGGAGCTGGGAAGGTTTACAAGGAGAGAGTTGAGACAGGCTCATCTCTCAGACCCTACATTGCAAGGCCTGAGGCAGGTAGTTAGGGAGGTACCTGAATCTCAAGGAAAGGGGGAATCTGTATACTGGGACAAAGGGTTACTATACAGAGAGTGGACCCTTGAGGGAGGGCTAGAAGGTGAGAGAGTACAGCAGTTGGTAGTGCCTAGAGTCTACCATCTGGTGCTTCTAGCCATAGCCCACGATATTCCCTTTGCAGGTCATATGGGCATAAAACATACAAAGAGGTGTATTATGCAGAACTTCTATTGGCCTGGACTTTCCAGAGATATAACAGGGTACTGCAGGACCTGTGAGCAGTGCAAAAGGTAGGCAAGGCAGGAGACAAGGTGAGAGCTCATTTGATGCCTTTGCCTGTTATTGAGGAGCCATTTCAGAGGGTAGCTATGGATATTGTGGGTCCTCTGAGTACCCCAAGCCCCACAGGGAAAAAGTATATCCTAGTGGTAGTGGATTGTGCTACACGATAACCTGATGCAGTGGCTTTGTCCTCCATTGAGGCAGAGAAGGTGGCAAATGCTTTGTTAGAGATTTTCAGCAGGGTAGGTTTCCCAAAAGAAATACTGACTAACAGAGGTGCCAATTTCATGTCAGACCTGCTGGCTTGTCTATGGAAGTCCTGTGGGGTGAAGCACATAAAGACCATCCCCTACCATCCCCAGACTAATGGTCTTGTTGAGAGGTTAAACTCTACAATCAAGCCCATGCTACGGGCATTTGCAGATCAGTTCAAGAGGGAGTGGGACAAATATTTGCCCCATCTGTTGTTTGCTTACAAAGCGGTTCCCCAGGAATCCACAGGTTTTTCTCCCTTTAAGTTGCTGTATGGGCATAGGGTGAGGGGACCTCTAGATTTAATTTGAGATGAGTGGGAAGGTGAGTGTGGGTCTCACAAGGAGTCTGTTGTGGCATACATCCTAAACCTCAGGACAAGGCTCAGGGAACACATAGGCTTGGCCCAGGAGAACCTGACAGAAGCCCAACAACAGAAAAAAGTGTGGTATGACAGGAATGCTCAAGCTAAAGAGTAAGCTGTAGAACAGCAGGTAATGGTTCTCATTCCTGTCAGACACAACAAGCTACAAGCAGCTTGGGAGGGACCCCACAAGGTGATAAGAAAAGTAAGTGATGTTAATTACATGGTGGAACTGCTAGGCAGAAGGCAGGGGGCACAAATTGTACCATGTTAACATGATGAAACCTTGCCATGATAGGGAGGCCCTTGTGCTGAGCATTTGTAGTGAATTGCACGAGGAGTCTGAGGAAGAAATGTGGACTGATCTCCTCAGTGAGGCTTGGGCTGACACCTCAGTGGAAGGGGTAGCAATGTCCCAGCAGTTATCTCCTACCCAGGTTTGAAAAATCCAAGCAGTGTTGCAGGAATTTGGGGGCATATTCACTGGGAAACCGGGGTGCACCCACCTGGGGCAGCACCAGGTGGACACAGGACCCCAAAGGCCTATTAGCCAGGCCCTTATAGAGTGCTTGACAGAGTCAAACAGACTCTGAGGGAGGAGGTACAAGAGATGTTGGAACTAGGGGTGATTCAAGAGTCCATCAGTCCCTGAGCCTCCCCAGTGGTGCTGGTGCCAAAGAAGGATGGCAGCACCAGGTTCTGTGTGGACTACAGGAAATTAAATAGTCACACAGAGTCAGATGCGTACCCCATACCTAGGACAGATGAGGCCCTAGAGCAGCTGGGTGTAGCTAAGTATCTTACAACCATTGATCTTACCAAGGGTTACTGGCAGGTGCCCTTGACTCCCAGTGCTAGACAGAAGTCAGCCTTTGTGAGTCTATTTTGACTTGTATGAGTTCATAAAGATGCCCTTTGGGATGTAGAATGCCCCAGTGACTTTCCAGAGGCTGGTAGATTGTATCCTAGCAGTAGCAGGATTGTTTGCCCTTGCTTACCTAGATGATATTGCCATCTACAGCCATTCCTGGCCAGAGCACCTTCAGCATGTCAGGGAGGTGCTGGGCAGACTACAGGGGTCTGGGTTGACCATTAAGCTGAGCAATTGTCAGGCGGGCATGGCAGAGGTCTCCTACCTAGGACATAGAGTGGGGAGTGGTAAGATAAGGCCAGAACCTGCCAAAGTGGAAGCCATTCAGGCATGTCCTGCACCTGTTACTGAAAATCACATGAGGGCATTCTTAGGGAAAGCAGGGTACTACAGAAAGTTCATCCCTAGTTATAGTACCATAGCTGCTCCCCTCACAGACCTGACAAGGAAGAACAGGCCAGATAAGGTAGTGTGGACCCCAGCATGTGAGCAGGCATTCCAGATGCTTAAAGAAGCTTTGAGAGTACCCCGTGTGTTAGCCAGTACAGATTACAGCAAATAATTTGTTGTGCAGGTGAATGCTTCAAACCATGGGGTGGGGCTGTTCTTAACCAGATTTCTTCAGAGGAAGAAGAACACCTAGTGGTTTATCTCAGTCATAGGCTCCAACCCAGGGAGGAATGCTATGCAGCTGTAGAAAAGGAGTGGAGTATCTAGCTATAGTGTGGGCACTGCAGAAACTTCAGCCTTATCTGTATGGAAGGAAATTCACGGTTATGACAGATCACAACCCCCTAACATGGTTAAACAGAGTCAGCCATCAAAATACCAAGATGCTAAGATGGAGCCTAGGTTGCAAGCATATGATATGTCAGTGCAGCACCGCAGTGGGATTAGCAAAGCCAATGCATATGGGTTCTCAAGGCAGGGGATGGGGTAAAGTATACTCAGATAGACCTAACTCTCTCAAGCAGTGTTTCTCAAGGGTCACTTGAAAAACTAGCTTGAGTTCTATGGGAGGATAAATGTGAAGGCTGCCAGCCTAGCCAGATATAATTGTATAGATAATTCTGTCATTTGTAAATATTAATGTAAGACACAGGCTTGTTGTCTTAAATGGAAAAAAAACTGCTGTTAGATGTGGAACTGAAAAAAAATGAAACAGCAGTGCTCACTGCTGACCATGTAAAACATGTTGTGACCCTTTGATCTAAAGTCGGCTCCACCGGTCTAGTAGAAGACATTCTTTCTATTCTTTTAACCAAGAGTTAAATTGCTAGATTTAAACATGCAAATGTATTTTTATTGCTCTGCTTCCTGACCAGCTGCAAGATAATAAAAAGAGATGTTAAGAATGTAAATGTAGTTTCTGTTAGTCTAGGCTGTCCCATATGGTCTAGCAGTTAGGATTCCTGGTTTTCATCAAGGTGGCCCAGGTTCAACTCCCAGTATGGGAATTGGCTATCCCATATGGGAACCCAGAAAAGTGTGAAGAATGATGTAATGGGAACCAGGAATGTGATTTTAAAAACAGAAAGAATCAGAGATTATTAAGCATCTTTGTCTTGACCATCCAACTCATCAGCACTGTCTTGCTCTATATGTAAGTTAACTTAGACTTGTGTTTTCTCATAGAAAAAGCTAGAAACTAGAAAGATTAAACTAAGTGTTTTTCTGTGATGTCAGAACTGTACTACTGAATTATTTTAAGTATTTCTCTGTTATCTCTGGACTCTTGACTAGCACTGTGTAGTAAAAAGTATTGTCATGTGTTTTTTTTATTTATTATTAAATATTTTTAAACCCTTTTAACTGTGGCTGTTTTGTGTAGAGATAATTTAAGCTCTTAAGAGTACATGCATACCTTTGGTAAAAATTGTACAAAGCCACTCCAATAGCTTTAGCCATGGTCTATACTACCAATTGGATAATAATATTGCACAGTAACAATTGGACACCCTTTTAATGGCCTTTGGGTAGCTGATAATTATTAGCTGGGCAGTGGCAGTGATTTCTACCATATAGTCTGGGTAAATGGGGCACAGCTAGAGAACTTGTGCCAGCCTTCCCCAGGAGTCTCTGTGTGGTTGTATAAAACTCTTATCTCAAAGTGTGTGCGTGTGTGTGTGTGTGTGTGTGTGTGTGTGTGTGTGTGTGTGTGTGTGTGTGTGTGTGTGTGTCAGCTACTTGGGCAGGGACACTAAGCACTGGTTGGACAGAAAGGGTGCTGGAGGTGTTAGCTTGCCCAGCTGGCTGATATCTGGACCCTATAGCTGTGCCAGTGGGGAGTCACGAGTCTTAATGGGGACCTGGAGAGCAAGGGAGTGACCAGCCCCGGACTGACTGTGATCTCTGTGTGCTCTTAAGGGAAATTGCACTTTACTGTGTGTATTTGTTATCCTTTACTCCTATATGAGATGCCCCTCACTGGTGTTAGTGGTGAGAATTGAGGCTCCTTGATTGCTGGGTCAGGGCACGGGCGTCACATAGGCCATGCAGTTTCTTTGACAGAACAGTAAGTTCAGCCGTATCCTATCCAAAATCAATAGCAATAAGCTATATAATCTTTGCAGTGTGGTATCTACTTGACTCCCCACTTCCAGGGTTATAATGCATTCACTTAATATTTTGTCAGATGTAATTGTCCACGCATGAAATATGCACGTTGCTTTAACCCTCTCAGGGCTTAATCAAAAGGTTATTTAGTGGAGTAATGCACAAACAAAAACATACAATGTTAGCATCCATTCCTTAAGACCTATTCCTACATCCCCTCAATAGAGCTACCTGAAACCTAAATTACTCTATGACTAACTCAACTAGTTCTCTCTCCCCAGCTGTGTAAATATGCAATTAAGGTATGTACATCAGTATATAATTGGTTAGCAAGGGCTGTCAGTTATAAATGGACTCTGCTCTACTCTGAAACTAATACAAATAATATAGCTTTGTATATACCATCAAGAGACAACTAATCATAATCATGACTCAAAGTTGTCATTACACATATTTGTAAGCATCCAACTGCTTAATACTGAACAGAATGAGATGAGTTTTTTTCAAACAGAAAAGAAACTCTTGCTAACATAAGTGAAAAAGTAATGAGGGGAAGAAAAAATGTAGATTAGAAACACTGAGTGTTACAGTTGAGAGGAGGAGGATTGTAGAGTGTATATGGATGTCTTGTGAAAAAGTACATAGGTGAAAAGACAAAAGTGAGATGAAGAAATTGAAATCTGAATTCACGTAATGTATCACCCTTGATTTTACTGGAAGCAGTAGTTTGTGAATTGTAACTCACAGGATGTGTTAAGATATAGTGATTTAACCAAGACAGGATCAAGAGCATGAGCATGTTTAGTTCTGTTAAAATATCTGGCATCATCTGACTGAAATGGACAAAGTCAGAAAATTGGTAATAGAGGTATTTTAGGCACTAGCTTAAAGAGTATTAGAAAAACAGCAGAATTATGCACCCAAAATTAACCTTCAATCTTACCTTATTAATACACTCACCACTGAACACTTAAAGTATACAAGACACTCATGCTACATTATCCAGAAGATTTCCCAGCTTCACATTACCTTCTGTTGCAGATGCTGCATAAATATTATATCTGAATTAAATAAAAGTTGTTAATAAGAAAAACATTAAGGAGCTCTAATGTGCTCTAAGTATTAAACACTCAAAGGACAAACACCTGAGGTCTCACTTATACTGGTGGATGAAATATGTCCAGAACTTCCACTACAGGATTAAATTAAACCATCAGCTAAATGGCAGAGCAAATATTAAGAACTGCGCACTACGTCCATGGATTCCATAGATAAGCTCTGGACAAATAAAGCATAAATAATTAATTGCCAAAAGAGTCAAGAGATTCTAAGAGGTAAAAGTGATCCTAGATCTTTTCAATCAGCCAGAGCTACTACCAACTCTAGCAGATGGACTTCAGTTTAATATCTCATCTGAAGGTCAACACACTCTGGAGTGCAGTATCCCCCTAATGCTGCAATGCAGTATCAGAAATCAAATCACCTATAGTGATAATTGAACCCACATCTTTCTGATCATCTAGCACCAAGTGAGCTACCAGTTACATCACTGACACTGCACTTATGGTTATCTGTGTTTTTATAAAACAACTTTTCTATTTTAAATTATCAAAATAAATAAATGATTTAAATAAAATAGATGTATGATATTCATTTCTCTATTTTATCAATTGATTGAATTTTCAGGTTTAAATCTGGTCATAAAATAGTATAATACAATATAACACACACACACACACACACACACACACACACACACACACACACACACACACACACACACACACACACACACACACACACACACACACACACACACACAGGTCTACTGATTTTGATTGAATAAATAACTCAGATGTCAATGTTCACTATGTCAGCATTGAAAATGTGAACACGTTACTATGCATGTGTCAAGGAACAGCCTTGTCTCATGCAAAAAAACAAAAAAAAAACCAAAGCTAACTATATATACTAAGTCCAATATTGCACAATATTGGGGAAAGGGCATATTCCCCTACCCTGAATATTATGTGATCCTGCATACCTATTTACCATCTGTTCAGTCATCTAACTGTACTGTCAACAATAATCAGTGTTCATATATATATATATATATATATATATATATATATATATATAAATATATATATATATTATGTATATATATATATATATATATATATATATATATATATATATATATATATATATATATATATTTGATCTAATTTAAACTTTGTCCTAGAATGCATTAACATATCAAATATGTCACAAATGTTTTTCAGGCTATTGAGATAAAAAAGGGGGGAAAGGTTATCCTCTTCCTCACAAATATAATCAGATAGTAACATACTATTAAATTATTTGAATTTGATAAAATCTAGAATCAAAAATTTCCTTATTTGCAGATGATATACCATTAACAATAGCTAATATTAAAACATTTGTAGTTTGGCTTGATTACATGTTGAACGAATTTAAGAAAATGGCATGTCTTAAATTTGTTGAATTAAAAACAAAGCTTTAATAAATTGGAATTGTTGTCTTTTATTAGAAAATGTTTTAAATGTAATTCAAATTTCAAAGAATTAAAATATCTGGGTATCAGTTGCCAAATTATATACAGCACATAATATCAAAATAATCCCAGTGTAATTATTATGAATATAACACAATTAATTTCTTGATGGTCTACATTATTATTTATATTTGATAATAAATTTAATTAAAATATTTTCCTTCTAAAATATTAAACATTGTACATTATATAGACTACTTAATTTACACAACAAAGAATCAAATGTAAGAAATTAATTGCCTAGCAAGTGCTTTTTTTAATCCACTAATAAGATTAGCTAAATATGATCAGTTATAGATTTATAATATAACAAGATTCATTATGTAAAGATCGAAAACTATATCTATGCACTATCCTGGAAATTATCCTAACTATTAAATTATAATGCTTTGAATGTGATGAGCCATAATACATCCAGATACTATCTTGTTTATATAAAATATAAATAGTATATGAATCTGTTGTAACAGACTTATATATGAATGGATATTCTCTCCCTAATTTATCTTAACGAAATAAATATTTAATCTTAAAACCACTTGCAAAGATTACTGCCTCTCTATTTGCCTCTCTATTTGAAGAGATACTTGCATAGATATTCATACAGCAAGCATTCTTAACTCCTTATAACATAGAAACATTTTTAAGAGTGAAAAATAAATATTGTTGACTTAATTCAGATATTACAACAGCTTGGGAATTCATACGTTATACCTATATTCTAATGAAAGAATTATTTGAAAAAATCAAGGTCAGTTAACATTATATTGGGAAAGTATCTAGTTTTATTTAATGCACCAATTCCTGCATGTATAATATTGTCCCTTTTGTGCTGGTTACTTACAGTTCAAGAAAGAAAATATCAGAAAATTGGGAAAGTCTTCTCAATTTTATGAGGCTATATATGTTTTCTTCATAGTTTATAAGAAGTAAATGCTGTACAACAAAGGCTTAATAGTCATACAGTAAATTATAACTCTGGCATAAACTCTTTTCTAAATGATTCTAGAGAAAATAGCTGTTAGATATGTATACGGTGCATTTTAATTTTAATTCACTCATTAAATGGGTTATTTACTATTATTATATATATTTAATGTCACATTATATCAATAAAGCTGTAAAGTTACATCATGGTTTAATAAGAGATTTTGGAGAATTAGAATTGTTAGCAACTCTTAGTTTCTTCTTTTTAATTTATAACATATAACCTTTAGTAACAGGAAAATGGAATTATTATTATTATTATTATTATTATTTCCCCATTAGGGAAACCACCGTAAAAATTTCTCCAAAGCCAACTTCACGCTTCTTAAGACAGAAGTGTCAAATTTCACGACACCCATGCTGACGGACAATAGAGATACGACTGCTGAATCCTATACAATTGCACTTTAAAAGCACTTACACGAGTGCATGGATCCTGCAATCCCTAACAGAACCAAGATGCTATCCTCCCAAAAAGGAAGCCAATCTGGTGGTCCCCTGCTATAAACAAACTCTACAACAGAAGAAAGAAACTGTTGCATTAAAGAGTAAAATCCCATGGTTGGAGGAACTCCGTGGTCAGCCTCAGTAAGAAGCTGAGATCCATCATAAAATCCTCCAAAGCTAGTTATGAAAACAAAATCGCCACTGATTCTAAAGACAACCACAAAGCATTCTATAGCTATGTCAAGAATCTCAATGGCAACACTCAGATCTGCTCTGAGTTACAACACAATGGCACTAAATATACAGAACCAACTGATATTGCCAACATCCTGGCAGATAGATTCATTGCTAACTTTACCCCTCTCTTATCCCCTAAAGGTCCCATTTCTATACCGGAAGAATGCAAAGTACCTGTAATCACGGCTGCACAGGTAAAAAACACACTCTCCAAAGCCAAGAACACAGCATCCATGGGACCTGACAACATCCCAGGCTGCATTCTACATGAACTACAGAACGAACTGGCACCTCACCTAAGTACCATGTTCAATCATAGCCTCACCTCAGGCTTTGTGCCCACTGAATGGCACACAGCAATGGTTATCCCACTCCACAAAGGGGGAGCCACCACGGACCTCGGGAACTACTGCCCCATTAGCCTGATGAGCCTGGTCTGCAAGGCTATGGAGCGTATCATCATGGAACTTATAAACAATGACATTGGTAATCTCCAAACTCTGGACTCTACCCAGTTCGGGGTTGTAAAAGGCAGATCATGTCTCCTAAACCTGATAGACTTCTTTGAAGCTGTCACCAAAGCTGTAGATGAGGGTAAGGTGGTACACACAGCCTATCTAGATCTCTCCAAGGCTTTTGACACCACCCCCCATTCTGGAATTATAGACAAACTCACTAAACTAGGTATAAATCCCTATGTCATAAGATGTGTTGCCAACTGGCTCACTGACTGAACCTGCACTGTGAAAGTAGCAGACTCTAAATCCAACTTCAGACCAGTGACAAGTGGAGTACCACAGGGTTCAGTCCTAGGCCCTCTCCTGTTTGGTATCTACTTCTTTGAAGTACAGGCTAACACAGAAGGTCTTTGGCTAACAAAGTCTACAGATGACTGCAAACTAGGAGCCATAATCAAATCTCCTAATGATGTGGATATCCTACAAAAGGGCCTCACTGAGACAGATGCCTGGTGTCAAAGCCATGGCTTCAAGCGCAATGCCAAAAAGTGCATTGTCATCCCTTTTGGTAAAAACTCTGTACCCATGAACTACCACATAGGCGGTAGTCTACTTAACACCGAAAGTGTGATAAGAGACCTTGGGACACAGGTGGTCAGTAGTCTCTCCTTTGATAATTACATTGCCACAGTAGTCAGGAAATCCTTCTATGTGGCACACCTCATCACAAAAGATTTCTCATCCAGGAAAAAAGAGGTCATTGTTCCCCTCTACTCTTCACTCATTAGACCCATTATAGTGTACAACACCCCTTTTGGTATGTACCTCACAAGACATCTACAACAACTGAAGAGGCCACAGAAATACCTCACAAAGAGGATTACCAGCCTAAAACAGATGCCCTATGCAGACCATCTCAAAAAACTCCAGCTTTACTCTGTTGCATATCGCCTACTCAGAGGCAATCTCTGCCTAACATACAAAGCTATGTCAAACCCAGATCTGTTGGACATGCTCCACTTAAAGAAATCCCAATCCCTCCGAGCTACACGCTCTAGTGACCTAAACCTTGTCACTACAATAAACAGAACATGCTGGAGGGATAGATTCCTGTCTCAGAAACTTCCCATACTTTGGAACAAACTACCTATCTATATCAAACAAACCTCCTCGTTAGCACTCTTCAAGAAAAATCTTGATGATTGGATGGGAGATAGGAAATTCACCCCGGGGATCACTTCTGTGGCTCTGGTTGACAGGGGCACAGGAAAATAATTTTCTTGGGTGGCAAAATCCAGGGTACCATTTGGCTAGGCTTATATAGGCCCTAGGGCCAATAGCCTAGTACCTACCTGTGAACCTTTAAATGCATTCACTGAAAGGGAAAATTATGCTATGATTATCAGTCATGCGTTTCTATATTTTTAGTATATAAAAATCTCTAATTAATAACCACCAGAAAAAGCAGACCAGTGAATAACAGCTCTACTTTCCAACCTTAAATATTTATTGTAAAATACAAAACCTCTAGCGACTCGGCCACAGCCTTTACAGAATAAAAATCTCTGTTTGGAAATGTAATGAATTCAGTGTGTTACAATCCAAACACAGCTTTAATAAAACATTGAAAAAATAATAATATAGTTTGTGGAACTAAGGGTTTAATAAAGAAATAAAAACATTGATACCTCTCCAACATGAAAAGTTAGACGTATGAAACAAATTACTTGCATATTCTTTTTTTAATCATAAGGCTATTTATGGTGTTTATTTCCTACATGTTGGTCTGGTACTTTTTCATGGGTAAATTATATTCACATTTAAAGAAAAATTAAAAAAAATAATGATATAATTTCTATGAACATAATGTTTAAGTTAACATGTAGCTTACTGTGACAATGCATATAATTTAAAATATCAAGGCATATTTCTTAACAGTAGTGATATGATGGCTGTACGTATGTTTTTATATATATGTAATATATTCTTTGGTCCTGAAGTTGAAACATAAGGTTACCCATTTAATGAATTGCATATAGTATATTGTACTTTATGACTTTTTCCTTATTGTATGGATTTTAATGACATTTCATATTCATATTTATGCATTTTTAATTTCTTTTGTTTTATCTCAAGAGAGTATTCTATGTCGATTTAGTGTGAAAACACATTTCTCCGTATAATAAGTGTATTGTTTTATGTGGTACAGCTTTCTGCTTTGCTGCATTACAAAAACAACTTTTTTTAAATGTAGCTTGTGAAATATATTTTAAATATCCTGTAAGGGTATAGTCCTTTAATATAATAAAGCCCACAAGAATGATTTTTCCCTACAATGTATTAGCTGCTTTCAACCACAAGAGTCCCCCCAGTCTATAATAAAGATGTTTTGTAATAGAGGAAATAAGGCAGCTTATGTGCTGTTGACATTATCATTTCCTGTTATATCACAGCCAGTAGTATAGTAAAGAACTACATATTTATTTCTCAGGTACATGTGCAATAATGGAAAATGTTTACCAATAACTAAAGTGAATAGTCACTGAAATGTCTTAGCAGTAGTGATTCTAGCCTGAATTTATGACAGAAAGAAAAAAAAAAACTTTGCTAATCAAGCAATGTGGAGGGGATGCAATACATCTACAAGGAAACTTTATCAAGGGGCATAGCTATTAGTTATGTGTAGCATGCTGAGGTCTGCCTTTCTATTTTATTTTCAATGAGCAATGCATGTTGCCAGATTGCATGTTCAGCACTCAGTTATAGGGGCAGGCTCAGCTTCTGCAACACAGAAACTTTGCTCTGACATTGGCTTTAATCATCAGCTTGAAAATTCTGCAAATCCAGTGTGACATTGTTTAATGACGTTATGTTTGTATTTACTTGTACTTAGCAAAGTAAGGGAATTTTGCAGTTTAGTGGGAAATAATGTAATGAGTAACTTTGACATCCCACTGTTCTGTCTTAAAAAAACATGTATCTGAGGGCTACATGGGTGAAGAAGAAATTCAGAGGTCAGATAGGAGACTTTCTTAAAAATTGTGAAGTTTTGTTTCCCTTGTGTTTGTGGTGCCCCCCCTCCCCAGTCCACCATCTAGAAAATTTCAGTTCTCTTCACACACCAAGGCAGAGATGAGAGATGGCACAATCTGGTCAACAGGAGAGATTTTACTTTCAGTTTAGTCTTAACCCCACCTGATATGCATGGCATGCAATGATATCATTGTGATTTTTGTGCATGTGCAATGACGTATTAACCCTTCACGATGGATGGGCTGCTTTTGCTTCTGCTGTACCTTTTAACTGCCTGTGCTAGAAATGCTGGCCTCCAACAATAGCCATGTCCACACAGTTACCCCTCCCTCCTGCCATTCTTGCAAAGGGGTATCCAGCATTTAACCAAGTAATTCCAAAACCCTGGCTGGCCTCTCTTGATTCTAGGCCTACAATGCAGATCATGTGTGATAGGGCTTTATCACTCTGAGATGTATACATCTTTTCTCCCTATCTTCAATGATTTATGAGTTCATCTTGTCACATTCTCCATCTCACATTCCATTTATTGAATTTGTCTCAAACCAGGACTCTACTTTAAATAGATAGCAAACCTGGGTCACCATACCAAACTAAGTAAATTGAAAATAAACTTGTGAATGTAAAGTTTATGTTTTAGGGCAAGTTGATAATCTGTGAATATATAGTTCAGAAATGCTACAATTAAGTTGTTTTGTTAAAGTTCATTCAGCCATTCTGCAGCCAAGGCTGACATTTTTTCCAACTATGTTTATAATTTGATAAAACTAGCCCTTATGTACTTCCATACTGCACTTACATACTTAGATGGTTTGATAGAAGCAATGTGTAATAACCTTACATTATCATATGGTAGAATACAAGTAAACATTATGCCCTACCTAGTTCCTTCCCTCATCTCTATTTCTTTGAATTTCTATGCACTAATCACATGATCTTTTATGTCTGACAAACCCACAAGCGCAACTGTTCAGATGCTCAACATTCGACATCTACCAATGCATTAGTATATTTTATATTGTAATAGTTGCTTTTATGTCATATGAATGCAATCTAATTAGAAAATGAATGTTAATTTTTAAAGTGTGTTACTTAATGTCTGTTCATGTGTATTACTGAGTGCCTGCTTAAAATGTTTACAACATGTTGGATCTTTTCTTCCCGAGCCTCCTCTGAAAAGTTTTTTTTGTTAAACAAAAGCAAAATAAAATAAAATAAAAATATAAACTATAGTTAATGCCATAATGAAGGTTTGCAGTTGTTGCAGTCACATATCCATAAATAACATTCTTAGGCCTGGGTACACAACATAACATTTCATTTTATTTTATTTCATGTATGTATTTATGTATGTATATATTTTGATAACCAAGTAGGTAGACTGGTCCTTGTACCCTTTTCAGGCCTCCCAACAGCACAATGGCAGTAAAGTACAAAACAATAATAATAGTTTCTTACAAGGATGCTAATTGACAAGAAAGTACACGTGCAGTTTAATTTTTATACAAATACAGTCTCAGTTACATATAGTTTCCATAAAATAGCAGTTTACCATAACTATATTTAGGTATAATTGTTATAAAACTATTATTACAAGAATCATATGCACAATAGTTTGAAATATAATTCGTCTAGAGTTTAGCAAATATATGAGAACATAATGTTCTCAGTGGTATTACACTGACAAGAAACACACTACAACATTTATTAGAAAGGAAAAACATAATAAAATGAAGCAAAATAATTTATCTGAGAAGTGTTATATTCTGCCAGTACAGCTGAACCACAAAATCTGCAGTCTTGTGTTTAATCCAGGAAACTATTCTTTCCTCATAGAATTATCATTTCCTTCTACAGGTTAGTGGTGAGATTTTTCATCTCATAAATTGGCTGCAAGCTTGACTTTAACACATATTTATTATTAATGAACATAAAAAGAAAAAAGTCTGAATCTTTTCTGCATAATGTTAAGGCATTTTGTGCATGATATACTATGGGAATTATAAGCAAAAGGGTTTGCAAATGCCTGTTAAACCAATGCAAAATCCTGATAAAATCTCATCCTCAGGCATTCTCCCTGATAGTATCAGTGATCACTCTCCTGCTTTCATTATACGTAAGCCCACCTCTACAATCACTCCCCACCAATATAAATACACCAGAGACCTGTCTCACTTCTCCCAAAACACCCTCAATGACACCCTGCAGAAAACAAATTGGAACCCACTTAAATTTCTTCCAGTCAATGAAGCCGTTGAATTCTTTAATTCCACATTCCTCATAATTCTAAACTCTCTTGGCCTCCTAAGATTAAAGAGAGTCAAATCAAAACATGCCTACTGGCTGACAAAGGCCACTAAGCAAATCATGTCTTCTAGGGACAAAGCATGGAAAACCTGGCAAAAAAACAAAACACCCCCTAACCTAATGCAATACAAACAACTTCACAATCAAGCAAAACGTTTAATAGTCAGAAACAAAAAATAGTACTTTCAATCCATACAAGATCAGCATAAACACAATCCCAAAAAATTCTGGGGAGCAATTAACTCCTTACTACATCCAGGTACTAACAACACCCCATGACCAACCCCAGATAAAACCCCCTCTGAGACAGCTATGCTATTCAACACATACTTCATAGACACCATCACCAACCTAACTACTACCTTCCCACCCATCTCCCCTGACACTTCAAATTCTCCATCCATCCACTGCACCTCAAACAACACACCCATCTTCTCATTATCTCCCATCACCACTTCCACCATCCAAAAACTACTTCAGAAACTCAAATCTTGCACTAATGCTCCTGACGATCTACCTGCAGAATACCTACAACTAGCAGCCCCTTCCATAGCCTACCCTATCAGCATACTCCTTAACAGGTCCATTCAAGAATCCTGTATACCAGACATCTGGAAAAAATAATTTGTCATTCCTCTACATAAAGGTGGCAACAACTTTAACATTTCAAACTTCCGTCCCATTGCCATTCTTTCCCCCATCTCTAAAATATTAGAGAGGTGCATCCATACACAGCTCATCAATCATCTAGTTAAACACCAACTGCTTTCTCCCACACAGCATGGCTTTAGACATGCTGGACATAGCACCAATACCGCCCTCATCTCCTTCTTAGACACAGCTCTCTTTCTTGATCTATCTAAGGTATTCAACACCATTTCTCATTCCCTGCTGCTCAATAAATTCTCCAACCTTAATCTATCTCCCTCCACTCTACAATGGTTTACTAACTACCAAAAATAGGCAGCAATCCTCTAAATGGCAAAACTCTTCCTCCCCTTTCATTACTGCTAACACAGGTGTCCCCCAAGGATCTATTCTAGGCTCCCTCCTCTTTAGCATATTCTTCAATAACTTCCATCAAACCCTTACTTATAGTACCATCATCCAATATGCTGATGACTCTACTATCATCTCCTCCTCAAAATCTCTCATCAAATTACAGCAACTTACCCAAGAAGCATTCACCTCTACTGAGCAATGGATGTCCCAGAACCACCTTGCCCTTAACCCCAACAAAACAAAACTATTATTATTCACCCCCACAAAAACTAGCACCATTGACAAATCTCTGTTTACAGTTACTTCAAATAACAATACTATCATAGATGTCATCCCCAGTACCAAACTGCTAGGCGTCATCATTGACGACAAACTAACCTTTGACCTTCATATCCACAGCAACATGAAAAAACACCAAAAGCTAGGTGCCCTATATCGTCATAACTATTTCCTCTGTCTCACTGCCAAAAAGGCCCTTGCCACATCCTTCCTACTACCAACACTGCTTTATGGTGCTCCCATCCTTACCAACCTACAATCTTCCCTAAAAAGCAAGCTTGATTCCTGCTATAATAAAGTCACCAAATTTGCCACAAACTCTAAATACTCTACCCACCACTGCTCCGCATTGCATCAACTAAATTGGCTAGAATCCTACCACCAACTTACTTACCTTCAACTAACACTTCTTACACTTGCCCACAAAATAATCTACCAACCTGAACAGTGCCTTTCCCTTTTAGCTATACTGACCATGTACCAGCCCAAGCACCTCCTCAGGTCAGAAAACAAAATGTTGCTGGCCATAGAGAAACCCAAACTATCAGCTGGCCAAATGCTGTACCCCTACACTGTTGCTAAGTTATGGAATGATCTTCCTCCTTCACTCAGATCAATTAGTAAGTCTGATTCTTTTAAGAAATCCCTAAAATTTCACTTAGTCTCTAATTGGTTATGCTGTTTACCCCATAGATACATCCCAGCACCTAATATCCCTCTGTAGAATCCCTCTCTGTCTCAATTTCTCTAAACATTCTCACTCTTTCTCAGTATCTTCTTACACTTGCTCTCTCATGCCTTTGCAGCCTAATACCTTCTGTTCATGCCCTCTATACCCTGAACTCATCCTGAACACTGACCTCTCTGATTCAATTTCTCTAAATGTTCCTACTCTTTCTCTGTACCTTCTTACACTTGCTCTCTCATGCTTCTGCAGCCTAATACACTCTGTTCACCCCTCTACACCCTGAACTCATCACCACATTGTGTTGAACCCTATACACTCACATGTATATACTTGTTTCTTGTTCAACTCTCATACACTTTTAAGTTACTACATTCTTCTGTTTCCACTCATGCTCTCACTTTCAAAATGCTTCTGCTTTGTATAGAATATTAATATGCCATATCTGCTATTTTATCTATATCTGCTATTTTATCTATGCCTATCAATTGTATGTAGCAATGTGCTTATTAATTGTATGTTGTAATGGGTCCATTTTTTAATTATGTATCAACAGAGTTTTTATTAGTTAAATATATGTAACAATGTGGAGCTTTTCTCCCCGGGCCTCCACTGAAAATGAGCTCCTCTAGGCCCAGTGGACTTTCCCAGTCAACAAATGCAATAAATAAATAAATAAATAAATAAATAAATAAATAGATAAATACCACAGCAATTCAGAGTAACCATGCAATGTGTGTGTGTGTGTGTGGGGGGGGGGGGGTTGAAATTCCAATACAGCTGCATTATATGATAGATGGGCACTACAGCCAATTGCTGTTGCCAGTTACACTATGATCAAGGCATATACCAGCTCAAACTAGTGAGTAAATACTGATATAAGGATGCCATGATGGCAGCTGTCTGTATCTTCTTGTTCTGTTATATGGCGTGTAATGTAACACTCTGGAGTATGGCCTTCTATGCGTACCATCTTGGAGTTTATAATTTCCATTATACCTGATAGTTCTGCTCAGGGAAATTTCTTCGTGTTCTTTTACACAAACTGAATAAAAGTGGTCCTAGTTCACCTTTGCTAGCATTAGGCTTGCCCTTTTATCAATTCCACTCTTTGTAACTAAATTTGGTAAGGAATTTGGATTGATCTGAAAGATGCTGGCATGGGTTTGAGTCAGGCAGGTTGAATTTGAATGCTACCTCTCATGAAAGTCACTCAAAATGCCAAAGCTCTTAGGTTAGCCCTGAAATAGACAATAGCTTCCAGTAGGTTGGTTAACAATGACTAAATCCACAAATTAGTAAACAGAAAGTTCATACATTCATATAAAGCTGGTGTTGGTGGCGACTTTTTGGCGAAAAAAGGTCACAGCATTGTGCTATGTAAAGAATTCTTATACTGGTACCTACACTGAAATGACCAGAGATAGCAAATCATTGCCATTTAATAAGCTGAAATTAAAAAAATAAATACAATTAAGTAAGCAGATTCTTAGTAAAATTAAGTAAGCAGATTATTGTTAAACTCTTGGCTAACAAATAAATAAGTTAAATAATAAAATATAGATAATACAGAGAACAGTTTCTGAACTATTAAAATAATAATGAAACAAAATATGCATCCTAAAACCTGATAGCTCTATATCAACACTTTGCTTACACCTGATGGGCAAAGTCTGGCAAACTAAATGAATTTTTATATCCTAGCCCAATTTTGTCTCTTCTGTTATCAAAACTAGGGAGCTTTTACAACCACTTCATAAAAGGCAACCAGGAGCAATAACCACAAAAATGGCTGATGAAAAGAAAATGTTCCATATCACTATTTTAAGGAAGATTTGGGAATGGGTGAAGGCACTTTATTTATTGCTTACCTCACTGGTCACTGCTGAGTGAGTTAGTAAGTAGAAACAGCTTCAAAACATAATTACACAAATAACTGTAGACATCCAGCATAAACAGGATTCTGTGACATTTAAAGCCTCCCTGCTGGGAAATGGCTACAGATATCTGCATAAAGAGTAGTCCATTGATCTGTTAAAATTCTTTACCCTTGAAAACAAAGGGATTGCAGAGAACAACACCAGATCTGCAGGGTTCTATCTAAAATACAAATAGAATGCACAGCTGAGACAACTTCGGTGAAGCATCTCTTTTGTTCTTAGATTTGCAGATTACTTTTAATTCCATTTAGTGAAAGCAGTTGCCAGAAAGTCCATCTCAGTTTCAGTACACAGATGTACAAAGTAATATATATGATTAATTGTACTGCATTGGCAATTTCTGAACTTCTGTAAAAAAATTATTTACTATATCTGCAACAATTCTTTATTTCCTTGTTAAAATTCTTTGTAATCTACAGCCTCAAAAACAACCCACCACCACAAACATGGACATGTAGACACACACACACACACACACACACACACACACACACACACACACACACACACACACACACACACACACACACTCTGTACCAAGCATGTGAAAATAACAGGCCATGAATAATTAAGAGTTCAGATAAGTACCTCTGACAAACATTTACATCAGAAGGCCTATGCTCTTCTTGGTTGTTTGCCTTTCTCTGTGTACAGCATATCCTTCCTGGCAACATCTGCCCTGTATCATGAGACCACAGTAAGCATTCCTTGATCAAAAACCTGGACACTCATGAAACAGCTCCAGACTGTTATTTCCAATATGTATTTGTTTATTTGTTAACCAGGAAAGTGAGCTGGTTCTGGGATCTTTTTCAGCTGTGATTTGGGCCAGAGAACAGTACAAAATTATTTATTAATGTGTAATACATGCATAAGACATCCAAACATTACATAGCTTTATATAGCCCCACACACACACACACACACACATATATATCTATATACAAAATTCCATTTGATACATGCATGATTAATATATGAAGGTTAACATAACTTGGTTAATGTATACTATGCATGTCCTTTACAAGCGATTTTATCACAAAACATTTAATAGAAATGAGCTTCACAATTTAATCAACAACTGAATTATATTAAATTTCCTAAGGAAGTAACTTTCAAAAAGTGAGGCAGTAAAGGGGATTATAAGAGTAGTAGAAGTAGAAGGAAACTGTAAGCAGGGTGAAGTTGATACTGAAAAAGTAACAGAATAAGAGATAGACAGATTAGTAAGATATTCAATCTGAAATACAATTACTGATAACAAGTACCTTGCAAACTAGAGAAACTACTGACTTTATCCATTCAGTTTTTCAACTTTTTCTAAGGACAAAGCAACTTGTTTCATTCATAATATTTTCTGTTAAGTGGTCCCACTTAGCCAGAAGGAACTTTCTAAAACTTTTCCCTCCTAATAATAGTACATATGATTGCTTTTGAAGTGTAAATGATTCTTATATAATACTTCACAGATCATGAGGTGGCCTAATGGTTAAGGTGTTTGCCTTACAAACACAAGGTACAGGGTTTGAGTCTCATAAGGGATAATTGGCTAGGCTTAAAATGGCTCGCAAGAGCAGTTAGCTTAGTACTAATCTATGAGGTGGGGTCCTAATATAGCTTCTGCCTCAGTGGTGAGCAGTATTATTTGCTATATATGATACTGAATATTAATGAAGACAAACGGTATGGCATGTGGTGATCGGCAATCAACTGGTTTTCTCCACGGTAAAACAAAGATGATCTAAGTGGTCATTGTTTAAGAGATGTAGATTTCATTAACAGCAGCTTGCATTAGATGGGTATTGTGATTTGGATTAAGTACAATTATATGTGCAAACATATTCAAGCTTGGGAATCAGAGCAATTTTTGCAATTGCTCTGGATTCTTAAGGAATGTGGTTTGATACAGTATTCCAGATGTTTAGTTGAACTGTTAACCTTGTCTACAATCAGTGCAGATGTTCTTTAAATTAGAGGGATGAGCTGAGCTACCAACAGACCTAAATACTTATGTTTTCAGGCTTTATACAACAAGTTTTCTGTATGATTACATCAGTAATTGTGTCTTGTTAATTGTAGTTTCTGATGCAAAAAAACATATTGACAATTTTACTGGAGTTTATTAACAGATTATTTTGTCAACCCAATTCTACAGTTTTTCATCTCTCTTTGAAGTTGATTTCCTATACTTTAATCAAGTGGACTACATCTATAAATTAGCATTACATCTGCATATAATGTAATGTGCAAGTAGCAGCATATTTTAAAAGGGAAAAGAAAATTGGTCTTAATACTGACCCCTGAGGAACATGTTGCTCTGAATGTTTTAAGCTTGAAACTTGGTTACCAGAAATGATGATAAAGGTTGTACCTCTCAGATAACTGCTTATCTATTTTAAGGCATCATCTCCAAAGTGAAACATATGAAGCTCTTGAATAAACGTAGTAAGTAGTCCTCCTGTAAAGTCACCTATACATTTATTTATAGCATTTTCATCTCGTCTGATGAAATTTCAAACACTGAGATGAAAGCACTTATGTTTTATGTTTTTATTTGTTTGTTTTATATTAGTTTACTTAATAGATTAAACCTTGTTTGGAGGAGTTTGTGATGTGTTCAAGTCCGCTGTGCTTTTATATTATCCAGTTACTCATGAGCACTTGTTGCATACTTGCAGAAAAGTTTATATGATTACATAACATTGTTCACAAGACAGTTTAACAACCACATGGGTAATGAATATTACAGCATTATAATATATTCTAAGTAAGAGCATGTTATTTTTTTTCTTATTTCTTTTGGGTTGTGGCAAGGGATTTGTACAGCACAGAGAGGAGCACATTTGTTAGACCTTGGGCTGAAAGGAATTTTATACTGTTATATTACTGTAATAGATGTATATTAATTATTGTAGAAACATTGGAGCTCTCATTTTCTGTGTTACTTGGGTCCCTTTCAGCCTTTTTAAATCAACTACTTTTGGTAAAGGTGAACAATTCACACATCCATTTGGATTTCCTATATCTGGATACAGATATACAAAAGAGATGAGTTCTGATATAGTTTGCATTTTTTCCCTCGAGTCCCTGTCAGATACATGATCTATTGACATAACTGTATCCTAATGTGTACTCATAGTATATACTCATGCCACTATACTGGAGTATAATATATCATACGCACATTATACAATCATAGAACCTTGCTACTACAATTGAGATTAATACTGAATTTAGTCAAATACAGCTTACATAACTCATGCAGTACCATAGCAAGGATGGGATGAAAGGGACAGCTGCCCCTGGTGCAAGGTGTTAGAGGGTGCATTTCAGAAGTATAGTTCCCGCATTCTTTTTTCTCTTCTGGCATTTTTGAATGCTAGAAAAGAAAGTGACTTCAGTGCATTAGTACTTTGTGTGGGGTAAGCTGCCCATAGCTGTAGCAAACTTGTTGTTGTGTCTTTCAACTTTTTCCCAGTTAGGGGTCGCCACAGCGGAACTCTGGTCTGCTAATGATTGGCAGTTGATTTTTACATGCCGAGTTGCCAGCCCTGACACACAGCCTTCAACGAAGGTACACCATTCATGCCTGTCTCCACGTAGAAGACACTCTAGCTGAGAATTGAACCAGATAGCATCTTACTGTGAGGCCAAACTAATGAAAAGGTACGAATACAACCAAACAAAAGCTCTCAGAAACAAACTCTAGTCAACAAGAAAAGCAAAATTAGTATTTACTAATACTATGTTTTTTTGGAGTTTTTTCCCCGGCCAATAAATAAATAAAATAAGTCCGTTTAATATGAAGCGCTTTTCGTCACCTGCAATGAGGCAACTTCTTCAGATAAATTTCAATTGAAAACCACAATTTTATATACTAATCCAGTCACGTGATCAAAAGAAAAACATTGTATCAGTGCTACATAAAATAGTGTAAATAAATAAAGTAGAAAATGCATTAGCTAAACATGTTATGTCATACGAAGGCCACAGTTTCAAATTTAGAGCAATTGACCAAATACAGTATGACATTAGAAGAGGGCCTTTAAATCTGCTCTTGGAAGACCGTGAACTGTCATGGCAAATAAGAACTAATGCATTTTTTGAGCCTGGTTTAAACGAACATTGTAATATTGTGTGTCTTCTTAAACTTAAAAGCCTGAATAGATAGGCTTTTTTATAGGTTCATAGGTTCATACTAGGCTATCTGCCCTAGGGCATTTATAAGCCTAGCCAGAATGTGTTTGGCTTTCGCCACCCATTTTAAATTTATTTTGCTATGCCCTTTTTCGAGGTTAGTATACTGTGCCTCTGTCTAACAGTGACACAAAAGTGATACCCAGGGTAAACCTACGATCTCCCATCCACTCATCAAGATTCCTCTTGAAGAGAGTCAATGAGGGACTCTGCCTAACCTGGACTGGGAATTTATTCCAGAGTGAAGGGAGCCTCTGGGTTATGAATCTGTCCCTCCAGCATGTCCTATTTATTTCAGTGCTGAGGTTCAAGTCTCTCGAGCGCGTAGCTCGATGGGATTTGGATTTTCTGAGGTGCAGCATGTCCATTAATTCCGGGTTGGACATGGCTTTATACGTCAGGCACAGATCGCTTATGAACAGGCGGTATGCCACTGAGTAGAGCTAGAGTTTCTTTAACCGGGCAGCATATGGCATCTGTTTGAGCCCTTTGATCCTCTTGGTGAGGTACTTTTGGGGTCTTTCCAGTTGCTGCAGGTGTCTGGTAAGGTACATCCCAAAAGGGGCATTGTACTCAATTATGGGCCTGATGAGGGAGGAGTAAAGAGGCACGATGACCTCCCCTGATCTAGATGTGAATCCCTTCATGATTAGGTGGGCTATATAAAATGTTTTTCTAACCACTTTGGCCATGTGGTTGTCAAATGAGAGATTGCTATCAACTTGGGTCCCCAGGTCCCTAATTACTTCTTCTGTACTTAATGGATTACCACCTATGTGGTAATTTGTGGGCACTTTGTTTTTGCCAAAGGGGATGACTATACACTTTTTGGCATTTAGCTTGAGGCCATGGCTCTGGTACCAGTTGTCTGTTTCTATGAGGCCCTTTTGGAGGATGCTTGTGTCGGCTGGAGAGTCAATTATGGTGCCCAGTTTGAAGTCATCTGCGAACTTGGTCAGCCACAGTCCTTCCGTGTTGGCCTGTACCTCTGAGAAATATATACCGAACAAGAGAGGTCCCAGGACTGAGCCTTGTGGGGCACCACTTGTAACTGGTTTGGAGTCTGACATGGCTCCAGCAATTCTAACCATGTGGGTTCTGTCCTTGAGCCTGTTTGCAATCCATCTAGTGACATAGGGGTTTATATTTAAGCTGGTGAGCTTATCTATAATGCCCGAGTGGGGTATTGTATCGAAGGCTTTTGCGAGGTCCAAGTAGGCTGTGTGGACCATCTTCCTCTCTTCAATGGCCTTGGTGACTGTTTCAAAGAAATCAACCAGGTTTAAGAGGCAGGATCTGCCCTTAACAAAGCCGAACTGGGTAGGATCCAGTGTCTGTAGGTCCCCAATATCTTTATTTATGAGGTCCATGATGATCCTTTCCATAGCTTTGTAGACCAAGCTAGTCAGGCTTATGGGGTGATAGTTTCCAGGATCCTTTGAGGCACCACCTTTATGGAGAGGGACCACTGTTGCTGCACGCCACTCTTTGGGCACATATCCTGTAGTAAGGCTGAGATTGAACAGTAGTTTTATGTTTGGGTTTAGCTCTTCTTGGAGTTCATGTAGGACGCAGCCCGGGACACCGTCTGGTCCCATTGATGTTGTGTTTTTTGCTTTGGAGAGGGCGGCTCTTACCTGATCATCTGAGATGTCAGGGGGGCAGCACTCTGCTGGGATAGATATTTTCCCTTTTGGTGGGGAAGTTTGCGCTGAACCTGTCAGCTAGGATGTTAGCAATGTCTGTGGGTTCAGTGTATTTTTGTCATTTTGGACTAATTCTGAGCATATCTGGGAATTACCACCCAGGTTCCTAACATAACTAAAGAAAGCCTTGTGATTATCCTTAGTGTCCTGTGCAATTTTTCTCTCGAAGCTGGCCTTAGACAATTTTATGAGTGCCCGTAGTTTTTTGCTAATACTGATCAGTGATGCCTTCCCTTTTGGGATTTTGCTCTATCATTTAGTAGCTTCCTCCTTCTATTGTATAGTTTGTTTATGGCTGGGGTCCACCAGACAGGACATCTGCCTTTGGAGGATTGGGTCTTGGTTTTATTTGGGATCGCATGATCCATGCATTCCTGAAGGTGTTCATAGAATGCGTTTATAAAGGATTCTGCGGTCTGGGCCATATTTTCCACAGGCCCGGGGGCTTTGAAGGATTCCACCTTGGTTTTGAGGAGTGTGAAATTTGCTTTAGAGAAGTTTTTCACTGTGGTTTTCTGGGCAGGGGGTGGGGTCGGGATGTGAATATCCAGTGAGATTAGTTTATGGTCTATCTTACCAGTGAGGGATACACTTCTGGTCTGGAGCATAGAGTCCCCATGTTGGTGATGATCAGGTCCAGTATGTTTCCCCTCTTGTGGGAGTGGTAACAAGTTGTTCCATAGCATTTGAGTTTATAAATTCTATGAACCTTTGGGCTAGGGTGTTGGAGCTAGAGTAATGCTCCCAGTCTATGTTTGGGTAGTTGAAGTCGCCCAATATAATGGTGTTTGGAGAGACCTTCATATTTTCCAGTGTTCTCAGAAAGGCCGAGTGGGGTTCCTGGGTTTGGGAGGGTGGTCTGTAGCAGGCTATAAACTGGAAGGCAGTTTTACCCACTGTTAGTTGCACATGGATAGTCTCTGATGCTTTGTGCTTTGCCACCAACCTGGAGGTGTGGGTATCTTTGATGAATATCGATATCGATACTCCCCCTCCTTTTGTGGTTCGGTCCAAGTTTTGGGGCCGAAAAGCATGGTATGAGGTATAACCTGGTAGTGCTGGGGTGCTCTCGGGAGCCCTGAACCAGGTTTCTGTTACTGCATAGATATCGATGTTCTCCATGCTAAGGAGAGTTTTGAGTGCGTGTATCTTGAGGTTTAGACTTCTGGCGCTGAGCAGCATTACTCTTAGTTTCTTATCCCTTGTGATACCTATGGAAGTGGGTTTGTCTTTTAAGCCTTGCCTAAAAAAGGCACAATGGGGGTAGCAAGAGCCTTTGCCAATATCCGAAAGCCCAGGGGTGACAGGTGCAAGCCGTCCCTAGCAAAGCATTGTGGCTTGTTGAGCATATCATCCCAAGCTGACAGGCATTGGATCCCCTTTGAATGACACCAGTACTTAAGCCAATTGTTGAAATTGATCATCTTGTCTTCATATTGTGGCATCATTCTTGGTGAGGGTAAGATGCTACTCAAGGTCAGGGTCATACCAGTCTGGGCTACATGCTCAGAGAGCTCCTTTATGTCTCTTTTCATGTAGTCCAGGGAGGTATGTCTCAGGTCATTCACACCAGCATGGACAATGACTGAGTCATATTTGTACTTGCCTTGGAGTGACCTGAGTGCTTGTGTTATGTGGCGGATCCTAGTGCCCGACAGGCTGCTCACCGTGACCCTCTCTTTGTTCAGCCTGGTGAGCGGGACGTCAGTGTGCCTGATGGTAGAGTCACCTATTACAAGTGTATCAGGTGTGTTGTTTAGTCTTAAGGGCTGTGACTGTTTGGCACACTGGCTTTGTGAGATATGTGTTGCACATGTTTTGTTTTGGGGTAGCGGTTGCTTGGGAGTCTGCTTTGGAGGTCTCTGCTGCTTAGGCAGATCTTTATTTAGAGCCTCTGAGTATGTTTTTGTGTGATTATGTGTTTGGTTTGCTGTTGTGGTAGGTCTATGTGAGACTGGAATTGTAGTGAGTGTGGTTTCCTTCTCCTCCTGACTGGTTATGCCAGTACTGAGTTGAGAGAGCTTAGCCTCCAGTTTGGCTATATGGTTGCATCTCTCACATGTGTTGGAATTTGTTGGGAGGAGGAGAGGGTTGTCTGTGTACATGAGGCAGTTGTAACATTGCCTCAAGATTCCCAGATTCACCAGCTGGACCAGAGAGGAGATTGACAACTGACCTTTGGACATGCTAGAATAATATTGGGAATTCCTTAATAATTGAAAACAAGGGCCAGTGGGGAGTGAGGGTGTAGTGCTTTTAATTTTTAGTGCTGACTTATATAATTGCTTTAGCGAGCAAGTGCCAGGTAACTTAAGTGCAATGTGTTACAGGTAACTTAAATGCAAAAATGACAAACAGTAACTTTGTTTCAAGTGAAACAAGGAAATAAGTACAGTAAGCAATGCAGATATCACTAGTGAGCCACAGAAGCGCTGAGAAGCGTATTAGGTGGAATTAGCGTTCCAGGGAAATAACAAGCAAACAAACAACAAGCATATAAACAAAGCTAGATTCAGCAGGCCTGGATCTAGTCTATGCTACAGCAAACAAGGTGTACCAATTTCAGTAAGATACAGTTCAACTATTCAGGCACTATAAACCTTTAACCAGAAATTCCCAGCTCAGAAGGGCAGAGTCCAGCCTCTTCTCCCACAAGAGTGCAGACCACGAACCTTCTTAACTCGAGGAGCAGTAGGGGTAACTGCAGATGCTGAGTTAATGTAAAATAACTGGCCTTAAGCCCAAGTGCTTAAACCAGAACTAATACACTTTAAGAATAACAGATACTGGGCTCTCAGTCAGCAGTTCCCAACTTAGAAGGATGAAAGCTACCTGTCCTGCCACCACAGTGCATGCCACAAACCTTCCTAATGTAAAACAACTGGTCTGAAGCCCAAGTGCTTAATCCAAAAGACTTAGAATGATAGCTACACTTTAATCAAGTTACTACCAAGCAGTAATAAATACAGTTGAATACTTTAGAGAATGCCTGGATTAGTGCTCAAGTTTCACAAACAAAGCTAGATCCAGCAGGCCCGAATCCAGTCTATGCCACAGCAAACAAGGTGCACCAACTTCGGTAAGAAGCAGTTCAGATATGCATGCACTATAAGCCTTTAACCAGAAATTCCCAGCTCAGAAGGGCAGAGTCCAGCCTCTCCTCCCACAAGAGTGCAGACCACGAACCCTCTTAATGTAAAATAACTGGCCTGAAATCCCAAGTGCTTAAACCAGAATTAATACACTTTTAGAATAACAGACACTGAGCCCTCAATCAGCAGTTCCCAACCTAGAAGGATGTAAGCTACCTGTTCTGCCACTACAGTGCAGACCACAAACCCTCTCAGTGCAAAACAACTGGTCCGAAGCCCAAGTGTTTAAACCAAAAGGCTTAGAATGAGTTACACCAAGCAGTAATAAATACAATTGAGTACTTTTAAGATGATGCAAAAGTAAAATAAAGTAGGTAGAAACACAAGTACAGTAAAAGCAGATGAATTTTTTTTTTTTCTGAACAAGTGCTGAGATCAAAGAAACATATTTGAGTGCTGAAACTATAAAACTGGCTAGTTATAAGAAAAAAAAACTAAGCTAGAAGGCTTCCTCCAACACAGAAGGGCTTGGGGGCTCAGAAGCCTACAAATAGTCTATACCACTTAACAGGAAAGGCAGGAAACAAGCTTAATTTTTTTTCTGTTTCCCAGATGCTCTCTTTGTACACAGTAGGAGTGCCTGAAATCAGAATATGATCTCACTGCATTCAGTTGAGTGAGCAAATGAGATGGGCCCAGAAGGAGTATCCAAACACAAATTTACAAGAGGGGTGGGCAGTTTCAAGGCCACTAAGATTAACACCAAAGCAAAAACAGGGAAGGTGGGTGGGACTAACTGAAGAGCAGAGTCAAAACTTCCAGTTCAGTTAATATTCCTGCAACACACAGTTAAAATCAATTTAAATACTGTATTTTTTTGAAAAAAGTGCAGATAAAGGTACTTAAATTCTCTTATACATCCAGTTGAATACAGCAAGTTCTTAGCCGGCCAAAGCTGAGGTTTTTAAGCAGAAAATATTTCACACTGTACCACTTAAATAGGCAAGGACAGGAAATCAAAGAATGTGGCTACCCCACACCTGTAATTACTAGCAAACAACAAAATTCAGCAAACACTGACTAACTTCCAGTTCAGTTAATATTCCTGCAACACACAGTTAAAATCAATTTAAATACTGTATTTTTGGAAAACAAAAGTGCAGATAAAGGTACTTAAATTCTCTTATACATCCAGTTGAATACAACAAGTTCTTAGCCGGCCAAAGCTGAGGTTTTTAAGCAGAAAATATTTCACACTGTACCACTTAAGTAGGCAAGGACAGGAAATCAAAGAATGTGGCTACCCCCACACCTGTAATTACTAGCAAATAACAAAATTCAGCAAACACTGACTAACTTCCAGTTCAGTTAATATTCCTGCAACACACAGTTAAAATCAATTTAAATACTGTATTTTTTGAAAAAAAAGTGCAGATAAAGGTACTTAAATTCTCTTATACGTCCAGTTGAATACAGCAAGTTCTTAGCCGGCCAAAGCTGAGGTTTTTATTAACACACTAAAATAGCACCTATTATTAGTAAGTTATTCAACTAATTGTGAAGTATTATATATAATTTCCAACTATTTGGTAAAAATTGGAACAAATTAAATTAATAATATTTTAGTATATCATTACTAGTTGCACTAGCATTCAGTCTTGAGAGTTTGTTCTTTAACATTGATGTTTAACTTCTGACTTTTAACTTTTATTTTTAAATTTAATTTTACTTTATCATGTACTACGTGCTTTTAGACAAAGCTTGGTAAATTTGTTTACTTTGAGTAAACATTTTACTAATTTATAGTCAGGTGATTGTACAAGTAATAGTCAAAAACTTTGATGTGTTTTTAAACTATATACTGTTGGCACTATTTTATGTAGCACTGATACAATGTTTTTCTTTTGATCACATGACTGGATTAGTATATAAAATTGTGGTATTCAATTGAAATTTATCTGAAGAAGTTGCCTCATTGCAGGTGACGAAAAGCACTTCATATTAAACGGACTTATTTTGCTTTTCTTGTTGACTAGAGTTTGTTTCCAAGAGCTTTGATCTTACTGTGAAACGACAATGCTACCGCAACACCCCCACTGCGGATCCATAGCTGTAGCAAGCTGATTTCTACAAATGTAGCTATTGACTTGCTACAGTTTAAAATGTAAGAAATGTTTTTATTTTCATTTTATTTCACTATTACTATTATAATTATTATTATTTGTTTTTTTGCGGCTGTCCCTCTGAAGAGCTGGTGCAGGGAGGGTTGGGTATCTTTCTGTATAGGTGAGTGTAACAGACCTTTTCTGGTTGTTTGATCTTGTAATGAAGATCCAAGACAGGAAGGGGGCATGTGCCTGGGAGGAGATGTGCGCCATGGGCAGTGGATTGGAGCAGACTTTTTGTGCTCTTCAAATGAAGAGCTGTAGAGGCAAGAAGCCACTTTGGAGGACAGCCCTAGGAACTATAAAAGCCAGTTATGCATCTGAAATCATGAAGCAAAGTATATAAACTACCCAAATGTACCTACACATTAAGTTTATGAAATTATGAAACTTTAACAACAATAAAAACTTGTAACAAAGAAGCCAAATCCATGTATTTGAGAAAGAAACAATCCACACTGACTTCAGAATCAAAACATTTTTAGAATCTAATGAAGTAAATTTCATAAATAGAAACAAAGAAAGAAAAAGAACATTGCAGTATGGACCCTACCATAATACTAATCTTTGCCAAATGCATTTTAGAAACTGTACCTCACAAAAATCAAATAAGCACAAGCAACCTCATAAACTCCCCCATCCACTTCTTATACAAAACTTGATAAACACACAACCAGAGACGTCCTTCACTCCTAAAATAAGCTCAACAAACTAGTCTTAGAATTACTTAATTGCTTATACCTTTTATTTTCATGCAGTCATAGACAAAATGGTTTAAAGCTTAATTGAGAAAAAAGAAAACCCCAAACCTAAATTCAGCCCTGTAATTAATGTCAGGCATAGTCTCTCATTTCAGAACAGCACTAATTTTCCCTCTACCAAAAACACCGAATGACCACTAACTAAGATATATGAAAAAAAATACTATACAGCCAGCTAATTTAGCACATTATTAACTATGGTATACTTTGCAACCCACAAAATGGATTCAGCGCACAACTTTAAACTATAATTCTGGCACTAGATGCTCTCACTAATAAAACTGATGCCAGTATGGATAAAGACTGGCTAACAAAAATAACTTTTGTAGACATAAAATAAGCAATTAATAGCATTTAACACTCTTGGCCCCTATCAAAGGAAAACAAGTAAAAAAATGATTTAGCTCTATTTCTTTGAAAAAAAGTTTTTATTTGATTTTACATATTCTTATAATAATGCAAACATTTTTGCTAAATAATTTTTATTTTTTTTGTTTGTAGACAAATTATGACACAGTAAATTTTAAATTACAATTCAAAATAAAAGAAAATAGTTAATAACTATAACAATATGTACAATATTTACAGGTGGTCCAAAGAAAAGGATTAACCAATAAGGTTATAAAGAGGAATAATCTCATAGAACTAGTATAACCTTTACTGGCATATATTCACATAAGTTCATCTTAGTTTATGGCATTTCAATTTCATGTAGAAGAAATTCTGTCCTTTTGTAATGTGTCTATAAGTATTAAGATTTTATTCCAAGGATTGTCTGTCCAACATCTGGGAAAAATTCTTTCTTCTTTGACTTTTATTTCTTTCTGTGCAGATTCCTTTAATAGAGATATGAAGTCTTCATAACTTGGAGGAACAGTGGATTTCCATTTTCTTGTTATACATTTTCTGGCTACAGCCAGAATAGACCATAAAAGATATTGATCACTTTTACTCATAGTTACTGAATCATCTACATTCAAAAAAATTAAAGATTTCGTTAGAACAAATTTATCATTATAAATGGCTTGAAGAAATCTATTAATATCTTCCCAGAATTTGTTAGAACAAATTTATCATTATAAATGGCTTGAAGAAATCTATTAATATCTTCCCAGAATTTTTTAATGCAATCATAAAATATATGTATCCAATCTGCCTTACAGTTTACAGTACATCTCCAGTATGTGGGCTTATGGGCAGGGTCAAATTTGGCTATTTTATATGGTGTATAAAAGGCTCTATGTAAAAATTTCCATGTGAAGATTTTCCATATCTGGAAGTTTGATGTTAGCTTAACTGACAACAAAAGGTCATTTATGCCTTCAGATGATAGATTTATTGTCAAGTCCTTTGTTAAGATGTTCACAACATTTTGACCTATTTTGGTTTTATACACTATTAAAATTTTGTATAATTTAGATATAGAAATTAGCTTATTATGATTTCCATAAATTGATTCTTGCATATATTTTATGAACTTAGGTATAGTATTAAAGCTTGAACCATTAATAATTCTACATAAATTACTTGCATATTGTAGTATTTTTTGAAGTTCTGTTCTGTCTATTTCATATATACTAAACTCATTTATTACTTGTTGGGTGGTTAAAGTACTGTGATTATTTAAGCATTGAAACCAGTAAATAAAGTTTTTGGATTCCCAATTAATGAGTATTTTTTCTTGGATTTTTTCTTTAAAATTCTTTAATGTTTTAAATGGTATTAAGAGATCAAACCATAATTTTATATCTGGATTTGTAATTATAAATTTTCTAAATAGATAATAAATATTATTCAGATATGATAAATTAGTGGGCTTTGTTGTTTTATTTTGTAAGCTATGACATAGTACATGCCAAAATATGTTGTTATAATTCTCCAACTCCATATTTTTTAATATTTTGTTTTCATTTAAGAAGAAAGTTAAATGTAAAATTTTCCATGCGGATGAATAATTTGGATTTACCCAAATTTAGTATAAGTTTAATGATGGAAGCTTTAATATACGTTTCTATGTCTGGAAATTTAATTCCTCCCAAGTCCCAGGGTCTAATATGATGTGGGAATGCAATTCTATTCTTTTTTGGATACCAAAGAAAATCCATTAAAAGTTTCTGCATTGTCTTTATAACTTTTTTATCTGGTAAAATAGGGATTGCTAATGCTATATGGTTTATTTGTGGTAGTAATATCATTTTTATTAACTGTAACCTATCTTCCAAGTTTAACATTAATTTATTCCAGCTATTAACTTGTTTTTGAATTAAATTTTTGATTTTATTATAATTTAAGGTCGTGGTAGTATCTATGTTCTCAGATATAAGAATTCCTAGATATTCTAGTGAAGAAACCTTTTCTCTAATTATTTGATATTTATTCAGATGCAAGTCATCTATTTTATTTAGAAGTATATGTTTTGATTTGGATTTATTGAAACAAAGACCTGAAATGGAAAAAAAAATCTTCTACTTGTTTCTCTAATTCTTGCATGGACTCTTCATTCGGTCTTAAAGTCAGCAATATATCGTCAGAAAATAACATGATTTTAGAATTAAATTTACTGTAAAAGTTAATTCCTTCTATTTTTAGATCACTTCATATTGCAGATGCAAATAATTCTATCGCCAGGGCAAACAGGATGGGAGACATAGGGCAACCTTGCTTAGAGCCTTTAGTTATTTTGAAAGCTTCCGAGGTAAATGGGCCTAATTTTACATAAGCCAGGTTGTCTTTATATATATTCTTTATTAAATTTATAAAGTTTAATGGGAATTCAAAAAGTTCCAAAATTTTAAATAGATACTTCCAGTTTACCGAATCAAATGCTTTCTCTATATCTAATGTGATTATAAGAGCTTCTAAATTGTCTCTGTTCAAAGCTTCTATAATGGGTAAAATTCTCTGAATATTGTCATATGTGTGTCCTCCAAATATAAAGCCTGTTTGATCTTCATTTATGACTTTAGTCAGGGATTTCTTAATTCTATTTACTAAAATAGACATAAAGATTTTATAATCATTATTAAGCAGAAAGATAGGTCTATATGAACTACATTGGGATGAATCGCTTTTATCTTTTTTTATAGGGGTAACTAGTGAATATTTCCAGGATGGTGGAGTAATCATTTGAGTTTGAATATCATTTAGCATGTTATGAAGTAGAGAAATTGCTGAATTTGGAAAAATGTTATATAATTCCATTATTATTCCATCCATTCCTGGTGATTTGTTATTTTTACTTACTTTAATTATATCTTTTATTTCTTTTATGGAGATATGCTTGTCCAATTCTACTTTTAATTGGTCCGGTAGTTTTTTTATTAAGGAACTATTACATTTCTGATCTGAAAATAAAATATTATTATCATTATTTCCATAATGCTTAGCATAATAGAACTTAAAAGCTTCAAGAATATCATTCACATCAGATACCTTTTTATCCCTTTTCCTTCATGTATTATATTTATGATGTTATTTTCTAAGTTCTGCTTTTTAATTCTCATTGCTAGATTATGTAAGTCTTTTGGAGAAGTTGACATTGAAGCAAATTTTAGTTTTTCCAAAGCTAGATTTGTTTTATGAGTGAGGAATTCATTGTATTTTTTATTTAAATCTATAATTTCTTTTTTTTTCCTGAGAATCTATTACATCATAAGAACTTGTATTTATTTCTGTTATTCGTTTTTGTATGTTATGCAATTCAGATTCCCATTCCTTTGTTTTATTTTTAAACCATCCTATAATCTTGCCATACAAAAAAGCCTTGAGTGTATCCCAAGTTATTATATTATTTGTATTGTTAATAGGATTTGTTTCTAAGAAATATTTGACTTCTGAATATAGCCAAGGTTTAAACTCTTTTAATTTAAGGATGTAAGCTGGTATTCTAGTTATAGTGTTTAATCTTTTGAAATCAATTTGTAGTTTAAGAATTAAGGCATTATGGTCTGAAAGGGGACATGGGATAATAGAAAATGTTGTTATCCTACTGTTTAAATCAGAGGAGACCAATATTTTATCTATTCTTGTTTTAGTATTAAAGCGATAATCGCTATGTGTGTAACTTAATGAGTTAGAATCTTTAAAATTAAATGTATCTATTAGATTTAAGCTTTCTAACCATCTCTTGAAATATTTACTTACGGGTGTGAGATGTAACTTTCTTTTATTAGTTGTTTCAGAGTTATCTAGAATACAATTGAAATCTCCCCCCATTATTATCATACCTTTATTTACTTTGTTAATTAATTCTATGTGTTTTTTAACCGTAGACAATCCTATTCCAGGAATCCAGTAAATATTTATTAAAGTCCAAATTCTATTTTGATATTTTATTATTACAATTGATATTAACCCTTCTTTATCTTCGTGTTTGTAAATGATCTGAGGAATAACTACACTTTTTTTTCCATAAAATTATAACTCCTCTTGTTTTTTTTTTTTTTGTAAAGGGAGTGAGAAAGAATTAGATAGTCACTAGGTTTCCATGTGAAATTATCATCTCTTTTAAAATGAGATTCTTGTATAAATATGATTTGTGCTTTTTGTAATTTCAAATATCTTAGAAAATTTGACCTTTTTATAGAATTATTTAAACCATTAATATTTATAGATAATAAAGTTGTGTCTGTCATTTTTTAAATACTTATTTGTACTTTTGGATTGTTTGTTCTTGAAATTTTGTTTTACTTTGGAAATTAATGTGTTTTGAGTATTAGATTTATCCTTTCTTTTAAAAGTTATTTTGAAATTAATATATTTATTTCTATTTATGCTTAAAAAAAGTTTCAAATTGGACCACCGAAAAATGAAAAAGCTGAAAAACATTGTGTTAACATAAATTGAATAAACAATTAATGATATTACCATTCTAAATCCCAAACATGAAGTGTCTAGCACCTCAAATCTGTTTGGACTTAAAAGTTCAAACAGATTTACCCTCAATAATAATAGTTGCATTAATGAGGAAATGTTGCTTTAAATTGAGCTCCTCAAAAAAAATGAAAACTAAAACCAGAGAGCAAGATACACTTATTATATAAATAACATATATACCTAGTCTGTGAAGTTTTGTTCATTACTAATTAGATTCTAAAATGAGATATTATTTCAAATTACAAACAGTTTTAAATAAGACATTTAATTACTTTAACAATATATTAGATGTTCATTTTTCATTAATATTATGACATTTTTGCAAATTACCAATTGTAAATAATATATTAGCAAATGTCAGTTCATTAATTGTCATTAGTGATATTTAACATTGTTATTAATAATAAAAAGAAGTAGAGTGAGTATGATAGATAGATACTGTTTAAAATAAAAGAAATTTTTTTTACATATTTTTAGATCTATATAGGGTATTACATCAGCATAGTGAAGTTAATTGACATATAGCTAACCACTTTATCAAAACCAATTAAAGTCTTTACAGACAATAATATTCATTTATAAGATTTAATATAATAACAGTTAGAATTAAAGCAATATTTATAGTGTTTTACATTAAAGCATTTTCTCATTCTTCAGTCAGTTTTATAACTCTGATAATTCCACAATCTAACATTAATAAAATATGTAAAAAAATTTCACTCCTAAATTACTTATATGTGATCTTTTGTAGTTCTGTTATTGGTAAGTTATTATTCATAAGATTTTCTCTATTAAGTTTAATTTAAAGATCACACATATCAGAATATTGACTTCTGCTTATCACAAATGTAGTGAACGTCTGGTAACTAGTAAAAGGTCTCAACTTATATGTTAAAACTATAAAACAGAAAGGATAAAGGTCAAAATTAGAATTATACTTGCAAAGGAAATCTACCTTGATAATGGTGCAATAGCACTCTTGTCCCATAACTAATCATTTATAATAAACATTTTACATATAGTACTTCTTTTATACAATAACAAGTATGATAAAGCAATCTTTAGATAAATGAAAGTATAATTCCCAGTAAGCTGACACTTAGGATCTTCACCTTCCCTTTTACTTCCCTCTTCTTCCATTTCTATACAACTTAACAGCTATAAGAAACTCATCCAACCCAGTGTCAGTTAGATGTGTTCACAGAGCACATGTATTATACTTTTACCAGACACTCACCCATTAAGACACAACAGTATTTAAATGATTCACTATCTTTCTTGTTATAATAGCGTTGTCTTCAAAGCAGATCTAACGCTATACTTGCATGAGATATTAACTGAGATTGATAATAAACCATACATTTTTAATAAAATATGAAAGAATATATGAAGTGTGAGAATAATTGAAGCAAACGCTTCCTTTACTGTAATCAAGACAGCGGTGTTAAGGAAAGAACTCTGTGATAGTGCGTGTTTGCACGCCATCTTGTGATCAGTAACTTAAATTGCATCTAAACACGCTAGGATATATCGCGTGCTTATGAATGTGGACGGTGAACAACTTTTCAGACAAAAAAACTGAAAAAGCCGAGCAGAAGGCTTATGAATACTGTCCACCTTCAGATGATACTTTAATGTTCTAGATGCTTCCCAAAATGTTCACAAGTAATTCCATTTTATAATATTTTCATTAATATACTTTACATTAATTCAAATTAACAAATTGTAAATGTGTACCTCTAAGCTACATAAAAGCATTCACCAAGAACAACAATATTTATTCAGGCAATGATAGCGCACTATTCTAGTAACTAAATACTTGTATATGGAAGAAACAACAGTGTTAGAGAGGAAAACTCTGCAATAGTGTGTATTTACATGCCATCTTCTGGCCAGTAACTTAAATTACATCTATGTACAGTTAAATATATTGTGTGCTATGTATGAAGCGGTGAACAACTTTTTAGATAAGGAAACTAAAAATAACTGAGCAGAAGGCTCGTGGATGTTTTTTTTTTACTTTCAAATAATACAGTAATATACTGAATACATCTAAGATGTTCATGAGTGATTCTATTGTATAACATTTTTATCACAATACTCTACATCAAACTAAATCAATGAATTTTGAATGTGCACTTTTGAATAAATTTTTATTTTGCACTGTTCTAGTAACCAAATACTTGTATAGAGAAGAAATAGCAGTGTTAAAGAAGAAAACTCTGTGCTAGTGTATATTACACACCATCTTCTGGCCAGTAACTTAAATCACATCTATGTATAATTAAATATATCACGTGCTATGTGTGAAGTGGTGAATAACTTTTTAGATAAGGAAACTAAAAATAACTGAGCAGAAGGCTCGTGGATGTTTTTTACTTTCAAATAATACAGTAATATACTGAATACATCCAAAATGTTCATGAGTGATTCTATTGTATAACATTTGTATCACAATACTCTACATCAAATTAAATCAATGAATTTTGAATGTGCACTTTTAAATAAATTATTATTTTGCACTATTCTAGTAACCAAACACTTGTATAGAAAAGAGACAGCAGTGTTAAAAAGGAAAACTCTGCAATAGTGTGCATTTATACGCTGTCTTCTGGCCAGTAACTTAAATTACATCCATGTACAGTTAAATATGTCATGTGCTATGTATGAAGCGGTGAACAGCTTTTTAGATAGGGAAACTAAAAATAACTGAGCAGAAGGTTCGTGGATGTTTTTCTACTTTCAAATAATACAGTAATATACTGAATACATCTAAAATGTTCATGAGTGATTCTATTGTATAACATTTTTATCACAATACTCTACATCAAAATAAATCAATGAATTTTGAAAGTGCACTTTAAAATAACATAAATGTGATTACTAAAAATGATAATATTTATTCAGGCATTGAAAGTGCCTTAATTTATCAACTGAGTTGTTGTAAGGAGAAAACCAATTAAAATGGCAGTTTATATTAAAAGCTTAGTGACAAAATAAAAAGAATGTCTAGTAGACTTCATTGGTTATTGTTTTCAAATATTTAGAGAATAAGTATTTAGAGAATAAGTATTTAGAGAATAAGTATATAGAGAATAAGTAAATAGAGAATAAGTATATACTTCAGGGCTTTAATAAGTTATTAGTTAGTACTAACATTTAAGTATTATATTAACCTAAACAATTAAGTAAGAAAAGAAAAAAGAAAAAAAGAACTGCTTTATACTAGTGTATTAAAGAGTTTAGTTTTAATATATTATAATCATACCTTAGTTGATACTTTGAGCGAAATAGTATCATCAGAGTTCTTTTTGTCAGTCGTTTGTTTCTTTTTTTCTCTTGCCTCCGACCAAATATTTTTTCCTGGAGCCCTTTTTAAAGAGGATGAATTTAACCAGTCCATTTCTTCAGGTAGTGGAATTATGTTATTATTCTTTATGAAAGATGTGGCTTCCTCTATGCTATTGAATGTTCTCATGTCATTGTTATATTGGATTCTTATTTTGGCTGGATAAGAGAGCTGCGCTTTGATTTTATGTTGTTTTAAAAGTTTTACTAATGGCCATGTTTTCTTCCTTATATCCAGAACTCTTGTTGAATAGTCATTATCAAATCTTAATAATGACTGTTTACACATAACAGGACTTTTCCTCCATGCAGATCTCAGTATAAGCTCTTTATCCATAAAAGAAAGAAATTTAACTACTATGGATCTTGGAGCTGATTTAGAAGAAATAGAAAGTAGCTTACTGATAGCTCTGTGTGCCCTTTCTATCCCATAAGATAAGCCTTCTTTTAGTCCGAGAACTTCAGAAAACCAAGAGTTCAAAAATGAGATAATGTCGTCACCTTCGGATTTCTCTGGAAGACCAAAAATCCTTATGTTTGTCCTTCTTTCTCTATTCTCTATATCATCAACTTTATTTATTAACCAAGTGTTCTGTTGTAGCAGAAATTGAGTATGTAGTTCACTTTCTTTTAACCTCCCATCAACATCACTTAAGGAAGTCTCAATGTCTGATATTTTTGTTTGTTGCTGTTGTAAGATTTCTTTAAAAACTTCTGTTTGTTTTTGGCAGTTATCTTTAAGACTTTCTAGATTTTCAGTAAATCTGTCCATTTTTAGCGATACGTCCAGCAAAGTAGCAGATATCTGTTGCATCTCTTTTTTTATAATAGAGTCTGAGTGTGAATTCTTGGAGTTACTCATCTTCAAACAGTTTGGAATGTCCTCTGTAGTATTTGACAGGAAAATTTCAGAATTTTTTCTTCAAAATTGGTAGTTTTGTTATAAATTACTTCATCTTCGATATTTACCCCAAATTTTTTAAATATATTTAGTTTTTCCTGTATTTTCTAGTATGAGTATGAAGAGCTCAAAATCAAGCTGCTCTCAGTTAGCCATTAGGCTCCACCCCCAATAATGCAAAAATTTAAAACAAAATAAAACAAAACTATATACAAAAGTCCATAACAAGAATTATATACACAAAACCATTAGTACTTTTCTAATTGATCATTACATTTCTGCCAGGCATTGATGAGTTACATTTTTAGTTCTCATTTTTAGGGTCATGGGTGGAGTCTGCATGTCCTCCCCACAGTCGAGTGACGATTAAAGACATGCAGATAGGTGCGTGTGAATGGGTGTGCCTTCTTTGAAGGTTGGGCATCGGGCTGGCAACTTGGCACAGTAAAAAAATCCACTGCAAATCATAAGCGGACCTGAGTTCCGCTGTTGCTACCCCCAACCAGGAAAAGCCAAAAGACATTAGTTTTATTTTTAGGGTCAATAATTCATTTTTACAAACAGATTTGGCTAGACAGACAAATTTAGTAGTAAAATAGTAGTTTTGCATTTCCACTTTTTAGTTATATATAGGAAAGACGAAAGAAGAAGTATTTGCGATATTGGAATAATATCTGAGACTGGGGAATTGAAGAAAATCAAGGAATCTGTAATAGTACAATTATCTGACCACAATGCTTGGCAAAAACTTCTAAAATCAGTCCAGAAAGATGACACTATGTTGCATTCTATGATCATATGAACCAAATCTGCATCAAGGGCTTCATTGTATCTTCAGTATTTTATTTTTTCTAATTTATATATACCAGCAATTTTGTGGGGTATTAGAAACACTCTTTGTAAAAAATGTCATATATAACTCTTTCAGTATAGAGAGGTCATTGATTTTCCTGCAAATTTTAAGGATAGTTTCTATCTAACCAACTACTATTTTCCAGACTGTGTATAGCAATCAGATAATCTGCTGAGTGTATTTTATTCCCTTTCAGAAATTAATGCCAATAAATTAAACTACTACTCTTTAAGTATTAAAATATATTAAGCATCCATTTGTGAAGCTATAGGAAATATTATTAGTAGATCTTTGATTAGATAATTTGAATTCATAAATCTCTTGAATATTAAAATAACTTGATTTATGAAAGGGTAGAGAGTAAATGTTGCTTGTTTAGTCAGGATAAAATAGATAAGTCTTTGTGGGTTCTGTTCAAGCAGTTTTATTATGGACTAATACATCAGGATTGAGGCTTAATAACTATAACTTAGACAAGCATATAAAAAACTAGCTATTACAGTCATACATGCTCACTCTCTGGCTGCACTCACAAAATGGCACTGAAGCTAGCATGTGCTGGCTATTTATATGCACGTGCTGACCTTGAAATGCTTTTTAAAGGTACAACATATGCACACTATTCTACAGTAAACTTATGTTTTTCATTTAATATATGCCCCAGATTCAGCAACACTGCATGTAAGAATAGAGTTATTCTTACATGGAGCGTCCTGTGTCTGTATAGAACAGCAGCACACCTTGCATATGCATGAAGGCATACTGCTGTATTCCTACACAGACATGGGCCTGTGTAAAAGTGCAGTGGGCGTGTCTGAGAGCAGGGGTGTCACAATACACATGCCCCCTGCACTCCAGAGTTGCCGTACGGCAATACAAAAGCAGTGAAAGTGTCTGCGGACACCTGTTAGTGTCTGTGGACATACCTTTTAACCTCTTAGAGCAAAAAAAAATCTGGACAAAGCCTAAATTTATAAGGGGACAAATAGGGACAGATTTTAAATATTGCCCTTACAATCTTAGAAAGTTGATAGGATAATAGGGTTTGCATTAGCATGAATTTTCTGAAGGATGTGGAGTCTTAAACTCAAATGTTTGTCATTATAATGACATCAATCCTCAGCTATTTGCCAGAAAAGTACAGATTTTAGGAGGAACACCAAAATATGAGGCAGAAATCTGGACATTCTGTGAAAATCTGTGCAGGTGAGAGGTGTCCGTGGAGCTTACATCTCAACTATTCTTAAAATGTGTACAGATAGTTGACTCATATATTTTGCTGGGTTCCTCCTAAAATGTGTACCTCCCTGACTCCACAGGACCAAAACATTAAGCTAATGCAAAACCTGTTTATCCTATCAACTTTCTAAGTTTGTAAGAGCAATACACAGATAATAGTGTTGAAGGCAATGTGGAAACCCCTATAGTAACCCAAAATAAAACACATATGTATTTTTTTTATCTGTCCGCAATAACGTTTAGCGTAGTTGAGCGGGAGTGTGCGTCATGCAGCTATGCTCAGCCTAGCTTACACATCCCAATGAGCTAAATACAAATATACAGCCAAAACAGTGTAAAGTGAAAAAGCATAATGGTTACAGCTTTTGCTTAGCAAGCAGGTATTTGCAGTTTGAGTCACCATTCTGTCCAATGATGTTTATCTGTTAAAAAAGCATAACATTTTATTTTATCAGTAGGTAGTGAATAAAATATATATTTGTTAACCAGGGGTAGTGTAGCAGGTTCAAATGTGAGGTATCAGTGTAGCACAGATGTGAAACCTCCATACAAACACAAGTGTCTCATGCAGCAAATCCACAAAAGAATGTATTGTAATGAAAGCACATAGGGGGATGTTATGGAAAATAGACATACATTTCATAATATGTCATTCATGAGGAATCAACCCCACAATGTTGATGTTCTGTAAAAGGAAAGATGAACAATGCTAGCTTATGCTCAGCTATGCTTAGCCAGTATAAGCATTGCTTAAATGTAAATTCTAAGCAAGAATTAGCATAGCTAAGCAGATTTGTCCACTGGTAAGCAGTGCTTAGCATCTACCTCTTTAAGCAATGCATATACCAGCTAAGCAGGTTTGTCCAGCACTTAGCTTAGCTTAGCATATTCAAAACCATCCAATCATGGCAAAGGGCAGGAAATTGGCCATATTTAATCCTTGCAGGTGGGAATACAGCTTATAACCAGTTGTAGCTTCCCACTGTAGGCACTATGGCTGGTGTTGGAGAGGGTGTGCACTTTCTAGTGCAGTGCTGGGGCATACAGGAGTCCAGGGACGTGGTTGGACTGCTTGTAAAAAAACATGATCTGAGACTGCTGCAGGTCCAGTACCAGGGCTTCCAATACAAAGCGGAGGCTTGGGAAAGTCTAGCCCATGATCTCACCAGTGCCACTGGCATCCCTTGGACTGGTGAGCAGGACTAGGCACCACTTTGCTGACTTGAAGTGGAGGAAGAGGGAGCTCTTGGATAAGTGGGTCCAAGATGCATGGCAGATGGATGTCCCAGGCATGTGTAAGTATTAATATCAATAACTGTTTACCAAAGTCCAGCCTGTGTATGTGATGGATAGGTATGCATAAATGTTTCTCTATCTTCTTTACAGCTCCAGCATGAGTGGGCTGCGAACCAGGAAGCCCATGCAAGCAGGTTGCAAAGGCTCTGTCGTGAGGCTGGTGAGTAAAAATCTAGCTTGTAGTATTCATACCAAATAAATATAAAAGAGCAGAATGTCACCTTGCAGTATTAGAAATGGGTATGGTTTGTACTGAATAAACCAGACAATATTAAAGTCATAGTGTCATATAAGTTATATATAAATAAAACTGTAACTACCTGCCAATAAAATTCAAAACCCTGGAGTGGTTGTTTTTACTTTGGTATTGTATGAACTGAAATGTGTACAGGTTATGCACAGCAACTATAGCTCTGAAACCATTAAACAACCAAATCTCATCTGACAAAGTTAGTGCCTTTGTAAGACATGAGATTAACTGATATTAGATGTTTCATGCACCAATATCTGATATCTGAATAGCAATGTTGTATTAACCACTGTTTTCCACACTGTGCTATGTCAAAAGGAATGTATAGGAATGTATGTATGTGAATTTCATAATTACAAGGTCAGATTGTACAACCAAGAGAGGATTTGATAGAAAACATTCAAGAAAGTGACAGCAGTTTCTCAATAGCTTGTTCTGATGAAACACAAAAAACTTTTGTTATATGTTATGCACAAACAGGCATGGTTTGAATCCCAGGAGTGGTAGTAAGCTGTATGCATAATTTCACCTAGGATTTTGTGAATATGTGTAGAAACAGTTAAGTAGTGTTAACAGAAATTTCCTCCACAGGTCTGCCAGGTAAGAAAAGGTATAAAGTATCTATAAGAAGTCTGTAGTTATAATGTGTCCAACACCCACGGTCCAACCCCAAGGCTGAAAATGACAGCAAGATAAGTACATACACCAAGTAGTCTCCCCCAAGAAATGTTCAAGTGTCATGCTGTCACAGCTACTGGTCCCTGTTGCCAACAACCAGGATGACTGATAGAAATCAAGGCAAAGTATGGCAGTAGCACACACACACACACACACACACACACACACACACACACACACACACACACACACACACACACACACACACACACACACACACACACACACACACACACACACACACACACACACACACTATGAGTGCACATATGTAACCCTATGTGAATATGGGTAGAAACAGTCAGGTAGTGTTAACAGAAATCACCTCCACAGGTCTTCCAGGTAAGAAAAGGTACAAAATAGCTTTAAGAAGGCTGTAATTATACACTGTGTACAAACATACCACTGTCCAACCCAAGGCTATAGGTTGTTGTAATAATACCTGTAGAGTAATGATTAGAACAATGATCATTAAAGCTGTGAGCACTGCAAGAATCTACATTTGTTAATTGACACCCCCCCTTATCTTCACCAATAATCTAAACACATAAATGAATGGGTGTGTTTTCCACCAAACCTACCACTGGGACATGTGTCCTTTTGTTCTAATATTGAAATGTTTTCCAATTAATGATCCCTGTTCAAATACTATCATTGGTGGCCTGTTGCTATCAATGTAACCTGCATGCCTGTGTAATGCCCACTGAGGTTCCATATATGCATGTGTTCTGTTTGCCATGCAAATGTTCCAAATCTGTTGTTTTGGGTTAATGGGAATACTCATGCATGCTGTTATAAGTAATCCTGGAATGTGTTTTTCATGACTAACCAACATGTTCTAAAACTGTAACACCAGAGCATGTCTGGGAAAGCCAGTCTCAGCGGATCTGCCTCTCCTGCCTCATTTGGCTCTGGCCATGGCATCGGGCCCCATCACATCTGGTACCCCCAGGATCTCCTCATCCGCTGGTCCTGCACCACCTTTGAGTGGAACCACCTCAGGGGATGGGGCTCATCCCCCCCTTGGTGTGGGCGTGTTCAGGATACTGTCACCCAAAGCCAGCTTTGGGAATTTGTGCTTAGGAAGTTCTGTAAAGAATTGGGAGATCTGCTACGCTAGCTTGAGGGCCACATGGTACATTTAGAGGGTCAGTCTGCCCATCCTGCTCAGCCCCCTGCACACCCACCTTTGGGGCCCTGAAGGTGCAGTGGTGACTGCCCAAGGGCGGGGTCCTCAGTCCTACTGTATCCATTTGGGGGCTCGTGGACTCCGATTACCAAACACCCCTCCCCATCCAAGGTGTCTACCCCCACATGTGTATTATACTGCCCCTTTATGCTGTCTTGTCTGTCTTGACTGTGTTCCTACCCAACCTACCTCCCCAAATATACCTAATATCCTTCCCCAACATCCCGCTCTCACCTTAAAAAAAAGAAGGCAATCTGTTCCCAAAAAAAATGTCACCACATACATAGCTGTCCATTTCACACATGTGTCCACTGGACACGTAATCTTGGCTTTTTGGCTTCACAACACATTATTGTTGTCCTCACCCCTCTCTCAGGGATTTGAGTGTCCAAATTTACCTCCAAATTCAGTATATATGAACAACTGTTGCTGTAGAAGAAATGGACAGCTAGGGACCTTCCCTACACCCAAACTGCATATCACTAGCTATCTTTCATATTGTTTTTCCCTCTTCATGCTCCCTTTTCACCACTTTACTATCATCCCTTTTTTCTTTTTGTTTAAAGAAATTAGCTTGGGGATAAGTGGGAGAAAGCAGTAGTAAGTGGGAGTAAGTCTGTTTGCTCAGTGGTAAGTGATGCCTACTCAGATTAAGCACTTTTCCGGCTAACTGTCTGGAAGCATAGTTAATCAGAAGTTAGCATTGCTTACCACCATGCAAACCCGCTTACAACTGCTTAAATTGCCTTAATCACTCTGTATCCAACAGCTCTTGTTCTTCCCAGCAACAAAATAATCAGCCCTTACAAGTCTTGAACCCAGGATCCTGCATACCATAGCCACAGCAATTTAAAACAAAGCCACCTGAGCTGTAGATAAGTCTGATGTTTTTTCCAACATATTCAGTAGAATCATTTAATAGTAGGGAAAAGGTTTGTTAAAATTAGTCAAGTTTTGTACATATATATATAAATGTATATGTATATGGAGATGCATATATATATATATATATATATATATATATATATATATATATATAAAAAACATTAATACATAATATCTGTAGAGATATACATATAAAATATATATAAAAGTAAATATATATATATATATATATATATATATATATATATATATATATATATTTATTTATTTTACATTTGTTTACCAGGAAAGTCCGACTGGAATAAGGTCCATTTACAGCAGATGCCAGGGAGAAAAGCTCCATAACATAATGATACAATTACAACAAATGACAAAAAAATTGCTGTACAGAGGCCTATATGCAATCAGAGCTCCATGTCTTTATATGACAACACAATCCATGAATGACAGTAATTTCTATACAGTGGCATATATACAGTCTAGGAGATTTTTTGTACCTTAGTTTGATTTCAGCAAGCTTGGTATATAGATAGCAAAACTTTGAATTCCCTATTGGTAGTACAAAGCATAAAAATGAAGGAATGGAAATCTGGAAAATAATGCTATTCGGGAAATATATATATATATATGCTTGACCGCTTTGTTCCTTTGCCGTGTTCTGCACTGTAGTGTGGTCTCAGAGATTCCCTTATCTGGTATAGCTCGAGCTTAAATGTGCAACAGTTACTGACTTTAGGATTAGGGTACGGATTAAGGTAAGTGCATATGTTTTAAACTGTTTAGATTTGTTTTGTTTTTTTTTTGTGTTAGATGTACGGTTGAGTTAAGTGCATATGTGTTTTAAGCTGTTTTTTTTTGCGTTAGATGTATGGTTGAGTTACGTGCATATGTGTTTTCAGCTGTATACTTTTTGGGGGTAGAATTAGGTTAAGGTAAGTGTGTATGTGTTTGGAAATGTTTACTGTTTTGTTTTGTTTTTTTTTGGTTGGAACAGTGATTTATTTCCCTAGGAAAGAAATCGCTGTTCTGAGGTGTCGACATTTTCAGCTTTTGCTGAAATAGGGTTGATGAAACATCGTCCGCTGTTTTAAGCGTTCGATGTTGTAATATAGACCCTATATATATATATATATATATATATATATATATATATATATATATATATATATATATATAGGTTCATAGGTTCATACTAGGCTATCTGCCCAAGGGCATTTATAAGCCTAGCCAGAGTTTTGTGGCTTTCGCCACCCCTTTAGCTTGGAGGATACTATGCCCATTATTTTGCTGTGCCTCTGTCAAGCAGTGACACTGAGATAATCCCTGGGGTATATCTGCGATCTCCCATCCATTGGTCAAGATTTCTCTTGAACAAAGCCAGCGAGGTGCTCTACCTCACATGTACCGGGATTTTGTTCCACAGCATAGGGAGTCTCTGGGTGATGAATCTGTCCCTCCAGCACGTCCTATTAATAACCGTGTCAAGGTTTAAGTCTCCCCTTGTAGTTCTGAGGGATCTAGATTTTTTGAGGTGAAGCATGTTCATCAATTCTGGGTTGGACATGGCCTTTTATGTCAGGCACAGGTCACCTCTGAGCAGACGGTAAGCGACTGAGTAGAGCTGAAGTTCCTTCAGTCGGGCAGCATAGGACATATTTTTGAGACCTTTTATCCTTTTGGTGAAGAACTTTTGGGGCCTTTCCAGTTGCTGCAGGTGTCATGTCAGATACATTCTGAATGGGGCATTGTACTCAATCATTGGCCTGATGAGTGATGAGTACAGGGGGACAATGACTTCCCTTGATCTAGAAGTGAATCCCTTCATGATTAGGTGGGCAATGTAGAAGGTCTTCCTAACTACTTTGGCAACGTGAGTATCAAATGAAAGGTTACTGTCAACCTGGGTACCCAGATCCCTGATAACTTCTTCTGTGCTTAGCGGGTTGCCGCCTATATGATAGCTAGGGGTAACCTTGTTTTTCCCGAAGGGTATGACTATGCATGTTTTGGCGTTTAACTTTAGGCCATGGTTCTGGCACCAGTTTTCCGTTTCTATAAGACCCTTCTGAAGGATATCTGTGTCAGATGTGTTCTCAACTATGGCGCCCAGTTTGCAGTCATCTGCAAATTTTGTCAGCCATAATCCTCCTGTGTTTGCTTTACTTCTGAGAAGTAGATGCCGAACAGGAGAGGGCCCAGGACTGAGCCCTGTGGGACACCACTTGTGACAGGCTTTGAGTCTGACATGGCGCCAGCAACTCTGACCCTGTGGGTTCTGTCACTTAGCCAATTTACAACCCATCTTGTGACGTATGGGTTTACATTTAAGCTGATGAGTTTTTCAATGATACCTGAGTGGGGTATTGTGTCGAAAGCCTTTGCCAGGTCGAGGTAGGCTGTGTGGACTGCCTTTCCCTCATCAATGGCCTTGGTGACTGTTTTGAAAAACAAAGGCAGAGTATTGCAGTAGCGCACACACACACACACACACACACACACACACACACACACACACACAGACACACACACACACACACTATGAGTGCACATATGTAACCCTATGTGAATATGGGTAGAAACAGTCAGGTAGTGTTAACAGAAATCACCTCCACAGGTCTTCCAGGTAAGAAAAGGTATAAAATAGCTTTAAGAAGGCTGTAATTATACACTGTGTACAAACATACCACTGTCCAACCCAAGGCTATAGGTTGTTGTAATAATACCTGTAGAGTAATGATTAGAACAATGATCATTAAAGCTGTGAGCACTGCAAGAATCTACATTTGTTAATTGACATCTCCCCCCCCCTTATCTTCACCAATAATCTAAACACATAAATGAATGGGTGTGTTTTCCACCAAACCTACCATTGGGACATGTGTCCTTTTGTTCTAATATTGAAATGTTTTCCAATTAATGATCCCTGTTCAAATACTATCATTGGTGGCCTGTTGCTATCAATGTAACCTGCATGCCTGTGTAATGCCCACTGAGGTTCCATATATGCATGTGTTCTGTTTGCCATGCAAATGTTCCAAATCTGTTGTTTTGGGTTAATGGGAATACTCATGCATGCTGTTATAAGTAATCCTGGAATGTGTTTTTCATGACTAACCAACATGTTCTAAAACTGTAACACCAGAGCATGTCTGGGAAAGCCAGTCACAGCGGATCTGCCTCTCCTGCCTCATTTGGCTCTGGCCATGGCATCAGGCCCCATCACATCTGGTACCCCCAGGATCTCCTCATCCACTGGTCCTGCACCACCTTTGAGTGGAACCACCTCAGGGGATGGGGCTCATCCCCCCCTTGGTGTGGGCGTGTTCGGGATACTGTCACCCAAAGCCAGCTTTGGGAATTTGTGCTTAGGAAGTTCTGTAAAGAATTGGGAGATCTGCTACGCTAGCTTGAGGGCCACATGGTACATTTAGAGGGCCAGTCTGCCCATCCTGCTCAGCCCCCTGCACACCCACCTTTGGGGCCCTGAAGGTGCAGTGGTGACTGCCCAAGGGTGGGGTCCTCAGTCCTACTGTATCCATTTGGGGGCTCGTGGGCTTCCGATTACCAAACACCCCTCCCCATCCAAGGTGTCTACCCCCACATGTGTCATATACTGCCCCTTTATGCTGTCTTGTCTGTCTTGACTGTGTTCCTACCCAGCCTACCTCCCCAAATATACCTAATATCCTTCCCCGACATCCCACTCTCACCTTAAAAAAAAGAGGCAATCTGTTCCCAAAAAAAATGTCACCACATACATAGCTGTCCATTTCACACACGTGTCCACTGAACACGTAATCTGGGCTTTTTGGCTTCACAACACATTATTGTTGTCCTCACCCCTCTCTCAGGGATTTGAGTGTCCAAATTTACCTCCAAATTCAGTATATATGAACAACTGTTGCTGTAGAAGAAATGGACAGCTAGGGACCTTCCCTAAACCCAAACTGCATATCACTAGCTATCTTTCATATTGTTTTTCCCTCTTCATGCTCCCTTTTCACCACTTTACTATCATCCCTTTTTTCTTTTTGTTTAAAGAAATTAGCTTGGGGATAAGTGGGAGAAAGCAGTAGTAAGTGGGAGTAAGCCTGTTTGCTCAGTGGTAAGTGATGCCTACTCAGATTAAGCACTTTTCAGGCTAACTGTCTGGAAGCATAGTTAATCAGAAGTTAGCATTGCTTACCACCATGCAAACCCGCTTACAACTGCTTAAATTGCCTTAATCACTCTGTATCCAACAGCTCTTGTTCTTCCCAGCAACAAAATAATCAGCCCTTACAAGTCTTGAACCCAGTATCCTGCATACCATAGCCACAGCAATTTACCACAAAGCCACCTGAGCTGTAGATAAGTCTGATGTTTTTTCCAACATATTCAGTAGAGTCATTTAATAGTAGGGAAAAGGTTTGTTAAAATTAGTCAAGTTTTGTACATATATATATAAATGTATATGTATATGGAGATACATATATATATATATATATATATATATATATATATATATATATATATGTATATAACATTAATACATAATATATGTAGAGATATACATATAAAATATATATAAAAGTAAATATATATATATATATATATATATATATATATATATATATATATATATATATATTTATTTATTTATTTATTTTACATTTGTTTACCGGGAAAGTCCGAATGGAATAAGGTCCATTTACAGCAGATGCCCAGGGAGTAAAGCTCCATAACATAATGATACAATTACAACAAATGACAAAAAAATTGCTGTACAGAGGCCTATATGCAATCAGAGCTCCATGTCTTTATATGACAACACAATCCATGAATGACAGTAATTTCTATACAGTGGCATATATACAGTCTAGGAGATTTTTTGTACCTTAGTTTGATTTCAGCAAGCTTGGTATATAGATAGCAAAACTTTGAATTCCCTATTGGTAGTACAAAGCATAAAAATGAAGGAATGGAAATCTGGAAAATAATGCTATTCGGGAAATATATATATATATATGCTTGACCGCTTTGTTCCTTTGCCATGTTCTGCACTGTAGTGTGGTCTCAGAGATTCCCTTATCTGGTATAGCTCCCGAGCTTAAATGTGCAACAGTTACTGACTTTAGGATTAGGGTACGGATTAAGGTAAGTGCATATGTTTTAAACTGTTTAGATTTGTTTTGTTTTTTTTTTGTGTTAGATGTACGGTTGAGTTAAGTGCATATGTGTTTTAAGCTGTTTTTTTTTGCGTTAGATGTATGGTTGAGTTACGTGCATATGTGTTTTCAGCTGTATACTTTTTTGGGGGGTAGAATTAGGGTTAAGGTAAGTGTGTATGTGTTTGGAAATGTTTACTGTTTTGTTTTTTTTTTTTGGTTGGAAGAGTGATTTATTTCCCTAGGAAAGAAATCGCTGTTCTGAGGTGTCGACATTTTCAGCTTTTGCTGAAATAGGGTTGATGAAACATCGTCCGCTGTTTTAAGCGTTCAATGTTGTAATATAGACCCTATATATATATATATATATATATATATATATATATATATAGGTTCATAGGTTCATACTAGGCTATCTGCCCAAGGGCATTTATAAGCCTAGCCAGAGTTTTGTGGCTTTCGCCACCCCTTTAGCTTGGAGGATACTATGCCCATTATTTTGCTGTGCCTCTGTCAAGCAGTGACACTGAGATAATCCTGGGGTATATCTGATCTCCCATCCATTGGTCAAGATTTCTCTTGAACAAAGCCAGCGAGGTGCTCTACCTCACATGTACCGGGATTTTGTTCCACAGCATAGGGAGTCTCTGGGTGATGAATCTGTCCCTCCAGCACGTCCTATTAATAACCGTGTCAAGGTTTAAGTCTCCCGCCCTTGTAGTTCTGAGGGATCTAGATTTTTTGAGGTGAAGCATGTTCATCAATTCTGGGTTGGACATGGCCTTGTATGTCAGGCACAGGTCACCTCTGAGCAGACGGTAGGCGACTGAGTAGAGCTGAAGTTCCTTCAGTCGGGCAGCATAGGACATATTTTTGAGACCTTTTATCCTTTTGGTGAAGAACTTTTGGGGCCTTTCCAGTTGCTGCAGGTGTCATGTCAGATACATTCTGAATGGGGCATTGTACTCAATCATTGGCCTGATGAGTGATGAGTACAGGGGGACGATGACTTCCCTTGATCTAGAAGTGAATCCCTTCATGATTAGGTGGGCAATGTAGAAGGTCTTCCTAACTACTTTGGCAACGTGAGTATCAAATGAAAGGTTACTGTCAACCTGGTTACCCAGATCCCTGATAACTTCTTCTGTGCTTAGCGGGTTGCCGCCTATATGGTAGCTAGGGGTAACCTTGTTTTTCCCGAAGGGTATGACTATGCATTTTTTGGCGTTTAACTTTAGGCCATGGTTCTGGCACCAGTTTTCCGTTTCTATAAGACCCTTCTGAAGGATATCTGTGTCAGATGTGTTCTCAACTATGGCGCCCAGTTTGCAGTCATCTGCAAATTTTGTCAGCCATAATCCTCCTGTGTTTGCTTTACTTCTGAGAAGTAGATGCCGAACAGGAGAGGGCCCAGGACTGAGCCCTGTGGGACACCACTTGTGACAGGCTTTGAGTCTGACATGGCGCCAGCAACTCTGACCCTGTGGGTTCTGTCACTTAGCCAATTTGCAACCCATCTTGTGACGTATGGGTTTACATTTAAGCTGATGAGTTTTTCAATGATACCTGAGTGGGGTATTGTGTCGAAAGCCTTTGCCAGGTCGAGGTAGGCTGTGTGGACTGCCTTTCCCTCATCAATGGCCTTGGTGACTGTTTTGAAAAAGTCCATCAGGTTTAAAAGGCATGATCTGCCCTTGACAAAGCCAAACTGGGTCGGATCCAAAGTCTGCAAGTCTCCTATGTCTTTATTTATGAGTTCCATTATGATCCTCTCCATAGCTTTGGAGGTCAAGCTTGTCAAGCTGATGGGACGGTAATTTCCCGGGTCGGTGGAGGCACCTCCTTTGTGAAGTGGGACCACAGTTGCCGTACGCCACTCCTTAGGCACGTATCCTGAGGTGAGGCTAAGATTAAACAGCTGCCCTAACTGTGGGTTTAATTCCTCATTGAGTTCGTGGAGCACAAATTCGGGGACACCATCTGGTCCCATGGATGCTGTGTTTTTTGCCTTGGAGAGAGCAGTTCTCACCTGAGCGTTAGAGATGTTTGGGAGGCTATAATTCTCTGGTATAGATATCTCACCTTTTGGGGGGGGGGAGAAGTTTGCACTGAACCTGTCTGCCAGTATGTTGGCAATGTCTGTAGGTTCAGTAATTTTTACATCATTTTGAACTAATTCTGAGCATATCTGGGAGTTTCCTCCCAGGTTTCTAACATAGCTAAAGAAGGCCTTATGATTGTCCTTTGAGTCCTTAGCGACTTTTCTCTCAAAATTTGCCTTGGATGATTTTATGAGAGATCTTAATTTTTTACTTATAATGGTCAAGGGTGTTTTCCCTTTTAAGGATTTTGCTCTATCTTGTAGTAGCTTCCTCCTTTTGTTGTAGAGCTTGTTTATGGCTTGGGTCCACCAAACTGGACACTTGCCTTTGGTACAAAGGGTCTTTGTTTTGTTTGGGATTGCCTGATCCATGCAGTCCTGTAGGTACTGGTAGAAGGCATTTGTAAGTGATTCAGCGGCTTGAGTAATGGTTTCCGCAGTCTCGGGGGCCTTAAAAGAGACCACACTAGCCTTTAGAAGTGTGAAGTCGGCTTTTGAGAAGTTCTTCACTGTGGTCTTTTTTATCTCAGGTGGGGGCGGGATGTGGACTTCCAGTGAGATTAGTTTATGGTCTGATCTCACCAGTGAAGGGTATACTTCCGGTGTTGAACATTGTGACCCCATGTTCGTGATGATGAGATCTAGTATGTTATCTCCTCTTGTGGGAATGGTGACTAGTTGTTCCATTGCATTTGAGTTTATGAACTCTAGGAACCTTTGGGCTAGATTGTTGGGGCTTGAGTAGTGATCCCAGTCTATATTCGGGTAGTTGAAATCACCTAGTATGATGGTGTTTGGAGATACATTTATCCCCTCCAGTGTTTTCAGGAAAGCTATGTGAGGTTCCTGAGATTGAGAGGGTGGCCTGTAACATGCTACAAATTGCAGAGCAGTCTTGCCTATGGTTAATTGCACCTGGATGGTCTCCGATGCATCGTGCGTTGCCACCAACCTTGAGGTGTGGGTGTTCTTGATGAATATAGACACCCCCCCCTCTTTTCTTGGTGTTGTCCGGATTTTGGGGCCGGAACGCATGATATGAAGTAAAGCCTGATAGTGCCGGGGTGCTCTCGGGAGCCTTGAACCAGGTTTCAGTCACAGCACAGACATCGTTGTTCTCCATACTGAGAAGGGCCTCGAGTGCATGCATCTTGAGGTTGAGACTCCTGGCATTGAGCAGCATTACCCTTAGTTTTTTTCCTTTTTTGTGTTCTAGGGTGGTAGGTTTAGAATTTGAGCCTTGCCTAAAAAAGGCACTATGGGGGTGGCAAGAGCCTTTGCCAATATCCGGACGAGTGTGTCTGGCATTGTGTTTGGCCTTAAGGGCTGTGACTGTTTGGCACACTGACTATGTGGTCTATGTATTGCATGTGTTGTGTCCTGAGGTGGCAGTTGTTTGGGTGTCTGCTTTGGTGGCCTCTGCTGTTTTGGTAGATTTTTGATCAGAGCCTCCGATATATATGTGTGTGTCCGTGCGTAGTGCAGTCAAACATCAGATCCATACTCTGAACCTCTTACTGCAACAAATCTGTCCAAAGGCTGTCAAAATGGGGATCAATGGGCTAAAACTAGGGACCTCTTTCAAATATTGCCCTTATTCCTCCCTCCACAGCAGCAACTGTTCTGCCTTGCAACAAAATAATTAGTCCTGCCAAGTCTTGAACTCAGGGCCCTGTAGTCTACAATCAAAGCAACGTACCATTACACCATCTGAACTCTATAAAATAGTTATGATTTTCCAAACATATAAATTAGTACAGTCATTCAACAGTAGAGAAAGGAGTCTGCAGAATAAGTCAGGTTCTCTATATATACATGTATATATGTATGGAGACCGATATAAGTGGACAAATCTATACATGATATATATATATATATATATATATAGAGAGAGAGAGAGAGAGAGAGATAAATCTAAATTTATATCTACATATATGCAAACCTACATATATATATAAAGGTGAATACATATATATATATATATATATATATATATATATATATATATATATAACAGCTACAAACATGCAATCTGAGGGTCATGCTGCTGCACCCTAGAAGTCTAAATCTGAAAATGCACTCACTGGAAGTATTCCTTAAAATGGGGAACTATGACATCTGTGCTGTAGCAGAGACCTGGCTAAAGGCAGCAGGAAGCACCCCCACACATCCAGTCTAAAACTCATCCCACACCTTTTGGCTGCAGAACTTGGACTGAAGCACCAAATGTGGTAGTATTTCCATATTCATAAAGGATGCACACACATCCAGAGTGGTAGCCTAACATTATGCATCACAGATCCTGCAGGTGAGGCTAACATTGGATAAGACAGTGGTTCAGGTTGTAGCCTGCTATAGGTCTCCAAAAATGTCCCAAAACTCACACTCCATGTCGCTAAACACCCTGGAGAATATTAATGTCCAACCTAACACTGTCATACTGGTTGACTTCAACTACACCACCATTAACTGAGAAAGCTACTCATGAACCGATGCACTTGCCCATCACATCGACCTGGTCCTTACTAACAAGGGCGACTGTTGCTGTACACCAATAGTCAACTCATCCCTTGTTAGATCTGACCACAAAGTAATCACCTTTGGAAATCCACAGCCCTCCCACCCCCCTGCACAAGTAACCACCATGAGGAGCCTTTCCAAAGCTAACTTTGGCCTCCTAAAAACAGAGGTGGCTAACCTCATGGCAGCCATGCAAATGGAGACTAGTTGCATGACTGCTGAATCAAGCAACAATGCACTATGAACATATACACAAATGCATGGTTGCTGCCATACCCAATAGAATCAAGACCCTCACCTCCAAAAAAAGGAAGTCAATCTGGTGGTCTCTGGCCATAAAGAAACTGTACAACAGAAGGAGGAAACTGATATGGAATAAGTTGAAGTCCCAAGACTAGAAAAAAACCCTTATCAGCCTCAATTAAAAGTTGAGATCCCTCATCAATTACTACAAAGCTAGCTGTTAAAACAGAACTGGAGCACATAGTAAAGACAACCACAAGGCCTCATACAGATATGTAAAGAATCTCCATGGCAATTCCAAGATGTGCTCTGAGCTACTGGACAATGGTACCTCCTAGTCTGAGCCAACAAATATTGCCAATATACTGGCTGACATATTGAGTGCAAACTTTACCTCCCCCCCATAGGACCAATCACAATACCAGTGCACTGCCAGACACCCAGTATTACTGCTGCACAAGTTAAAATACCACTGCCCAAGGCTAAGAATACGGCTTCTATGGGACCTAACAATATCCCTGGCTGTGTTCTACATGAACTGCAGAGTGACCTGGCACCTCACCTGTGTGCCCTGTTCAATCACAGCCTCACCTCAGGCTTTGTCGCTACTGAATTGTGCACTGCTACAGTCACCCTTCTCCACAAAGGAGGAGCGACTACAGACCTTGGGAACTACTGCCCCAATAGCCTGACAAGTCTGTTATGTAAAGCTATGGAATGCATCAACATGCACCGAATAAACAGGGATATTGGAATCTGCAGACTCAGGATCCCACACAGTTTAGTTTTGTAAAGGGTAGGACATACCTGCTCACTCAACCTTGTCAACTTCTTGTAGTCAGTCACCTGAGCTGTGGATGAAGGCAAGGTGGCACATACAGCCTACCTTGATCTGGCCAAAGCCTTTGATAACATTCCCCACTCAGGAATCATGCAAAAGCTCACTAAGCTAGGCATCAACCCCTATATCACTAAGTGGGTTTCAAACTGAGTCACAGATAGAACTCACAGTGTGAAAATATCTGACTCCAAGTCAGACTGCTGAGCAGTCATAAGTAGAGTCCCACAGGGTTCTGTCCTGGGGCCTCTCATGTTTGGTATCAATTTATCTGACATCCATGCTAACATGAAGGGACTCTTGCTAGCAAAGTTAGCCAACAATTGCAAGTTGGGAGCTATTATTAACTACCTGATTGATGTTGGCATCCTACAGAAAGGCCTCACTGAGACAAATGACTGGTGTCAGAGTCATGGGCTTAAACTCAATGTCAGAAAATGTGTTGTCATCACCTTTGGGAAAACCCCTGTTCTCATGCTTTACCACATCGATGGTAGTCCCCTGAACAAAGAAGTTGTTATAAGAGATCTGGGTACACAGGTTGACAGCAATGTCTCTTTGGATGACCATATTGCCACTGTGGTCAGAATGTCCTTCTATGTGGCACATCTCAGTAGTAATGCATTAGCATCCAGGAAGGAAGAGGTCATTGCCCCCTGTACTCTTCTTGATAGAGTGACACAGTTTGTTTCAGCATACATATTCTGATGGATGTGAGTTAGGTAAATTAAATGTATGTCCTCATTTTCTGACAACAATCATATCATCACAGTGATACACCAGGGAATGAGAATAATCTGTAAAACAGACTAGAAATATGAGCAATAAACCTGGACATCCTGAAACAATCCAGCCAGCTGAGAGGTATGCTCAGAACCCCTTACTGCAATGAATCTGGACCAAGGCTGACAAAGTGAAGGGTGGAAGTCACAGAAATTGGGATGTATCTGAAGTAATAGCATAGGTAAGCTAACACAGTTTCTGTAGTAGCAGCCTCCTCTTTGCTCTAACATATATTTAGTGAAATAGCACAAGTAATTGAAATAGGAAATCTGCTATGGGTAATTACACATGTATTTGCAAATATATCAGGCACTACAGGGATGTAACAGCACTGACAAATAGACACTAGTGTGAAAGTGCATACCCACAACCAACATCACCACAGTCACAGTCACATACCGGTAAGTCAAGTGAACAGTAGAGTATACGGACTGTGTGAACAAATACATCATTGTTTGCCACTCATACACTAGCCCTACATATACAGTCCCAATTCTCAGTGTAGTCTGAATCCTGACCTTGGTACAGGACATATCTCAGTCTGCCCCTACAAACACATACAGCCAATAAATCAGCAGAAACTGGAGCAGCATGCACAGTCAGATAAAGAAGGAGTCATAACACTTGCATCCACCCCTTCCATACACAGCCCAAATAACATGTGCACACAGTCCTGACAGTCTGTTAACAATGGCCAGACATACACAGGCCTCTCACATGTACAGTTCACCTTAGAATGTACAGGCTCAGGACTCATATCTATGGCCTCTTCCCTGACATGTCTGTGGGTCTACTACATCACTGGGATGGTAGCAGCAATGAAGGCAAGAAATAATGAATAAGATTATCAGTACTGTGGGACCATTTACTAAACATAAACACATGAACTTTGATGGGTTGTCTACTTCTGTTTTACCCACAGAACAATGTAAATGTAGAAGTACTTATAATCCTTCCTTACAGGTTTTTGGTACACTATGTGAACAGCATTTTAGGGACATTAATAAATGGTCCTACAGTACTGATAATCTTACTCAGGGAGAGAGGAAAACATTAATTGACTTAGCTACTAACAAGAAGCTGAGAGTAATGAAGGCAGATAAGGGTGGGGCCCTAGTCATTATGCATACTGTGTACTACGAAAATGCTATGCTGCAACTTTTGAGTGACCATAGAAACTACAAACAAGTCAATATAAATAAAGTTTTATTGTGTTTCTGGCGTATAGACACTATTATTTGATTTGTTTTGTCAAGGTAATACTGGACACTCAATATACATGTTCTTACAGGTTGAACATTCTAAGTTAGCAGTCTTCTTTGGTATTCCTAAAGTCCACAAATTTAGAAGCACCCCCCCCCTTAGACCCATAGTGTCAATAGCATACTCTAAGACTGAACCAATTTCTATTTGGTTAGATAAAGTTTTGAACCCTATTGTTCAAAGTTCAAGGTTTTATTTAAAAGATTCATGGCATCTATTAGAGTTGTTAAGTGAATTTAATTTGGAAAATTTTGATATGTCAACTATATTTTTTGTAACACTTGATGTCACTTCCCTTTATACAAGTATAGATCAAGAAGCTGGAATTGACTTATTAAGGGAATATTTGACTGGTCATACTGATTTTGACAACGGCATGATTAACACTCTGTGTTTTGATGGAAATGATTTTGGAAAGTAATTTTTTCAAGTTTGGAACTAGCATTTTTCATCAAATCATGGGTTCTAGAGTGGCTCCCTCTTTTGCCAATTTAGTTATGGCTATGTGGGAGATGAAATTTCTTGTGACGCGTCTTTCGGCTAAGAACATTTTATTTGACGGGTGTTACATTGATGATTTTTTTTTTTTTTTTGTGACAAGGGAACCTTGACAGTTTCCAGTTATTCTTGCAAGACCTGAATTGTTCAACCAGTTTTTTGAACTTTACCCTGGAAGGGTTTGGGAAAATAACAGACTTCCTGGATATTCATTTGGAACTACTTAATGACAGTTTAGTTTCAGTAGTACTATCCATAGGAAATCTACCTTTGTCAATCAGTACCTACTCAGGGACAGTCTTCACCCCCAACATATGAAAAGATGGGTTGTCGTCAAAGGACAACTTATAAGATTGAGTCGTTTGACCAGTGAAGATTCTGTTTTTGATAGTGAGGTTGACAAACTGACTGGATTTTTTATAGCCAGGGGATATGATTTGTTTTGGTTACATAACATTGTTGCTGAAGTTATAACTCTCAGAGACAGTTTAGCTAGTCTCATTTTGAGAGTCAATTTCAGTATAGCAAGTAGGGTGAATCAAAACAACAAGGTGTTTGAGCTTGCCTTCCCATTGCCCATTTCAGATGGAATGGACATTATTAAGCATGTTATCAAGAAAAATTGGAAGGTGTTGCTTGGACATTCTGAATTGGTGAAAGTCCTGGGTAATGAACCTTTGTTCAGTTATAAAACGTTATGTTACATAAGAAGTATACTTGAAAGTACTTCTAAGATATCACACAAGGGGGTCCAAGACCCTGTTGGGACTTTTGCTTGTGGTCATTGCAGGCAATGTAGATACATAGCCAATTCAGGTTCTGTTGAGTTAAAACATTTCAGGAAAGTTATTTGGGCAAAGGACAGGTTTACATGTGATTCTGTGGGTATTGTTTATCTTGCAGTATATAATTCTTGTACCAGTTTTTTATGTTGGCAAGATGATCAGGTCACAAAGTAGAAGGATTTATGAGCATGTGTTGGCAGTGAGAAACAAAGACAGGAATCATGCACTGGCATGACATGTTTTATTATGCAACAATTTTAAGAAATTTACATTCTTTGTCTTAGACAAAGTAGCTTGTGGCTTGTGTCTTCTTCAGTTACAAAGGCTTTGATGTAGTGAGTCAAGCTGTTCACAAAATGGGCTTTATTTGCTGAAACACTGTGTAGTATTTTGTTAGTGATGACTATTATATATATATATATATATATATATATATATATATATATATATATATATTATATATATATATGCAATGTTTAAAAAAATTGTAGTGTATTTTTAAATTTTCATGACATCATAGTAGCTATTTAAATAATTTATTTGAAGTATTTTGTCATCAGATTATTTTTTGCACATGACAAGTGTTTAAAGGGTGGTCTCAAGTTTTTGTATTTATTCTGATGAAGTTTGTGGCATTTTATTAGACAAAAGAAAGCTTATAAGTTTTGTGGTTTGGTTCCTTCCTGGTCTTTGGTTTGCTGCTTTGTGCTTTTTCACTTTTGGTTAGATATGTATGGAAATACATATATGTGTATAACAATATATAGATATATTACCAATAAATACTGAGGTGTATATATATATATATATATATATATATATATATATATATATATGTATATATATATATATATATATATATATATATATATATATATATATATATATATATATTTATTTATTTATATGCATACATGTCTCAAAATGCCCATACAAACATATGCTGCTGATATACCACCCATAACTGGGGCAGCATGCACAGTTGGATACAAAAGGACCCATGACACTCACATCTGCCTCCCCCCACAGTACATATAAATAAGTGAACAGTACACTGCTACAAAATCATGATAGGCCATACACAATGGCCAGACATACAAAAGCCTCTAGGAAAACAACTAAAATGACTGAACATAGCAAAGAGAAATACAACCAGCTGGTAATTCACAAACTGTCATACAACTCTTCATATGCCTCATCCTTAGCTTTTGCCACATCTCTCTTTGCCATTCACCTCATCTCCTCAGACTCCTGTCTACTTTCCTCATCTCTCTGACAGTCTCATTCCTTCTTCCCCATACTCTTTCTCTGTATACTGTCTTGTATTTCCTCAGTCCACCATCAGGTCTCCTTGTACTATTTCCTTCATCCACATGTTACCCCAAGCACCTTTCTAACCATCTCCCTTAGTAGCTCTGCTGTACTTAACCAGATATGTGGTAAATTGACAGTGCCACCCAGTGTCTTTCTTAACTATTCCTTGAACTCCACCTCACGATCACCCTTTTGCAATTCACACCATATGATCCTTGCTGCTGAACTCAGACTCCCCCTCTTTTTGATCACCAACATCATCCTGCAGACCAATATTCTATGCTGCCTAAATACACTTTCCCTTCACCACTTTACAATCTCCAATCTCCTTCAAACTGGCCCTCCTACATTGGATATATTCCACCTGTGTGCATCTTACTACAGTCTTGTAACTCACCCTATGACCCTCCCCATGTTATAGTACATATTCACCACAGCCATGTCCATCTGTTTTGCAAATCCCACTACCATCTCACCGTCTGCATTCCTTTTAACACCATGCATACCCATCATTTCCACAGACCCTCTGTTCCTTTCACTAACATGCCCATTGACATCTGCTGTAATGATCACTCTGTCACCCTTGGGTGCATTAATCACCACATCATACACATGACTTCACATTTCTCTTTGTCATCCATCACACAACCAAGTTGTGTAGCATATGAGCCCCCACCAACCTTGGGGCACACACCCCAGTACAACACCTGGGTACAGAAGCCAACATGCTGGAGGTGGCTGGCACCCACACAATGGACAAGTAGTGTCCAGGTAAGGGCCCAGTGGGGATTAGTACACTAATCCATCAGACATACATGTATCTATATTGTATCTACATCCATGTGTCAGGTCCGGTTGCTGTTGTGGATGGGGTCTTCTAATGCACAGAGGTGCACATCTATGGTGAGGACAGAAAATTGTGTATTATTGGGGTTTGTACTGTAAATGTGCAAACATGCTGCAACCATCCTGCACCAAGGCCACATGTGAGTCTGTTGACAATACCTTCCTCTCACAGCTACCTAAGACCCTGTGGTCTGCAAATGGGGCAGCAGCCTGAAGCTGGTGAGTATGACATTGTTCTGTTGTGGTCTGGTAATACCCCAGGCATGTGAAGGGCATGCAATTTATCATGCACACAACTATTAGTAATAACTATATTGCTTTATGTAATAGCTATATTGCTTTATGTGCATGTTCACATGTGGTGGGGTTAACTGCACTGCATCACAGTGGTCACCACTGGGGCCTTTCTGAGGTGAATTCAACATTCCTGTAGCATACCTCACAACTTGCCAGTGCCAAGACATCTGGACAGAGGCCAGCAAAATGGGCTAGACAAATGGCCTAAGGTAGGGACATGTGTGACACATTACTGGGATACAGTATATATAAATTGCATACACACCCCTGTTAAGATGCAAGGTGTTTCTGATACATACAAATTGATACCACAATATGTTAGTCCACACCTCTTCCAACCTTTACTGTGACCCCAATCATGAACAGTTTACTTGTAAAACTAAGCATCTGGACTCATGTATTACACCTACTATGCTGGCTACCTGAGAGGGTGGCAGGCATCATATCAGCATGATGTTTCAGTCAGGTATGATACCTGATGCTGCCATATGTGTCAGTACACTCACTGTGGCCTGTTTGGCTACAATATCACATACATGGCCATTGTTAAGGCACACAGACCACTTCCGACCACTTATAGGTTGCAAACATCTGGATATTCCAGACATATCTGTATGGAGGATTGTACAATGGTTTAACTTGCTGCATGTGAGGCAGATGCTGTCATCATACTATATAAAGTAATGGTAGCAAGAGGTGGTCACCAGCTGTGTATGGTACACACATCAAAATAGTACAAGGCACACAAGATATGATCCTCACACACACAAATGCCAGTATTGGGATTAGAACTCCTGACAATCTAGTTATTTAAACTACAGCACTACACAGTTATCAGATGTACCACAGAGCTTATACATTTTCACCTACTCCAAAGGTACTTTTAAAGTGGATGACATCAACAGGACTACTAAATTGCAGTAAGGGAAAGTATAAAGGGTAGTACACATGTCAAAAATGGTATAAACCACATAATTCTCACCCAAACACACATCCAAACAGTTGCCATTAGTGAGAAGAGAACTCCTGGCTATCTAGTTATTTCTACTATAGTGCTACACACTTATCAGACATGCCACAGAGCTTATACATTTTCACTTAGTCCAAAGGTACTTCTAAGGTGGATGACATCAACAGGACTACTAAATTGGAGTGAGGGGAAGTGTAAAGGGTAGTACACAGGTAAAAATGGTATAAACCACACACTACATGATTCTTATACAAACACACACATCCAAACAGTTGCCAGTAGTAAGATTAGAACTCCTGCCTATCTAGTTATTTCTACTATAGTGCTACGCAATTATCAGACATGCCACAGAGCTTATATATTTTCATGTAGTCCAAAGGTACTTCTACGGTAGATGACATCAACAGGACTACTAAATTGGAGTGGGGGAAGTGTAAAGGGTTGTACATAGGTCAAAAATGGAATAACCCACACACTACATGATTCTCACACAAACACACACATCCAAACAGTTGCCAGGAGTGAGATTAGAACTCCTGCCTATAAAGTTATTGCTGCTACAGTGCTACACAGTTATCAGACACCCCACAGAGCTTATACGTTTTCACCTCATCCAAAGGTACTTCTAAGGTGGATGAAATCAACAGGACTACTAGATTGGGGTGAGGGGAGGTATGAAGGGTAGTACACAAGTCAAAATAGTATAAGCCAGACAGTACGTGATTCTCACATACACACTTTTCAGTATTGGGATTAGATCTCCTGCCTATCTAGTCATGGCTACTACAGTATTACGCAGTTACCACACATGCTACAGAGCTTACTGAGCTTTCAAATGGCCAAAGCTGCTGATAACTGCACAGCTGAGGTAAAGTATTACAGGTGGTAGAAAGTCTGCCTTCAGTTTCACCCTTACATCATGCTAGTTCTTTCTGTCTTGCAGTTCAAATAGCATTATAGCTTGGAACTTTACCAGATTATTCTATCAATAAGTGTGGCACACCTGGGAGTCATCAGCAGTACTCATTCATTACAGAGGTAGCCCCAGTACTTACTAGTTATGTCCACCCCTCCTGCATGATTGAAGTACAGTTTTCTGTCCTTTCACCCATTAACCTGGTGCACTTGTCCATTCTGAGGCACTGTTGCAACTGCCTCATGTACACAGACAACCCTCCCCTCTAAACTCCAAACACTCAGATCTTTGAGAGTTACCCATATATTACCCAATGTGGACATATGCACTCTCCAGCAAAGACTGGATTAGCAGGTCAAGAGAGTAAGATCAACACCTGCACCACACCATGTGGAACACATAGCTCACTATGACACCCACTTTGACAGCCATGACATACAGTGAAAAGCCACATACCCACCTTCATAGAGGCACTCAATGGACATTTACCCAAACAACACAGACCAGCAAGACAGACACCCACTCAGACACCATGACATGGCACATGCCAAGTGACACATTTTTCACCTACACAGTGTGCCCCTCAACCTAAGGTCCTAAGGCTAACCACCTTACACAATACAGTGATCATGGGTAACACATTACTGAGGCACACACATCCCACTCATTAAGTTGAATATGGAGCAGCCAAATATCCATCACATGCCAGCATCCAACATATGACACAGCCAGCCATGGCACTCCACAACAACTACAAGTATCACTCTGTATCCATGTGGGTGTGAATGACCTGGGACACACCTTCATGGACTACATGGCAAGATACATGGTTGTACTGCCTGATTATGTGGTCCAGGCAGGTGTGACAGTAGCCCTGAGCAGTATACTGTCGTCACCCAGAATGATGCTGAAGTACTATCAACAGATGATAAACTGCAACATTTGCTTACATGTTTTGTGTCATTCTCAGGGGATCCAGTATCTCTCTGCTTGGGATAACATGATTGACAGACCTCAATGACTTGCCACAGATGTCCTACACCTGTTAGCCCTGGGTTTCCAGATACTGGCTACATGTCTTGCCACCCCTATAATGCCTTATTAGACAGTGTTCCAAATGTAATTACCACCATAACAGCTAGACATGTATGTAATCTGAGGGCCATGCCGCAAAACAGTAGACATCTAACTGTCAGGATGCAGTCACTCAACATACTTATTGGAGTAGAGGACATTAACATTTCTGCTGTAATGGAGAGGTGGTTCACAGCAGAAGACAGCAGCCCTGCAGTAATAGGCGATAACACATTCCATAGCTGTCAGCCCCCAAACATGTGCAGTCCAGATCATAGCCTGCTCTGGGTCCACATCTATGTCCCTAGACTGTCAATGCACATTCCTCAACATCCTGCCATCTATGAAGGTCCAACGCAATACTGACATAGTAGGAGACTTCAACTACCCCACCATCACCTGGGGAAAGTACCCAAGCGCCAGTACAGTGGCCCAACACTTCCTGGAATTCATCATTTGCAATGCCCTGAACTGGCTCATACTGACCCATGGTAAAGGATGCAACAACATTGGCCTGTGCTGACTACTTAAATATGGGACTGTTGTTCATCCACAGTTGTCAATACCTACCTGATGAGACCCACACAGGCTGTAATCAACATAGAACTCAACATATCAGCCACACTCGCCACAAAGGTAACCACCTTGCAAAACCTCTCCAAAGCTGACTTTCCAGCCATAAAAACAAGGGTGGATGACTTCACTGCACCCATGGCAATGGGAAATAGCTGCATGACTGTCTAATCATACAATATGCACTGTACAAACAGGTGTATGAATGCATGGTACTAGCCATAGGCAACAGAACCCAGACACTGTCCTCCAAACACTGGGAGACAATGTGACGGTCCCCTGCCATTACTAAAGTGTACAACAGAAGCAGGACACTGTTGCAGAAAAAGGTGGTGTCCCAAGACTGTTGAACCCCCTTATTATCCTCAAACACAACTTGGGATCCCTCATGGAATCCCCTACAGGCATCTATGAAGGCAGAAATGCAGCAGATACTGACGACAATCACAAAAGCCTTTGATAGTTACATCAACAACCTCCACAGCATTAAACACAAGTGCTGTGAGTTATTGCACAACGCTAATTCCTATCCCTGAGACAGCATATATTGGCCACAGTCTTGGCAACACATTCAGTGCCAGCTATACCCCTATCTCTACCCACAAGTGTACAGTCACAGTGGCAGAGGAATGGCAGGCACCCAGCAGTACTGCAGGACAGGTTAGACCTGCATTGTCCACAGGCAAGAATACAGCTTCCAAGGGACACCAACATATCCATGACTGTGTTCTACTTGACATACAAAATGACCTTGGACCAAATCTGTGTGCCCTAGTCGGTCATAACCTCATCTCAGGCTTTGCCTCTCAAACATGGCACACTGCTAAAGTCACCCTCTCCATAAAGGGGTAGCATCTACAGACCCTGGGGATTATTGGCCCCTTAGCCTGACAAGTCTACTATGTAGAGGTATGGACTGTATCATCAGGGACCAGAATGACCAAGATATAGGTGATCTCTTAACTCTGGACCCACACACTCTGGCTCTGTGAATGGCAGATCATGCCTTTTCAACCTGGTTGACATCTTTCACTGAGTCACCAGAGCTGAGTATGACAGTAAGACACAGCATACAGCCTACATCAATCTGTCCAAAGCTTGTGATACCATCCCTCAGCAAGGGATTATTGATAAACCCCACAAACTAGGCATCAACCCATATATTATTGTTTGTTTTGCAAATTGGTTCACAGAACACACAAGTATGACAGTGGGAAATTCCAGGTCAGACTGGCAAGCAGTCACAAGTGGAGTCCCATAGGGATCAGTACTGGGTAGTGTCCTGTCCAGTATCTACTTCTCAGGAGTTGAGCCCAGGACAGAAGTACTCTGGCTCACCAAGTTCACAGAGGACTGCAAGCTGGGAGCTATCATTAACTCCACAAGTGATGCACACATCCCACAGGAAGGCCTCATTGAGACCACTGAGTGGTGTGGAAACCGTGCCCAGAAGCTTGACACCACAATATGCATCATCATCCCCCTTAGTAAAATACTCAGTTCCCAATGAGTACCACACCAACTGGAGCCCAATGAACACTGTATGCATTATAATAGATCTGGGGACACAGGTTGGCAGCAACTTTTCCTTCAAGCACCACATTGCCACTGTGGTCAGGAAGTCTTTCTATATGGCACATTGCATTACCAAGGGTTTTGCATCCAGGAAGACAGAGGTAATGATTTCTGTCTACTATTCCCTCATTAGACCACTCCTCAAGTATTATGGCCCATTTGCCATGTACCTCACTAGACACCTGTTACAGCTGGGGAAGCCACAGAAGCACCTCACAAATGGGTTCCTAGGCATTCGACACACATCCTACACATACAGACTCAGTAAACCCAAGCAATTCTCTGTGTCACATCACCTAATTAGCAGCTATCTGCTTCACTTACAAAGCCATGTCTGACCCAGCTGGTTTAGACATGCTACATATAAATCCATCCACACCACACACTCTAGAGACCTCAACCTCAGTACCACAATCACCACAACATGCTGGTGGGACAGGTTCCTCACCAAGAGACTGCACATGCCCTGGAATACACTTCCCATACATGTCATGCAGATACCTAGCTGACCCTGTTCCAGAGGAACTTGATGAGTGGATGGGTAACAGACAGTTCAACCAAAGGATCACTGCAGTGGTTATACTTGATACAGGCACTGGGATGTAACATCTGGTGGCACAATGGCAGGGCCCTTCTATGTGCCAGGCTTGTTAAGGCTCCTGGGCCATTACCTACTACACACTTGTGAACCTATAAAGGGAATGACATCAGCAAGACTGATAAAGTAGTGCAGTGGGTGTTTAACCTATCAAAATACTTTGTCCTACAAATAGACACACCTAAACACACTTGCCAGATGTGAGAGTAGAACCCCTATCTAGTTAGTGATTTGTATCATAGTGTTATGCAGTTAGCACACATGCTACCGAGCTTACTGGGGGGAGAGTTGGCCAAAGGTGCTAATATGGAGAATGACATTGGCAGGACTGATAAAGTAGGGCAGTGGGTAAGAAACATATAAAAATATGTCTACTTACAAACATGCATACCCACACATATTTGCCAGAAGAGTAGAACTCCTACCAAATTAGTCATTTGTACTATAGTGTTAAGCATTTATCACACGCACTACTGAGCTTACAGGGCTGACAGCTGGCCAAGGTTGCTGATAAGGGACTGACATCATTTGGACTGATAAGGTGGGGCACTGTGAAGTATCATGGGAGGGAATGGCATAAAACTGTTTCACCTATAAACAAATACACAACTCCCTCAGTCTTGCACACACAACTGTCTACACACACACACACACACACACACACACACACACACACACACACACACACACACACACACACACACACACACTTCTATATTTGCCACGACTGAGATTAGAACTCCTCCCCAATTAGTTATTTGTGCTATTGTATTTTGCAAGTATAACATGCACCACAGTTTATGGGGCTGAGGCCTGATGGAAGGCACTTCTAAGATGACTGATATCTGCAGGCCTGCTAAAGTGGAGAAAGGGGGGGTGTACTGAGTTTGAATGGACCCAAAAGCTTTTAATTGCAAACACACACACACACACACACACACACACACACACACACACACACACACACACACACACACACACGCACACTTTTACATTTGCCAGGACTGAGATTAGAACTCCTACAGAACTAGTTATCTGCACTATCTTATTATGTAGTTATCGCACATGCGCAGCAGAGCTTATGGGGCTGAAGCCTGATGGAAGGTACTTCTAAGATGACTGATATCTGCAGGCATGTTAAAGTGGGGAAAGGGGAAGTGTACTGGGTTTGAATGGACACAAAACCTTTTAATTGCAAACACACACACACACACACACACACACACACACACACACACACACACACACACACACATGCACACTTTTACATTTGCCAGGTCTGAGATTAGAACTCCTACCAAACTAGTTATTTGCACTATCTTGTTATGTAGTTATTGCACACGCACAGCAGAGCTTATGGGGCTGAAGCCTGATGGAAGGCACTTCTAAGATTACTGATATCTGCAGGACTGTTAAAGTGGGGAAAATGGAGGTGTACTGAGTTTGAATGGACCCAAAAGATTTTAGTTGTGAACACACATGCACTCACACACACACACTTTTATATTTGCCTGGACTGAGATTAGAACTCTTACCTAACTAGTTATTTATACTATCTTGTTATCCAGCTATCGCATGCACCACAGAGCTTATGAGGCTGAGACCTGATGGAAGGCACTTCTAAGATGACTGATATCTGCAGACCTGCTAAAGTCGGGAAAGGGGGGTGTACTGGGTTTGAATGGACCCAAAGGCTTTTAGTTGTGAACACACACACACACACACACACACACACACACACACACACACACACACACTTTTACATTTGCCAGGACTGAGATTAGAACTCCTACCTAACTAATCATTTTTACTATCTTGTGCAGTTATCACACGCACAACAAAGCTTATGGGGCTGGGTTTAACAAAAGTGACTTCTATGGTGACAGACATCTTCAGGACTGCTAAGGTGGGGCAATGGAAAGTGCACTGGGTGGGGAAGACCTGTTCAATCCTAGATTATACTGACATTTTTCTAAGTGTATGAGCATGCCCAGTGTGTCCTTCTCTAGTACATGCGGGACTCCATTCCAGGGATTGTTGTACTCCAGTCCTGTTTGTTTTGTGCTACAGCCATACCTGTCAACCTGTTGGTGCATGGTATCTGGAGATAGCCTATCAAAATGTGGGGACAATGAGCCATACAACGATTGTGACAATTGTTCTCAGTAATGTATGGGTTGCAAGGGTTACAGGGCTGGTTTTAGAAGACATCTATCATATATGCAATTTGACACTGTCATGTACTGTTTCAGTACCTGGTGTCATAGTTCCTCAGATCATCACAGTGATTTACCAGATGAATACAGGATGAATGATACACACACAAGGTTTATGGGCAAATGTTATGCATTCTTTCACTATCCAGCCTGTTGATGGGTGTGCCTACAAGCAATTGACTGCTGGTGCTGTGGAAATGGTCCAGCACCTTGGTGATATATTACAATGGTGTAATCTCTGGGCATTTATGTTCTGGCCTGGTATGATTTCCAGTCCACAGTTGGGTGATATAAATCAGACAGGATCAGGGTGACAGGCAGACTCCAGATATATTTGGGGATGTATGTCCTGGGCAGATATGTTTGGCTATAGCTACCAGTACTTTGCATTGGGCTCTCCTCAATGGTTGACTGCACTTGGAGGGTCTTGTGTTTGTGTGTCAGACTGTTTGACCAGCCTGGAGGTGTGTGTTTGTCACACATATATGTATGGCCCACCTAATTTTTGCTTGGATAGCCACATGTTGGTGTCAAGATGTTGCATAGGATGAGTGATCAGGGAGTAGTGTGTTACTCCCCATGGCTGTGTCCCAGAGTTCTGTGGGTTCAGACATGTCACCATCTTCCAGGGTTAGGCCTGCCTGCAGTGGGTGCATTCCCATGTTTAAACTCCGAGTCCTGTCTGTCGACTGTACAGAGTATCACAGAATGTCCACATCCATGACTCATATATCTTGTTGGTTACCCAAACAAGTGTGGTTTTCCAGCAAAAGTGTTTTGCAAGTCACTTAGGGTTGAAGTCAGATATTACAGACAGTTGACATTGCAGTTTCAGACTTCGTACCCATCAGACATTCTATGCTACTACAAATCATTCCATCAGCTTCATAACATTATTAGAGCAGTATTTCACAGGTGTCCTCTTTGGACTTTCATCTCCCCATTATTCATGGCTTTGTCCCAATTTCTGGCTCTCTGAGGAAGGCAGGTTTGCTCCTAGCAGTTGTCAGTATGGCCTTTCTTTGCATTTTGTGGACTGTGTTATGTTGGTGTTGTGGGCCCCCTGACACTCCCTCAAGGGCACTGTGGGTGAGGCATAGGCATTTGCCAGAGATCTGTAGGCCAGGTGTGACAGATGCAGGCCATCTGTAGCAGGGCAGTGCATTCTGATGATCATATGTTCCCAGGCTGCCAGCAGGAGACACCCCTGGGATGGCACCAGTAAGTCGACTGTGGGTGTTACTGACAATTGCTTTCTGTTACTATTGTGCCATCAGTCTGTGTGACAGCTAGATGCTGCTTAAATCTAGGAACATGTTACTGCATTTCTATGGAACTATGGGGGGGTGACATGACTGTACATGTTACACATCTGCACAGACTGTGCTGATATTTGCTTAACATTGTGGTCCCATGTAGCATGGTGGTGTGCCCTATCTTTCAGACTACAAGCATAACAGTATCAACCACAGGTCAGATTGTTCTGCCATAGATATTTGTAGTTGCAGACTTCTTACCTTTCAAAGCCATACTGCCACTGCCAGACCTGCTGTGATATCACTGTGTAAAAGTCAGTGGGTCGGGATTTCATGGGTGTCACCATGTGGGGGCCTTTGCCAGGCATTTCTGTATGGTTTTCTACAGCTGATCTGCTGTGTGCGGATGGTGGTGGGTATGGGACCCCCACTTTGTCATCTATGCATGTGACCTATTAACCCCCGTCAGTTATTTGGCTCACCACATATACTGCAGTGGTATTTGTCAACTAGAGTGGTACTACATGGTATGGGTAGGGCAGTACTGGGAATACACATCCTGGGGTCCCACAGAGCTGTCCGTTGTCTGCTGCTATCCCAGTTTGCCACCTCATTCCCTTACATGCTTGATCAATACCATAGATATGCTATCAGAAAATTCTACCCCATTATTTTAATTTGTTACAGAGACTGTCTTACCTTATGCCTGCAGCTGTTGTGAGGATGGTGCTTGAGGGCTGACTATGTTGGATGCACACAATACACTGCCTATACATGGTCAGGTATAGGTGGTGTAATGTTTGGCATCCATTTTACTGTATGTGTGAGTCAGAGAGAGAGAGAGATCAGTCCCTGGGGCCCTACAGTGTCAGTGTATGTGCTATGTGTTGCCTCTTTGCCAAGACCAGGGCATACAGGGCATGCCTGTATCTGCCTACAGGGGCAGGATCAGGATGTTTCTCCTCCAAGCCACTCTGTACCTGTAGAGGCCTTGTAAATGGTGGGGGGCTGTGTGGCCCTTCCCCATTTTGTCATGCTGCAGCTGTTTCTGCAGGATCATATTGTGTAGCATGGCACATACTATGACCATGTATGCACATGTGGCTGAGGAGTACTGCAAGGCTCCACCGGATATGTCAAGGTAGCAGAACCCTGACTTGAGCATCCCATACACATGCTCTATAATGATCCTGGTTTGTGCATGTGCCTCACTATGGCATTCTTGTGTGGGTGTGTGTGCATTTCTAATGGGTGTCATCATCCACAGCTCCAGTGCGTAGTCAGCATCCCCTATTAAATGGCCATACGGGATGTCCCCCTGGCAAACCACTGATACTGCTGTGAGGAATGCCAGATGTGGGAGTCGTGATAGCTTCCAGGGCAGCCAGCACACACATTCATGATAATGCCCTGGCCATGACACATGACCTGGCAGTTGATGGAGTGGAACCCCTTGTGGTTTATGTAGACCCTACCCCAGTCACCAGGTGGTGCTTTGATGTAGATTTGCGTGCAGTCTAGGGCACCCATTACCTCCAGGTATTCTGCTACACTGTGGAAGATATGCATATTGCCAGTCAGCTCCTCATGGGTGCTGGAGAGTTGAATGTGCTCCACGGCATGTGTTCGCATGGCATCCATGAACTGGTGGAGTATCCTGGATGCAGATGCCTGTGAGACCCCCCATGATATCCCCAGTTGCTCTTTGGAAAGTACCTGTAGCTAGTATTCTTAGAGCTACACATACCTTCGTATCCACTGGGATGGGTTCCCCTCTGTTCTGGATGTGAGGCAAGGCTGGCACAGCTTCACAATTTGCTGCAGTATGTCCCTGTCCACCCTGTAGTGCTCTACTATCTCCAGATCATGTAGCCCCTAGTAGGTTACCCAGGGCCTAAACACTCTTCTCCTCCTTTTCATAAGTCTGGGCCAGTTGTCAGCATTGCCCTCTTAACCACCCTCAGCCTCTTGCACACACTGATGTATGAGACTGACAGCAGCCCCTAACATTTTGTTAGTTTTGTCAGGTAAAATTTCCCTGTCTGTGTACACCGGTGGTGTAGAGTTTGTAGGAAAAGCCAAACTAAAAGGTGTTTGCATAGTTTATAGTGGTGTGTTGCAGATGCTGACTGTGTGATTGGCTGAGTATGACACATTCCACACCGTGCACACTCGTTTAAGCAAGGTAAACAAGGCTGTATAGCCTCAGACACACCCCCTTGCTTACATATACACAGTGCTGCCATTTCCTGTGTGTTTTTTTTCTGGTTTGTTTAAGTGCCAGTATGCACCATGCAAACCCGTTCAGCGCATGTAAACACTGCTGAAAAGCAAATGACCTGCCCTGGCTGCAAACATGCTTAGCTAAGCACAGCTAAACTAAGTAGGACACCCCCCACTTAGCTATGCTTAGTTACACACAAACCCGGGCAACAGAGCTCCAATGTGCTTACAGCAAGCATGACACACCCCGTTTTGATGTCATTTACTTCTCCTGCTTATACAGCCATGTTTGAGCACCTACACGGTTAGGTGCAGTCTGGAATTTAAAAGGAATTTGTGATTCAGTAAGATTCTCCTCATTTGTATACCCCATTGCCTTACTCCATAGTTACTGCACTCACACTGAACCTTTCCTCTTAGCAACCACTGTTCCCTGGCATTGTTTTCATTCTGCATGCCATTGACTATAACGGCAAAATGCAGATTTCCCTGAAAATTGCTTTTTCACATTATTTTTGGCATGATCCCATTTGTGTATCACTGCCCTATGCTTAAACAGCTGAGATCAGCCAAAAAAAAAAAGTTTTATTTTATAAAAAGTCAATTATTTTTCATGCCAATGGACATATAGTTGGCCATTGGCATGCTTACTAACTATAATACATGCTTTCTTTCAAGCTGTCATACCTCCATTTTTTAATTTGCATAAATTTATTCAGCTACTAGCTGAATTCATTTCTGCTTTGTACACTGCCTGCTTCCTGGATCGCTAATTCACCTCATTTGCATGATTTTCACCAGCAAATGAGGTAATTAGCATATAGCAGTGGTGTCTGAGCTGGAATAGTGTATGAGCACTCATGCACGTCGTGGGGGGCTCGATCCTCGATTGCTTGGTGGCCATATTGCATGCAGCAGCTCCTGCACTATTCCTGCAATCTGTGTAGGGCTTCATGAATCTAGCCGATGGTCTTTCAAAACCCGAAAAAAGGAATTGTTGTCCAAATTTGTATACGTTTCTATTATAGATTTATTATTATCTATAAGTATATCTTCATGTATTGATTTCCAACAGGTAGCATAAGAGGAATCAAGCCACTGGAGTATTACTTTAATAATTACAGATTTAGAATATAAGTCAATACTGGGGAAACCAATGCCTCCCTCCTTCCAACTTTTGATGTGCCAGTCTAAGGAAATTCTTGCTTTTTTGGGATACCATAAGAACTTTAGTAAAATACAGTTTATTTGTTTTTTACTTTTTTGGAAGGTGGAAGAGTTAATGACTGTCTAAAGAATAAGAGTTTTGGTAAGATTATTATAGATCAGTATTTGTGTATATATCTTTAAGAAGCTATCCAAGGGCTTGCACAAGTGTATAAATAGCAAGCACGTGCGAGTCTGACTGCCATTTTGTAGTAAGCTGTTGAGATGTAAGCATGTATGTATGTAAGGTCTGTCTGTTAACCGGTTTATTTATATTTTATGATGCTGCTATCCATCCTGATGTGTTTCTATGTATTAAAGCATCTAAACAAAATACTCCACCTGCTTGTCATCTATGTTAGAGAGGGACAAGTGACATGGTGTCAGAAGCAGCATGTCTAAAGGGAAATGAGGTTAAAAGAAGAATGGACAAAATGATTTGCTGCCAGAAAGAGTTACAGTTTCTTCCACTTGAGTTTGAGGCGCACCCTGATGGCACTGGAGGAATATAAAGGAGTGAACCATCCCTACTGCATGTATAATTTGCTGAACAGGTCAGAAAATAATTTTGTGAATTATCCCTATTGCATTATTCACAAAACAGCTCAGAAATGAATTTCAGATATTAAAACTTGCTCAAAACTATTTCTTATTCCCAAAATATGAAACAAAGCATGCAGAACACTCTAAACAATATTTGCATAAACTGATATGTTCGATATTGATAAAAATATTCAAATTACTACAGAAAATGTTTGAAATAAAGTGCAAATTGCATAAAATGAATAAAATAAGAGGAAACAACTGCATTTTCACTAAGCACGTATTTTCATAGTAATTAAAGATATCTGAGTTATCAAAAGTGTATGAAGTGTTCACGTGTTTGTGCAGTATTACAGTACATTTATTTCACAAAATACAGCCACTACAGAGCATATTTTACAAAGTAAAATATTTCAGAGTTTATTGTGCATTTGAATGTTATTACAAGCTCATAAAACAGTTTGTTCATACATAATTACAAGGGCAATATTTTCAGTGTGTTTATGCATACTTTGTAGGTATGGCAGATAGATTTTGAAAACCCAGTGCACTTGTGTTTGATCATACTATTGCAGAGAACTGCAGAGTGTTTGAGCAAGAGTATGACATTTTCATACAGGCTGCCTTTTCTGATAAAGTTGACCATACAAAGGCATTTATTCTGTTTAGTTTAGCTGGGTCATAAGCCATTGAAAGGGAGCATTAATTTGTGTATGCACCTGCTATTTATACAGAGGAGGGGAAAAGCCATCATATTGTTGTACCAGCGTAGTCAAGGAAGGACCTGAGTGCTTCAAATGTAAATTTAGAGAAATGAGTAACCTCCAGACAAATGTTACAATGGAAAGGCACTTATTTTATACAAGGGATCAAAAGCCTGATGAAATTTTTGCAGCATATATAACTGACTTGAGAAATAAGGCTAAATGTGCAGATTTGGTGATTTAAGGGATGAGTTGATAAAGGGAAGACTTGTGTGTGGTATTAAAGATGATACTGTGAGAAAGATTTTGCTTTGTGACAGTGATTTAACTTTAAATAAGGCCACTGAGATTTGTCAGATATATGAGCTCACAGAAAAGCATACAAATATGCTTACAAATTGGAATAGTTCTAGAAGGCACAGTGATAAAGCTCATGTTGATAGTATGCAGCATGTGGTTAAAAAACAGGCCCAAGCACATGGCAGCAGCTCTACCCCCTGCAACACTCACTGGTAAATCCCAGAACTTTCCAGCACATTCCAGAGTTCGCACAGTCTCAGTGAAGCATAGGAGTGAGTCAGTAAACTCAAAGCATGGGACCCAATCTAGTTTCATTGCCAACTGTCATAATTGTGGTAGAAGTCGTGAATCTAAAAAGGATAAATATTTAGCTTTTGGTCAGCAATGCCACAAATGCAATAAATGGAATAATTTCAAGAAGTTTGTAAATCAAAAGGTCCACATTCTTTTATTAAAAGGGAGCATTTTAAGAAATGGGTTGATCAGTTAGACAGCTGCAACCCTACTCTTTATGTTGATGATGTATCAGTGCTTTATGAAACAGTCAATGCAGTAGATTTAAGGGCAAAGAATGAAGCAGTTTGTACCTTTCAAATAAATGGCAAACCCATAGAGCTCAGAACTGATACAGGTTCCAAGTGCAATGTTATGTCAGCAGAAACCTTTTCTAGAGTGTGTCATAGTGAAAGGCTTGATTTGGCAAGGTGTGAAAAGCTTGATGCTTATGGTGGTGAAGAAATTCAAATTGAAGGTTCAGTAGTGCTTTTATGTTACTCTGCTGGAAAAAGCTGCAACTTATTATTTTATGTGGTCAAGAGGCACGTCCAATCATTATTAGGGCTCAGAGACAGTTTAAAAATGGGACTACTTTTATTTACCATTTATCTTGGTGGACTTGAATAAGGAAGTCCACCAAGTCAGCTTGAAAGACCACTACTCTAATTCAGCCCAGCACATTTTTTTCTACCTATACTGATCTTTTTGAAGACAAATTAAGGAAGCTTCCAGTTGTGTACTCCATGAAGTTAGATCCAGATGTCAGTCCAGTTATCAGGCCAGCACAAAAAGTTCCAATAGCCATGCAGGATAGAGTCAAAGCCGAGTTAGATAAAATGGATTGCCAAGGTGTTATTTGTCCAGTTGCAGAACTAACTGAGTGGGTATCTTCCATGGTGATAGCTCATAAGAAAATCTCAGATGACATCAGAATATGTATTGATCCACGAGATTTGAACAAAGCACTAAAAATACCTCATCACCCAATGTGCACGGTTGAAGAAGTCACAGCTCTGATACCAAATATCACTGCTTTTTATGTCTTAGATGAAAAGCATTCATTTTGGCAAATTCAGCTTGACAAGAAATCATCATTGCTCACTATGTTCAGTACTGTGTTTGGAAGGTACAGATTTTTGAGAATGCCATTTGGGATACATTCTGCAAGTGAAGTCTTTCAATGTGCAATGGAGTAGCTTTTCTCTGGGTATCCTTGTGCTATCATAGTAGAGACTGGTGTCTGAGCTTATACCACAACACATAGCCTGTAAAAAAGACTCTTTATCTCAGAGTGAGTTGTCCGGTGCTCCAATTCCAAAGAAAATTCCAGAGAGTATTCCTGTTCCTGTGATAAATCCAGAAGTTCCTGATATAAGTTGTGCACCGAAGACTATCCCTGTTGCTAAATTCAGTCCAGATTGTTATGTTACAAATCAGGTCATATCTCCAGACCATGTAACAGATATATGGCAACTTGGATATGAACACTGTATTTTGTTTCTAGTGTCTATAATAATGTTTGTCTAACTCTAATATTGTTTTTACCAGGGGGAATCTTGTTAAGAGGGGAGGATGTAGATCAATATTTCTGTATGTATCTTTAAGAAGCTATGCAAGGGCTTGCACAAGTGTATAAATACTGAGCATGTGCGAGTCTGACTGCCATGTTGCAGTAAGCTATTGAGATATAAGCATGTATGTACATAAGGTCTGTCTGTTAACCAATTTGTTTATATTTTATGATGTTGTTATCCATCCTGATGTGTTTTTGTGTATTAAAGCATCTAAATAAAATATCCTGCCTGCTTGTCATCTATGTTAGAGAGGGATGAGTGACAATTATCATTTTGATCAACGTAAGTCTATCCTCAAATGTGAAAAATAATTTATTCTAATTGTCTATTAATTTGGATATTGTATCAATTAGGTTTTGGTAGTTAACTAAAACTGATTTTTTTATTATCAGTCTCAATAGTAATTCCTAAATAATATAACTGTAAATTGTCTCAGCCAAATTTTTGTAAGAGTTTAACTTAGTACTTATCCCTTTGTTTATAAGCAAATGTTTTATTTTATTGTGATTACATTTCAGACTTGAAATCTTTTCAAAATAGTCCATAGAGCTAACTATATAATCCAACCAGAGTTCATTACTACCACCAGTGAGCAAAATGTCAGCAGCAAAAGTTGAATTTTAGAAGAAAAATTATTTATTTTAAAACCATTAATGTTTATGTTAAATCTTATATAGACAGCAAATGGCTCTATAATAAGTGCAAATAGCAAAGAGGGTAAAGGGCATCTGTGTTTGGTACCTTTTAAGATATCATTGGGGCTAGATATAAAGGAGACTATTTTGACAAAATATATTGAGTTATCATAAAGTTTTTTTAAGTAACTGTATGAAATCAGTGGAAAAGTTATATTCATTTAGTACTCTGATCATGTATGGCCAATTCACATAGTCAAAACCTTTATCCGTATCTAAGCCTATTATGGATATATTTTTTTATTTTTGCTTGCATATCAGTCAAAGAAAAGAGTCTTGTTATATTATCTTGAACTTTCCTGTTAACTATAAACCCAGTCTGATCTTCATTTATTAAACCAATGAGCATTTGATTTAATCTTTTTGCTAATACAGACATGAAAATCTTGTAGCCTACATTTAAAAGTGACATAGATTGATAAGGAGAACATAGAGCAGGGTCCTTATCTGATTTTAAAATGGGTGTAATAAGAGAATATCTCCATAATGGGTGAATATTAGATGCTCTCTTAACTTCTTCAAAAGCATTTAATTTTTTTTGTGTCTTTCGGCTTTTCTCGGTTAGGGGTCACCACAGCGGAACTCCGGTCCGCTAATGATTGGTAGTGGATTTTTACATAACAGGTTACCAGCCCTGATGCACAACCTTCAATGAAGGCATGCCCCATTCACATATGTCTCCACACAGAAGACGCTCTAGCTGAGAATCGAACGGGACAACGTCTTGCTATGAGGCGACAACGCTATCGCAGCACCATCACCACAGTTAAATTTGTAAAACATTATCAGGTAAAAGGTTATATAGCTCAGGAATTATCCCATCCATACCTGGTGCTTTATTAGTTTTAAGATTTTTAATTTGGTCTTTTAATTCCTTAAAGGAAAAAGACTTATCAATCTCGTTTTTCTGTTCTTTTGATAGTTTATTATGTAAGTTTTCTTTTAAAGAAATATCCAATATGTTCCTGTTTCTCAGGTTTGACTTTGTTTTATTAATTTCTTCATACTATTTGCTAAAACATTTTAATATATTTTTCAGATCCATAGCTTTAATAGTCTTATTCCCTTCTTTATAAACAATCTCTTGATATGGTTTACTTTATTCAAGTGCTTTGATCTAATAGCTATTCTCTGAAGGCTCTTGGGGTTTATAGAATACGACTCTAATTTAATATTTTCTAGATTAATGGGAATCTTATGATGTAAGATTTCTTGGTATTTCTGATTTAGAATTTTCAGCTGTGTGCTTACAGCTTTATCCTTGGGTTTAAGATTTAATTTTAATTTATCAATTTAATCTGGAGAGTATTTAACTCTTTATCCCATTCATTTCCTTTACAAATATACCAGTTCTTTACTTTAGCATATAAGTAAGCTTTTAACATGTCCCATAGTATAACATCAGTGACCTCACCATTATTGTTAAATTCCATAAATTAGTTTATTTCTTTTAATAACCATTCATTAAAGTCTTTTATTTTAGTTATATATGCCAGACTCTTTGGCAAGAAATTAAATTGTTTGGATTTAAAGTTAATTTAAGTGTAATAGCATTGTGGTCTGATAAGGGACATGAAACTATCAGTACCTCCTCGATTTTAGAGTATAACGTATTGGATACCAATACTTTATCAATATTGGTTTGAGTCCCAAATCTGAAAGAATTGTGAGCATATTTTAAAGAACCATCTAGTTTTAAATCTGATATATCTCTCATATACATTGCATTAATATCATGATTTAATTGTTTCACTACTGAAGATAGTCTGCTTTGTTTAACATTTGTAATGCCTTTGTCTGATAGGATGCAGTTAAAATCATCAGCTATCAGCATTCACCTTTGTAATGTTATAATAACTAAATATTTCTTAACTGTTTTCGAACCAATCCCAGGGATCCAATAGTTATTTATAAGGGTATAGTATTTTTTTTATCAATTTCTATTACCACCAATACCAGAATACCATTCTTGTCAAAATAGAAATTCACTCTTTTAGATAGACCTGACATTTTTTTTTTTCTAGAGAATAAGAACACCTCTTCTTTTTGAACCAAACTGAGAGCCAATTAAAACTGAATAATCTTTAACAAGAATCTATTTAAACTTTTAGTCAGTAAATGGGTTTCCTGCGGAAAAACAATGCCTGCTTTATGTAGAGTTAAATACTTATTTAAACTACCTGTTTTTAAAGGGTTATTTAACCCATTTATATTTAATGAAAGACATTTATATGTGGGCATCTATTTGAACAATAGGTATATAAACTACTATGAAATGATTTAGCGCATTAAGCATTACGCTAACAAAAGAACAACTTGTTATGTTCAAACACAGTAAGGATGATGTGAAAATTTCAAAACTAAAAATATTTATAACCTCCAACATGAAATAAAGTATTCCAGGCCTGATGAAAAGTTTGTAAAAGCCGCTAACTAAAAACATCATAACACAACCAGTCACATTGTTGCTACTACTTCTATGTACATAAACTGAACTTTTCTAAATAAATATTTTACAATTTTTAAGAAGATGTTAAATTGTTAGAAAACAAACCAAAAACTACACAAGGTTAATATATAACAAGACCTGTCAAAAAGAACTTTAAATAACTATTCACTTATAATAATTAGTATTAATTATACGTAACATTCATTTATATACTATCATATTGAAGATATTCTCAGACCATTCTTAATACCTGAAATATTTATGTGAATTAAGAAACTCCATGTTATGAGTAAATAATGTCTTTTTAACATACATGTGCCTATAATTTAACCAGAATAACACTCATGTCCTATATGTACAACATTGTATAACAAACAGATTACCTGTACTTATTACACTTTGTAAAAAGCTTATGAACCAGTGTCTATATTAACATTTTGCCTATGTAAATTTCTTACATTTCCACCACATTCACTACAAAAAACTCATAACTGATTAAAAATTCTCATCTAATCTCTCACACAGACTTGAAGCTTGTGAAAACAGTCTGAATAGATGTTGGTTATTTACATTCATATTAATTGTCTAACAAGGCTGAATTATAAAGCAGCCTGATGTTTGTATTTTATGCAGAAATATAAGTTAACTTAATGAAATTGTATGCGTTTTCAACCTATGTTATTCCACTATTCTCTATTTAAAACACATATCTGAGTCTTCTGACTAATGAAGTGATGCTACAGCATTATCTGGTATGAACAAATGTTTCAACTAGGAATAATACTCATTGAAAAACTTCAGAATTGCATTCAAAAACATCAGTGTACCAGCTACAGAGGGAATAGGATACTCCGTAGTAATGTTGAAAACATTTAACACAAATTTCCATTCAACTATTAAGTCTACAGTTGTGTATTGTGTTTGAGGTTCATTGAGAACACCTCTATGTCTCCCACTTCAAATATGCACCCTTTGTGCATCATTTCACTTGTCCCCCCTTCAATAATTAAATAGATGTTCCAGGTGTATATAGCTAAAATAAGCCATTCAGAAGTCTAATTAATTACTGTTATATTAAACTGCAACACTTGCAGTTTGTCTTTAATACTGGGAAATATTTTAAAAGCCAGAGTATTTAAAAGTCCATTCTAACAATCCTTTCCTGTGTTCTGTAAGCTTTTTGCTTCTGCAAGGTTAAAAGTCATATTATACTTCCTCTCTGACTCAGGAACTGTTCAGAAAGGATTCACAGTGAAGCAAAGACACACAAAAGCTGGAGGCAAGCTGAAAATACTCTATAAACTCTTCTGAAGTAATTCAGTGGAAAAGTAGACTGAAAAGAAAGTCTTTAAACACAAAAGGCTTGTGGACATATTCTGCAAGCCACAATTTAACTGAAAGACTTTTTTTACATAAAATAAGCAGGGGAAAGTTATACAACCTTAATAACACCACTAGAAAGAAAAGGGGATTAAAAACACATCACTGCACTCATTTTAACTATACCCCCCACTGTCAGTAAACCATCCCCAGGATTTATTAAAATCTGTGTAGGCTCCATGTAGAGACTACATGGAATATATCTGTGTACACAGCCACGGTTTCCCTTCAGCAATGCGCCATGCATATTAATTGTGGCGCTCTGCCAGGGACAGCATAGTAACAGGGATACTGAATCCATGTAGGGAGAAGTGTAGAGGCAGGTCAGATGTTATGTACATGGTGAGGCTCCCTGCAATGTTCTGTGCTACTGTTGAAATGTGCAGTGTATTAATAGTTTGTGTTTTAAATATATAAATTGTGTTTTTGTTATTTTTTATTTTTTATTTTTTTTTATGTCTGTTTGTGCAGCATGGAGCACAGCAATGCAAAGCTGGACTTACATATATACAGTGGACACCTGCCAGACATCTGAAAATGCAAACTGGATGCAATTATTTATTTCTGCATATGTGTACACCCATTTAGGCTTGTTTGTGTGGCACATCAGAATTGCTTAGTAGTGTATCTGAAGGTATATTACTTTATATATTATCCAAGTAGCTAAATGGATAGAGTGATGGTCTACAGTTCCATAGGTCCTGGGTTCAATTCCCTAGCACACATACTTTTTGAATGCAATGCAAAATGTCTTTTAAATTAATATTTTACATTTGGAAGAGCTGTGTGGTGCTAAGCACTGCTTAAATGTGGTTAACAGCTAATAGTGTTTGCATGTTGCTAAGCTTTGCTGAAACCATGGTTCTGCAAGTATTTGTGCTTCTCAGCTTCACTTAGATGGTTTGCACGATGCTAAGCACTGTGGCACTTTTTTAATGTTGCTGAATGACATGTAAGGGAGGGAAAACAGCCTATATTAAGGCCAATAGGAGGGAATTCTGCATCATTTGTTGGAGAAGATAGTGTGTGTACATTTCACAGAGAATTATTAGCAATACAATAAAGTGTTAAGCAATAGTGTGGTTTTCTAAATAAATCTGTCTTAATAGTATGGCTGTATTCATTGCATGTGTGTTCTACTGTCACTCCAGTCAAATGTAAAACAGTAATAGGTCTACACTGCAAAAGGAATGTCCTGCAAATTTTACATACCTATTCTCTATGATGATGTAGTCTCCTCACCCCAGTAATGTCCAGCACAACATATTAGAAAGGGTTTGTAATCTGCACGGAGGCCTTATATCTTGTACAGTGGTTGCAAGTCATTGGCTGATGATACTGCAAATCAGCTGTGTTGCCTGCAATTAGCATTTCAGAACCACAGATTGGTTAAGAGGCAATCACCTGCTAATTAAAAGCATGTTAAAAGGCAAACATTATGGCTATGGGGAACCATTCTGTATGAGACTTTCTGCACACAGAACATGCTTTTTCAAAAACTTACATATCACCACATATCAACAGAGGAGTTTTGCACTCCAGCAGGTATGTAACATTTTTGTTTACACCAGGATGCATTTGTGTGAATATACTTGTAGAGAATAGGGGTTACAGCATTAAGCCTGTCTTACAACTGTTTTAATGATGTGTCATTGATATCCAGATTTATTACACCTATAGAAGATGTAGAATACATCACGGTTGGAATGCTTTTTTATCAATGTAGCACACTGGTCTCTTGGGACTGTCCCTGTATACTGGTTGTAGTAGCACACTGCAATTTGTTTGGCACTGTTGTTTTGACATATTATCATGGAAGTTGCCCCTAGGGAACACACTACAGTAGACTCCAGTGTTGGGTATATGATCATCAGCAGTATCTATCATGACACACATGGGAATAGCTGACTGTCAACAGTATCTTAGTTGTATCCACACAGTATGTTTGCACACTGTGGAATATGACATGTCTGAGCAAGCAGTGGATGCCAGCAGTCATTATGTTCTTGGTGTATCTCTACATAGTATATTTCCATGTCTGTGATCCTGACATGTGTACACATTCTGTTGCATTGCAGGAGACATGTATCCACAATGTCATACACCATTCACTGATGTGGAGAATGAGATTATACCTGAAGGCCTCCAGCAATACCATGAACTCCTCCAGTGCAGGAGAAGGTAAAACAGGGAACAGTGGCAGCATTGCCGTCTGACCTTGTCCATGATGTGAATGCTACAGGTAATCAGAGCAGGACATATGAGCAGGTTTGATACCATGCAAAGGACATGATCAATGCTGCACACAGAAGAGCAGCAGATGTAGCCAGGGATCAGGGCATCACTGGTGGAGGGTCTGCTGTGGAACAACCACTCTTAGCCACTGAAGAATTCCTGGCAAACCTAGGCACACGACAGCTCCCAGGCATCCATCACAGCATAGATCATGGATGTGGGTGCCACAGTTTCCTTGGCAGAAGAGTGTGCAGATAAAATTAGTATGATCACCATTGCAATACTGTAGCATTCAGTGTATTAGGGTGTACATACTCTTACATGGATGGCAGGTTTCTGTTCTTTGTGGGTAAAGGGTGTCATTGCAGTTTGACTCTCCTGCTCAGATGTTGACTGATATAATAATGAACATGTTAGCTACTGTAAATGTGAGATATATGGACATATTAACTTGTTGTGATGCAACATGTGGTGGTTCTGACATTACCTCTCCCTTTACTTTACACAGGTCTGCCAGGTACTGGACAAGACCATGGTCCTGTTCCTGGTAAGTGCAACACTGTTTTGTTATAGATGTAGGTTTACAGCAATGCAATCCCTAAAGTGTCATCCTATGCCTGCTGCCTGCAATGCTGTATTGCCAGCATGATTGCCAAATGCACAGATCTTTTATTACTGTACACATGTTAAAGTCATATGTATGTCTTATAAGTGTCACCGCACTGATAGAAGCAACAGTATTGTCAGGACATTACAGATTGTCATATGTGTCAACTGCGCAGAGTCTTCACAAATGTCAAAAGTGTACCTCATTTTTGCTGAAGAGATTGCTATGTACATTGATTTTATTTACAAGTAACTACGGCTGTTTGTGGGGATAGTAATGTCTGCTTGTCCTACTATATGAGGTTGGGGTTTCCACAGGTCTGTAACAGTGCCAACAGTGTACATTTACATTTAAGGGTTGTACATTTAATGCAACATAGCACTGCAGAGCATAATAGTGTAGGTATTAATGTACTGCTTTCTCCTGTCTCATCACAGATGATCGGGGAGTTGGCCTCTGTCCCCTACACAACCTGATGTCAGTATCTCTTCAAACTCTGATGATGATAATGGTGGCCACAGTGAGGCACAGGTGTGGGTATCAGGGGCTGAATGTGTCCCAGAGATTGACATCACTCTTCTGGCCTCATTGCCACTGCACACAGTCAGTATGCCTACACATTCCCATTCCCCAGAGGCTAGAGATACTGGACAGTCAGAGAGTGGGGACACTGAACAGGACAGTGTGGCAGCTATGGCGCCACTGAGTGTAGACACTGGTCATAGCCAGAGAGCTGGTGAGGTTTCACACAGGCAGATTGATAGGGTTGCTCATAGGAGGTCTGCTGTCCTTCCACCACCTATTGCAGGTGTCACATCACGGTTCACTCGGCATATGTTTTGGGCCATTATGGACACACAGGCATGTTCTGAAAGGAACTCCAGACATATGCTCAGGGTTATGGATGCAGCACAGTCTGACATCTGTGACTGCCTCCACCACATTGGTGACATCCTGGATTGGTTTACTAATGAAGTGTACAGAAGGTGGGCCGAGACAGTGTCTGACTTGGAATGCATAGTATCTGTGCTGGAAAGTGTGGTTGGAGTTGAGCATTGGCCTCATGGGTGTAGGTCAGCAACCCCATCTGCTGAGAGTTCACTTGGGCCTGCACAATCATACTTCCATAGTGGCAGTACACCCAGTGTTACAGACGGGAGTGTGCTTTCCACACCAAGACATTTCAGGCCATGGGCTCATGGTCCTGGGTGTTCCCATGGAGGACACAGTCCCAGCAGAAAGCAGTTACCATCAGGTACTAGCACCACTTCTGACCTTGAGCATGAAGGTACCAGTGAAATCCCTGGCAGAGCCAGTTCCCATGCTTGGGTCCATAGACATTGAACTGTCACCTCTACCATGCATGGTTCAAAGCTGTTCAATATACACACATGTAGGGCTAGCACTGAGCTTGACTATGTACACACACACACTCACACACCACTGTGGAATTCAGGTCACCTACAGACACATAGGTCTATAATATGTTATCTAAAAACATGTTCATCGAACACGTATACGCTGACCAATAAACAGAGAAAACATAAATCTCTGAATGACCACTACAGTGAATTTTTTTGCCAGGGGAAAAAATTACTTGGCCAAACAAAAACAAAACAAATTTCCAAACTCTACAAAGTGGGGGCTTCACCCCACCCCCTCAATGTGTGAGGTTGTGCCCCCCACACCCTCCCTAACTAAATATACCAACTCTGAGATTGCACTTCTGTGGGAAAAAAGGGCAAATCCCTGACAACGGCCAAGCATTTTTTTCCCTGGGAAAAATTTTGCTGAAATGGGTATTCAGAGCTTAGTGTTTTTGCTGTTTATTGGTCGATGAATACGTGTTTGATGAACATGTTTTTTGATAACATAAATATAGACCCCAGACACACACTGCCGAATGCCATGGTCCATCTTGCCTGCTTCCCTTCCTGACTCACACACATGCTGTCAACCTTTTGGGTCAGCCTAGACCTCCTGCACCCCCACACAACACACTGTGCAAGGGATGATACCTGTGCCACATCCTTGTCATTCTCATTATCAATGCACGGAAATGAAGGTATGTGTCTGATGCACAGGGTGACTATATAAATTAACATGTACTTGTACTGGTTACTGACAGATACTGTATGCTGACATTTGTAATGAGTAAGTCACATAAATTAATGTACCTTATGTTGTATGATATTGTAATGGTTGTACACTTACACAATGAAAGGTATGTCACTGAGCTGTTTCTGTTTCTGTTTCAGGATTCTGTTGGGCCCACCTATGGACACACAGCAGCAAGATAGCCATAAACATCACAGGACAAGATAGACTGTCTGCAAAGAAGAAATATGTCCTCAGCAAGGTATAGCACTATAAGTGCATGGCTCCATAAGTCCATATGTGTGTAACAGGCTAACAAGGACAATGGCCTCATGCAGCATACTCATGCATCCCTAATTGGTAAAAAAGTCAGATACCCCTGGTAAGTGTCACCAGGGTGTTGAGAGCAATCACATCTACAAGCTGAGGTGCTGTGGATGACCCATCTTTACATTTCCTGCCTCCAGTACAGACATTTGTCTGACAACAGCTATGATTGTCATGTTCTGCATCCCATGGTGTAACCTGAACATGATGTGTGTCACATCAGATGTGGTCCTTCACATACACAGGGGGGCTGTTACATAGAGGGTGTACTGTCTGTGTGAAAAAAACTATCTCTCCAATATGTAGTAGTTATACCACAGTGATGGTGTAGGTGTGTAGGTTGGCTAAGATGTATTAGTCCTATTATAGATGTGCGGGATGTATGCAGTGGGATCTAACACATCCATGTATGACAGCCATACACATCTCCTACAAAGCATTTATGAGGCAGACTACACATGTACGGTCATGACACGGACTCCATAGGATATGTTATCTGCAATGTGTATAGTGATGGCTGCTACAGTTGTATGATATGCCTGTGTAGTGACATAGCGATGGTGCCATTGTACATACTGATAGGTGTGATGAATGCCACCTTCAGTATGGCAATGACAGTCTGTGAGTTACATCACAGACCTGTCTGTTTGTGATGTGTACAACACTGAATGTATCCCCACATCTCACAGACCATTGAAAGTCAAAAGCTACATTTCTCCCTGTGTCCATACATCCATGATTAATGGCTTAACTGTGTGTGGTGTGCAGACACTACTATATTTCCCATGGGTGGATGTCTTTCCAAAGGATAGTATTGTGCAGTCATCAGCACATAGTATTTGTCAGTGGCTCAGACCACAACTGAATTTGTGTCACAGGCCATCATGGTTAACTATTGGAGCTGTGTGGGATTCAGTGGCAGCTCCTGATATGCAATCACCTGTTAATGTAAGCAGTCAGAAAGCACTGACAGTGGCTGTGACTGCAGAGAGGGAATGGCTAGAAGGGGTATGCCATCAATGATGCTGCAGAAATCCACTGGTGACTGGCATCATTGCAGCTTAGGTCTCCCAATGCTATCTTCCCAGATTATTACTGTCAGACACTTGCCTACCCACCAGTAGACATAACACTCAGTAGATAACCTACAGAGTTTCTAGGAAGGTTTGCTGGCCTAATATTGTCAAACGCTTTGTCAGGCCATGATAGGCAGAGTGAGTAATATTCTCATCATCAATTGCATAGTGTAACACTCAATGGGGTCCACCAGTTAGACTTGGTAGGCATGATTTGTCCTTAACCATAACAGACAATGTGTGGTCTAGTGTTAGTAGGTGTATGACACTGTTACTGTTCATATCCATGCTAACTCCTTTCATGGAATTTCATGTCATGTGTCAGAAATCTGGGGACACTGCTTGGCACTACATGATAGTTGTTCTTGTGCAACTATGTACTGCAGTTGCTTCCAGCATGTTCCAAGAAGAAAGTCATCCAAGGTATGTGTACAGAGCACAGACAAACACATTAGGGAAGTGTAATATGTATACCCTTTGAAGGTAAGCTGGATGTTTCATACAGGTATTCTGTGGTTGGACATTACCCAAGCAGTGTGTACTAGAAGGACACAATAACCTTGTGAAGATTGTGGAAAGCAGGGGAGTCCACAGAATTGCTGGTGCCTGGCAACTACTAATGCTGGTCTCACTGACACCACTCTCAAATAGGGTACCATGCTCCATTAAGTTTTCTGTCACCACAAGCAAAACAGTACTACAAAGCCCATGACAAGCAGGACACAGCCTGGTTGTTCATCCACATAGCTGTCCCACATCATGAAAGTCTCTGTAGGCTTCACATACCCTTTTCCAAGTAGATGCCTTGATTAGTAACCTGGGCAATCAGTTGGCTTTTGCATTTATTATGCTGTCTGTTCCAGGGTTGGTGGTATGTCACTAAGGAACTGACAAGAGGGAGATTAGTAGCACTGCTGTAGTGCCACAATATCATGTACAATGTCCATTGACATAGATGTCCAGTCTTGCTTTAACAATCAGCACACTACCAGTGGTGAGCCAACGTAGGTCACACTTTCATAGCACTTCATGCATCCTGCCCTTCAACACATTACTGGTGCATATCAGCATGACATGACTGTGAGGCCTAGTGCAGCGGGCTGGCCACCTTTGCCAATGTGTGTCCACCTGCCACATGTCCAGGCCATGTCATATTGTAAAGTTATGTACCCGACACACATGTCTGTGTTCCCACATCATACCACACAACAGCCAGTGTGCTGTCTAGTTGCTTGACAGGCATTGTATGCTTACAAGGCCAAAGTAATGTCAGCGAAAGTTGAAAAAGTCCTCAATGCATGTACAGGCATTCACATCTTCACTGCAAGGTGTACCTACAAACACTGCATATCAGGCTGTTAATCCCAAAGGTGTGGCAGCATGATGTTTCTTTTGTAGGACCTGCTGATGAGGATTTGAGAGTGTCCCCACCCCTCTACTCATATGACACACAGAATGTGTGACAGATATGACTGCATTTCAAACCTTGCTGCCATGTTGTCTCCAACAGCAGTCATTACATATGGCAATGATCATTATGCCAACATGCACAGCTCACAACCTGCACCACCTCCACCCACAGCACACACACCTGCATGTGTGCAGCTCCTTACCAGACATATTGCCAAACAGGCACCTCAGAACATTCTGCATCTGGAGTGCACAGTCCACATAATACTGCATGCACCACTCTCTCACCAGTCAAACACCTGAGGCAAAACACAACATCAAACCTCTTAGTCAGAGGTGATCATATTGTGAGCCATGTTGATGTCTGTGTCAAGTGGCTACATATGGGAGAGGTCACAGATAGCCATCTGTAGCTTGAAACAATAGGTCTTAATACAGATTGCCACAAATCATGGAATATCAGTGAACATAATGCTGACATCATACTTCCTGCAGGTGTCTTTAACTAGGGACATATGTCACCGGCCTTTATATACTCACATAACTGTGCTTAGCCACTGTGTATTTCTTGTGGGTATACACATACCTTTTGGCTGCAGTTGGCATTCACCTGGGATGATGGCTTCATACACACCTAAATTGATGGAAGCCTATAATTGCCTTAGCATCTGGTGTCAATCTCAGGGGCTTTACTACATGTCTGCCTCAGATGCCTTTCTCAACAGACATCAGTGCTTCACTAGTGATGTTTATGTCTCAGCCCTGATATGTGGAGTAATGACTATAGCTACTGACACCCCCACAATCCATCTTAGATGCACTGTTCAGGGAAAAGTTAGCAATGAGAACACCATCTGTATACAACATCATGGTTATGTTGCTACATGGTGGGTATGGCAACACTGAACCCCACTCTGTGTAATGTGTCCCTACCCTGGATTAGACCAATGTGTGCTGTCAAGGGCATCTGTTTCAAGGCTGTGGACAGCACCATAGCCATACCAGACTACATGTCCATCCAATCTTCACACCTCAAAATGATAGTGTTCAAGATAATGCAGGTGGTGTATACATACTCATTAAGGATAGATGCACATCCAGATGTTGTGAAACACTGTGATTTCCTGGAGACAATGCAGATACCATTCAGTACTGGAAGGCCACATACTCAAGCAATAGTCAGCTACAGGAGCAGCTCCATGAATCCAGACACACACTGTGTGTATTTGTATGCACATGTCTATCAATATATATCATTACATCATGTTCTGGGATGGCATTAAGTGACCAACAGGTGGGTTGCTTAGTCATGCTGCAGCTAACTTGCCCAATGGTTAGCATATGTCCTTAACTACATTGTCCTGGAGCAGTTCCGTGACATCCCCCAGGGGTAACCAACGTATTGCAACATGTGTTTATCAATATGGGTGACCATTGCAGCCCCCCTCAGTGTTAGGTCCTCCCTGGTGGGATGTAACCATAGATTAGTGTAATTAAAACTACCAGCAGTAACCCCCCTTGCAGGCAATAGAGACATATATTTCAACAAAGCCATGTATTACCTCCTGTGGTATGGTTTATGTAGCTTGACTACACCTCCCCCTTCTGATAGGACAGCATGTATGCAGAGCTGTACAACCATGTATTATGGCAGCAGCACTACAACTGCACAAACTTGGCTGTACCTGACAGGAAGAACACAGGCTCCTCATGGCACAACAGACCTGCATGGTGGGCAAGTGCCATTCTCAGGTTGTACTATAGGAGGTGGAAATTGCTGTGTGACACTTGGTTGAGGGTGACCCCGAAGTGGTGACACAACCTCCACATAGTGTTGTGATGTTGTATAGACACAGTATATGACAAAATTAGCCACCCACACAAAGCAGAATCACAACGCACAGTGTAGTTACATGTGTAACCTGAGAGCATAACCACAAATTGTCAGTGAACTCATACTTAATGATGCCACATAGAATGGGTCTGTAGCCATAGCTGACCTGTAGTCCCACATGTTCTGCATCAACTTTACTCTCCTGTCCCCACCACATGTAATACATGACATTCCTACAACCTGCCCCATAAATTCCATATCTGCAGAGCAGGTCATAAATGGCCTCTCTGTGGAGGATACCCAGCATCTATTGGTCATACATCCCAGGCTGCATCCTACATGGGATGTGTCATGTAGTACTAGCATCATTAGGAACACCTTGCAATCACACTGAAACCACTGGCTGAACCCCATCTGACTGGACAGTGACAAATGTTATACCCCTGCACAGAGATGGTGCATGCACTGACCACCAGAACTATAATCCTCTTTGCCTGATTATCCATATCTGTAGGGTCACAGGGCAATCATCATGGAGCTGATCAGCACACATATATATGATTTACACACAGTTGACTGTACATAGTTTGGATGTCTGATGGGGGAATCATGACTGTTAAACATGGTGGACATTTCTGAGGCAGTCACCAAGGACATGGGTGATGGGAGATTAGGGCATACAACCTTCTGCACTGAGCAAAGCCATCTGACTATATCCCCCACTCAGGCATCATTTACAAAGCACCCACTTCGGCATCCATAGTACTATCATTGTAAGGGTCACTTACAGGCCCATTGAAAAACAAAGGTGGCTAACTTCATGGCACCCATGCAAATGGAGAATAGTTGCATGACCACCAAATCATACACCAATGCACTGTATGAACACGTACACAGATGCATGGATCTCACCATACCCAATAGAACTAAGATGCTCTCCTCAATAAAAAGGAAGCCAATCTGGTGGTCCCCTACCATAAACAAACTCTACAACAGAAGGAGGAAACTGATGTGGAATAAGGTAAAGTCCCAAGACTGGAAAAACTCTCTAATCAGCCACAACAAAAGGTTGAGATCTCTCATCAAATCCTCTAAAGCTAGCTATGAAAACAGAATTGCAGCAGATAGTAAAGACAATCACAAGGCCTTCTATAGTTATGTGAAGAATCTCCATGGCAATACCCAGATTTGCTCTGAGCTACTGCACAATCGTACCTCCTATACTGAGACAACAGATATTGCAAATATACTAGCAGACAGATTCAATGCTAACTTTACCCCTCTCCCCCTAAAGGACCAATCACAATACCAGTAGATTGCCAGGCACCCAGTATTACTGCTGCACAGATTAAAACATCACTGTCCAAGGCCAAGAGCATAGCTTCTATGGGACCTGACAGTATCTCTGGCTGTGTTCTACATGAGCTACAGAGTGAACTGGCACCTCACCTGTGTGCCCTGTTCAGTCACAGCCTCACCTCAGGCTTTGTCCCTACCAAATGGCGCACTGCTACAGTCATCCCTCTCCACAAAGGAGGGGCAACTACAGACCCCTGGAACTATCTCCCCATTATCCTGACAAGTCTGATATGCAAAGCTATGGAATGCATCATCATGGACCTAATAAACAAGGATATAGGGAATCTCCAAACTCTGCATCCCTCACAGTTTGGTTTTGTGAAGGGTAGATCATGCCTGCTCAACTTGGTCGACTTCGTTGAGTCTGTCACCAGAGCTGTGGATGAAGGTAAGGTGGTTCATACAGCCTACCTTGATCTGCCCAAGGCCTTTGATACCATTCCCCACTCAGAAATCATAGAAAAACTTACTAAGTTAGGCATCAACCCCTATATCACTAGGTGGGTTGCAAACTGGCTCACAGATAGAACCCAGAGTGTGAAACTAGCTGACTCCAAGTCAGACTGCCAACCAGTCACGAGTGGAGTCCCACCGGGTTCAGCCCTGGGTTGTCTCCTGTTTGGTACCTACTTCTCTGAAGTCCAGGCCAACACAAAGGGACTCTGGCTGACAAAGTTTGCAGATTATTGCAAGTTGGGAGCTATTATTAACTCTCCAAGTAATGTTGACATCCTACAGAAAGGCCTCAATGAGACCAACGACTTGTGTCAGAACCATGACCTTAAGCTCAATGCCAAAAAATGTGTCTTCATCCCCCTTGGGAAAAAACCCAGTTCCCTTGAATTACCACATTGATGGTAGTCCACTGAAGACAGAAGGAATTATAAGAGATTTGGGAACACAGGTTGACAGCAACCTCTCTTTTGACCACCACGTTGCCCACTGTGGCCAAAAAGTCCTATGTGGCACATCTCATTGCTAAGGGTTTTGCATCCAGGAAAAAAGAGGTCACTGTCTCCCTCTACTCTTCCCTCATTAGGCCAATCTTTGAGTACAATGTTCCATTTGGCATGTACCTCACTAGACACCTGCAACAACTGGAGAGGCCTCAAAAGTACCTCACAAAGAGGATCCTAGGCCTTAAACAGTTGTCCTATATGGACAGACTCAAAAACACTCCAACTATTCTCTGTCTCATATCATTTACTTAGAGGCAATCTCTGCTTGACTTAAAAAGCCATGTCTGATCCAGCTCTGTTAGAAATACTAAATCTAAAGAAATCCCAATCCCTCCACAAAACACTCTCTAGAGACTTCAACCTCATTACCACAATCAACAGAACATGCTGAAGGGACAAGTTCATAACCCAGAGACTGCCCATGCTATGGAATAGACTTCCCGTATATGTCAAGCAGAGCACCTCACTGGCCCTCTTCAAGAGAAATCTTTATGAGTGGATGGGAAATAGAAAATTCACCCCAGGGATCACGCCAGTGGCTCTACTTGACAGAGGCACTAGGAACTAAGGTTGAGTGGCACAATGCCAGGGTAGTCCTATGGGCTAGGCTTGTAAAGGCTCCAGGGCCATTAGCCTAGTACACACCTACGAACCTATACCCAGGGGTGAAAGAACTGGGAACACAGACCTGGCCACACAGGTTTGCGACTAATATGCCTGAGATCACCATGTCTCCCCAGTGTTATGATGGGAATCATGTGTCATAGCTAAGGGCATAATCACCTGTATTTGACATAATCATAACCTCCATGTACTCTTCCCTCAACATGAGAATATTTTACTGCAATAGCCATTTGGTACTGGACCTTTTCAAGCAGTACTGCCACTTGCACAAAAAAGTATGGTCCCTCAGAAGGGAACTTCACCTCTTCAGCATGTTTCCAATGGGAATCATCTGAAATGAGTGTCATTGTAGCCTGTGACATTTAGACAACTCAGAGGTAATCTCTGCCTTGTATATGGGGCAATGTGTTACCGTGTTTGATTTTAAATGCTGCATATCTGTAGGTAGCATAGTACATGGATTAATCAATGTAAGGACATTAACCTAGTATGTGATGTTAATTATACATGTTGGTGAGAGAGCTTTGTCTAGCAGACTTACCCATTTTTGCAACAGAGCCCTGGCTAATGGCAAGCAGAGCACCTCAGTGCACCTCAGCACATGCCATCTGTATGACTGGTTGGGCAACCATCATTTCACCACAGGCCTTCTGCCTGTGTCCCTCTTGGACAGGGGCAATATGTGCTGATCATGTTAATAAGGGTAGACAGTTGTCTATGATTGTGATGGCTGTATGGCCATTATGCTAGTGAAGTTCAAATGTCCTATGGTTCCATAAGCTGATGTAAATTGCTGTAACAGCCACACACACAAACATAGCTACATTGAGGATAGCATCACTTCCAATTACTGCTTACAAGACATGGAACTGCACACACACACACACACACACACACACACACACACACACACACACACACACACACACACACACACACACACACACACACAGGGCAAGATGTCTGTATATAGATTAGAACACTTACCCATGTAATGGTACACAGTACAGATCACAGTACATGATGCACAGAGCACACATCATGTCTGATAGTACTATCAGTTTAGGACATATGCTTGATGACATCAGATGGCCAAGTTGTGGTCAGGCATTTTGAGGGCCACATCACCTGCTACAACTAAAATTATGCAAAAGCCTATTTCTTTGTAAGTTACTGAGGTGATCATGTTTATGCGATATGGGCATACACACACACCATGTGGCCTGCAGTGAGATTAGAACCCCTACCTCTCTAGTCTTACACACTATAGATCACAGTACTTATCACATGTGCCACGGCTCAAGTCAGATGCTATTATGGCAGGTAATAGTCTTAAAGTAGATGACATCATCAGGCCTTGTAGAAGAGGACAGTTTGGAAGCCAGCAGCAACTTACAGGGCCAAAAAGTGCATAACCATTATAGTATGATAGCCAGTGAGGGCTTCTCAGTTGTTTAGTAACAGGATACACACACACACACACACACACACACACACACACACACACACACACACACACACACACACACACACACACACACACACACACACACACACACACACAAGTGGCCTGCAGTGAGATTAGAACCCCTGCCTATCTAGTCTTACACACTATAGATCACAATACTCATTGCATTTGCCATGGCTGACATCTGTTTTATATGTGATTGCAGGCAAACTACTTGTGGATTACACAAACTAGGCTTGTGTTGAACAGTATCTGTGGCCTGCAGAGTGATATTTCTTCATACTGTTATCTGCATGTAGTATCCTAGCAGTGAGATAACTGTTATTATCCTAGCTTTGTGTGTACAGTTCCAGTATGTCCATATGTGGCTGTTTGCACTTGGATCGGCAAGCCTGTGGGCAGGAGCAATGTGCCCTGTACATGCATGTGTAGACAACATTATACATTATACCACCTGCTCTCCTGTTGCTGTCTATGTGGTGACATCCAACAGCCACAGGGGTCTGTAGATAAGTGCATTATGTACTTTGAGCCCTTACTTTGGATCCTCTGAGCAACATTGTAGATGTGTGATAGAGCAGCTTTACTCACCAGTATTATGGTATGTAGGACAATATAGACATCCACACACATTTCTGTACAGGACTTCCCTGTTTGGCAATGCTGAAATTCTTATCACTAAGCTCCACATTAATAAGAACAAATGAATAAATCTCAACTGTGTGCATATTCCTCCAGGCAATAACATAAATACCTTTGAAGATATCCTACATTGGTTATCCAGCAATTACCCCCAAGAAACCATTGTACTTGGGGACTTCAACATAGACTGGAACATGTGTTCCTCAGAAACCCCCACTCACCACATATAACATTTGCAGATTTTCACAGGTCATATCCTCCACCACTAGGATCAGTAAACCCAGCAGTAAAGCAAGTATTCTGGATTGGATTCTTGTTAACACCCATCCACTCAAATAAAAGAGTGGGACCCTGTCTGATGATGTAAGTGATCACCTCCTCACCTATTTAATCAGGAAAAAAGCTGATATCCATAACCTGTCCATTTTTAAAACAATAAGGAACAATAAGAATTTCAACTGGACAAATTTCCAAAATGAACTCAAATCTTGCAATTGGTCAGTTCTGAAACAATTGCCACTTGAAGAAGCAGTAAATTACTTTAATACCAAATTCCTATCCATCCTTGGCATCCATGCACCAGCATGGACTATTAGAACCAAAACAAAAGTTGCTCCTTAGCTCTCAAAAGAAACCAGACATAAAATGCTACTTAGAAATAGGGTTTGGGCCACTTTGAGGACCACAAAAAAACATAGATCAACATAGATACAGACAGCTAAGAAATGAAACAAATAAATCCACCACATTAGACAAGAAAAACTATTACTGCCATCTACAAGAAAAACACCAAAACAAGCCACAAAAGTTTTGAGTAGGTATAAACAAACTTCTCAGTGCAGGACAGTCCTCCACTCCTACCCCCTTGGATTCTAACCAAAACCCCCCAGCAGAAATTGCCAATACCTTTAACAGCTTCTTTACAACAACCATCCAGAACCTAGCTAACCAATTATCCCCCTGGATGCCCATATTCTCCGGCCACTACACCCTGCTCCCAACTCCCCTTTAACTTCAAGCCAGTTTGCATATCTTTGGTCTGAAAATTACTTAAAAAATTAAAGCCTACCACCCTGTTGGCTGATCTCCTCCCTGAAGAATATCTACAAAAAGCTGCAGATGCCATAGCATATCTCATTACTATCCTGAGCAATAGAACTATAACTGAAGCATCTATTCCCTCCATCTGGAAGATATCCCATGTCATTCCACTCCATAAATGGGGCAGGTCTACTGAACTTTCAAACTATAGACCCATAGCTATTTTGTCACCCTTGGCTAAAATTATGGAAAAATGCATCCACAATCAACTCCAGAACTGTCTTATCCATAATAATCTTCTAGCCAACACCCAATATGGCTTTAGACCATTTCATAGTATAACCTCAGCCCTCCTTTCCTTCTCTAATGTCATTAACCAACACCAAAATAATAATAAACTTTCCTCTGCTATCTTTCTCAATCCTTCAAAAGGCTTTGATATGGTAAACAACCAAATACTCATAAACACCTTGAAATCCATCTTAGAGGTCCAGGCCATCCAATGGTTTCAATCATATCTCAGTGGTAGACAACAGGCTGTCCTGTGGCAGAGCAAACTATCCACCCTTTTACCCATCACCCTCAGAGTACCCCCAAGGCTCCATACTAGGTCCACTATAATTTTCCATTTTCATCAGCGATTTGTATAAGGTCAAATGCAACATGCAATCAATATGCGGATGACTCCACTTTAGTATGCTCCAACACTTCACCTACAGATTTGCAGATTCTGTCCCAAAATACTTTAAACACAGTTGAAAATTGGCTCCTTAACCATTGTCTCATGTTAAATCCTAATAAAACCAAACTACTGCTTTTCTCCCCCACTCACAGGTCTGCCCCTATAACCTTTACATTAAAATCCAACAATGGCACCATTATTTCCTCGGATTCCTCAACCAAACTGTTAGGAGTTATAATAGCTAATAACCTTAAGTTTGATCTGCATGGCAATGAAACTGCTAAAACAGTTAATAAAAAACTTGGCTCACTATATAGGATCAAGCCCTTCCTAACACCATTAGTCACAACTGTAATTGCTCATACACATCTACTCACCACCCTCCTCTATGCGTCCCCTCTATTTACAAATCTCAGCAAAACTGACCTTAATAAACATTCTAGCTGCTACAATCACATTGCTAGATTTGCTATTGATGCAGCCTACAGAATTCATCACTATCATAACCTAAATCTACTAGGATGGCTTGAACTGCCTGACCTACTTCAGGTTAACCAACTAATAGTTGCACACAAAATCCTGTACCAACCAGATAATACACTCATACTTAAAAACCTCATCAACCCCCACAGTAACCTTAGCGCACTTCATTCATCTGAAAGACTACTAGTTCAAACTCTCAAATCCAACAACACAGCCAGTAAATCTCTATTTGCTAACTCTGTTGGCAAACCTTGGAATTCTCTTCCTGCTAATCTTACATCTGAACTCTCTCTACCTTAATTCAAGAAAAGTCTGATTCAGTACTTTAAAAAACGATGGCTATGTACTTACCCTAATCCAGACTAACTCTAACCATCACTCGTGTGCACATGGAGGACTTCTGCCTACACTTTATTGTTTCTTAACTTATAAATCCTATTATCTCCTTGGATTTACTACCAGGTTAGCAAACAAGCCATTCAATACCCTATCATTCTTAAAAACACTGTCTGGAATTTTATAAAAACGTAATAATTTGTTTGTGTATCTGTTTTTGTGTTTGCTTACATCTGTGTAAAAATCCTTTTATTTGTGTTTTATTTTGTGTTTTAAACTGTAAAAATGTAATAATTTGTTGAATGTCTTTTTGTAGCTTTTCTCCCTGGGCCTCCACTGAAAATAGAGATGTATCCAGTCAGACTATCCCAGTAAACAAATGTAAAATAAATAAAAATAAATAAATAAAATCTAGCTATGTATGTATGATATGTATATGTGTTATGTAGATATGAGGAGAGACTGAAAAGTATGTTTGTGTGTGTGTGTGTGTGTGTGTGTGTGTGTGTGTGTGTGTGTGTGTGTGTGTGTGTGTGTGTGTGTGTATGTATGTATGTATATATATATATATATATATATATATATATATATATATATATACTGCTATATATGTTGATATATACCTATTTGAATATACATAGAGATAGATATACTATGTATGTGAGAGAGAGATAGTGGCAGTTATGTATGTATGTATATAGATATGTATACATAACAGGTAATTTTGATCAAGGAGCAACAGGATTGCGCTCAGTTTAACTAAGTGTATAGGCATGTCCAGTGGGACTGTTAGTAGTTATAAAGTGACTCCAGGCCACACCTACCTGTATTCCAGTCCGGGATTTTGTGTGTTACAAACACTGACATCAGTCTCTGTTTCTGCTGTATTGCACTTCACTCAAAATGTCCATGGCATTCTCCAGCTGTCTGATGTAACTGATATGTGATAGAGGTTCATAATGCTACACCACACACAGACTGACAGCCTGTGAAAACACCAACATAATAATATCTCACATGCAAAAAATGTGGATACTTCCAGATTTGAAACATCAACAGCATCACTCATGCTAACTTCCGTAGTCCACTGAACCACACAAGTTGCTAGCCAGAGAGTAGTTATTCATCACACAATCAGCAGCATACATATGTACATTGCCATTCCAGCATTAAGTGAGACATACAATGTATGCTCAATTTCTATGTTACTGCCCCGTGTTTGCCTGTGCTGCTGATATACCATGGCTGACTTACTGTTAAATTGGTTATATAGGACAACTGCTGTGTTGGGTGTGGGGGAACAACAGCACATGTTCCGTTAGGATACACAGTAGTCCAACTATCAGACCCCACTGTTTAACATTTCTCTTGACTGATGTAGTGCATATTCCAACCATGAGGCCTAGTGAATATTAAGGAACACATACTAGTGGACTGTGTAACTGTAGTCCACTGTGGATGTTACTTGTGTCCAAATAGCCCGCTATATTTCCTTGCATAACTGCAGTGGATCCATACATCCAATAGTATATTATAGTAATCCTTACAAGTAGTGTGTAGGTTAGGGACTTACCTTGTGAATGCAGTAGATGACAGAACTGTAGTTCAGGGCTGACTCTGTCTGATGCAAGCAGTACACAGCCAATGCATGGATAGGTACAGGTTGTGTGGGTTGCCTGGCATCAATTTTACTATATGTATGTGAGTAGGAGTAAGTTGTCAGTCCTTAGGGCCCTAGGTTGTCAATGAATGTGCTATGCATTGTCTCTTAGCCAAAGCCAGGGTGTACTGGGCATGCCTATGTCTGCCCATAGGCACCTGAACCATAGAGAGAGGAGGAGGGAGGACCCCCCCCCACTTTTACAGCTGCAACACCTGTAACGACACAGAGGATGCACACACTCTAATATGCATTTAAACACAAAAGTTACTGCCAGACTCAACACCCAAGGTAAGCATAAGGCTGCAGGTGCTCTGTTTATGGTATTAAGCTGCTGGTGGTGCTCCGTTTATGGTATGGTATTAAGCTGCTGGTGCTCCATTTATGGTAAGCTCGAGTGTGTGTGTGTGTGTGTGTGTGTGTGTGTGTGTGTGTGTGTGTGTGTGTGTGTGTGTATGCATGCCTATGTGTATCTGAAGCCGAATGTGTTTATATTAGTGTCTTTTGTAGTCATAGTGTTGTAGACAGGGTTTTCCTAAGGTAACGTTTAGTTTCTGGGTTAGAGGCAGCAACAGGGGTTTGCTATTTGGTTAGCATGGACTAATAAGGCAGTCCATCATGTTGAATTAAAATAACTATTTGCAAAACAGTATTCCATTTCCTGTTATCTGTGCTGTGTGGGAGAGTTTTTAATTTAGTCTGTGTAATTTTGTGATTTACTTTCTAAAATAGTCTTTCGCAACTTATGTATTTATGGGAAGCAGTATTTGGTAATGGTTTATCTGGAGAATTAGTGCAAGGAGCATGGCAGTGAATGCATTTTAGACAAAGCATGGAGTATGAAATTGCATTAACATAGGTTCATTGGTTCATAGGTTCATAGGTAAGTACTAGGCTATCTGCCCAAGGTAATTTAAGACTAGCCAGAATGTGTTGACTTTCGCCACCCCCTTATATTAGTTCCCTGCGCCACTGTTCAGCAGAGCCACTGCAGTGATCCCCGGGTAAATTTTCTGTTTCCCATCCACCCATCAAGGTTTCTCTTGAAGAGTGTTAGTGAGGGGCTCTGCCTGATGTATACTGGAATCCTGTTCCAAAGCATGGGGAGTCTCTGGGTCAGGAATCTATCCCTCCAACATGTCCTATTTATCATTGTGGTGAGGTTTATATCTCTAGAGAGTGTGGCTCTCCGGGATTTGTTTTTTTTAGGTGGAGCATGTCCATCAATTCTGGGTTGGACATGGCCTTGTATGTCAGGCAGAGATCACCTCTGAGTAAGTGGTATGCAACCAAGTACAGCTGTAGTTTCTTGAGTCGGGCTGCATAGGGCTTCTGTTTGAGGCCAGTAATCCTCTTGGTGAGGTACTTTTGTGGTCATCCCAAATGGGGCATTGTATTCTATGATGGGTCTAATAAGTGATGAGTAGAGAGGAACAATAACCTCTTTTGTTCTAGATGCAAGCCCTTTTGTGATTAGGTGGGCCACATAGAAGGATTTTCTAACCACCTTGGCAATATGATTATCAAAAGAGAGATTACTATCTACTTGGGTCCCCAGATCCCTTATTACATTTTCTGTATTTTGGGGACTACCACCTATGTGGTAGTTCATGGATACTTTAGTTTTTCCAAAGGGGATGACTATGCACTTTTTGGCATTTAGCTTGAGGCCATGATTTTGACACCAGGTATCCGTCTCAGTGAGACCCTTCTGGAGGGTGTCTGTATCAGCCGGAGAATCAATTATGGCCCCTAGTTTGCAGTCGTCTGCAAACTTGGTCAGCCATAGTCCTCCTATGCTTGCCTGTACCTCTGAGAAGTATATACCGAACAGGAGGGGTCCTAGGACTTAGCCCTGGGGGATGCCACTTGTAACCAGTTTATAGTTGGACATAGAGCCTGCAACTCTCACCATGTGGGTTCTATCCATGAGCCAGTTGGCAACCCATCTCATGATGTAGGGGTTTATGTTCAAGCTGGTGAGCCTGTCTATAATACTAGAATGGGGAATGGTGTCAAACGCCTTTGTGAGGTCTAGGTTGGCTATTTGGACCTCCTTTCCCTCATCTAATGCCTTGGTAACTGTCTCAAAGATGTCCACCAAGTTTAGGAGTTATGATCTGCCCTTAACAAAGCCAAACTGGGTAGGGTCCAAGGTTTGGAAGTTCCCAATGTCTCTGTTAATGAGTTCCATGATGATGCGCTCCATAGCCTTGCAGAGCAGGCTAGTCAGGCTTATATGGCGATAGTTCCCGGGGTCCATTGTGGCTCCACCTTTGTGGAGTGGGATAACTGTTGCTGTGTGCTACTCTGTGGGTACATAGCCTGCAGAGAGGCTGAGTTTGAACAGTATGTTTAGTTGAGGGTTTAGTTCATTTTGGAGCTCTTGTAAGTTACAGCCTGGGACACTGTCCGGTCCCATTGAAGCTGTGTTTTTGGCTTTGAATAAGGCTGTTTTAACCTGTATGTCAGTGAATGACAGGGCCCTACATTCTTCTGGTATGGTTATGGGCCCTTTAGGGGGTGAGAGGGGGGTGAAGTTTGCACTAAACCTGTCTGCCAAAATGTTGGCAATATCAGTCGGTTCAGTGTATTTTGTGCCATTCTGCACTAACTCAAAGCAGATCTGAGACATAGCTAAAGAATGCTTTGTGGTTATGTTTGGAGTCATTGGCAATTTTTCTTTCGAAACTAGCCTTGGATGATTTAATAAGGGATCATAGTTTTTTGCTGATACTGATCAGGGATGTCTTTCCTTCTTGGGATTTTACTCTTTTTTGTACGTTTCCTCCTTCTGTTGTATAGCTTGTTTATGGCAGGGGTCCATCAGACTGGTTTCCTTTTCTTGGAGGAGTGAGTCTTGATTTTACTTGGGATAGCACAATCCATGCATTCCTGCAGATGCTCATAGAGTGCCATTGTAAAGGTTTCAGCAGCTTGGACAGCATTGTCCATTATCATGGGGGCTGCGAACCTTTCCACCTTGGTCTTAAGTAACATGAAGTTTGCTTTTGAAAAGTTTTTCATGGTGGTTTCCTTAATTGGTGGTGGGGTCGGAATGTGGATATCTAGAGTGATTAGTCTATGGTCTGATCTAACCAGCGAGGGGTTGACCTCTGGTGTGGGACACCAGTCACCAATGTTGGTGATGACCAGGTCCAATATGTTGCTCCCTCTGGTGGGGGTGTTGACCAGTTGATCCAGGGCATTCGAGTTTATAAATTTTAGGAAGCGTTGGGCAAGGGAGTTAGTACTTGAGTAGTTCTCCCAGTTTATGTTTGGATAATTGAAATCACTCAGTATTAGGGAGTTTGGTAGGACCTTCATATTTCCCAGTGTCTCCAGAAATGCAGAATGGGAGTCCTGGGTCATGGTGGGGGATCTATAGCAAGCTACAATTTGGATTGCAGTTTTGCCTGTTGTTAGTTGCACATGGATGATCTCTGATGCATTGTGCTGTGCCACTAACCTGGAGGTGTGGGTATCCTTGATGAATATGGATACACCCCCACCTTTTGTGTTTCGGTCCTGGTTCTGCGGCCAAAAGGTATGGTATGAGTTATAGCCTAGTAGTGCTGGGGTGCTCTCAGGAGCCTTAAACCAGGTTTCTGTTACTGCACAGATGTCAATGTTCTCCATACTGAGGAGTGCCTCGAGTGCATGCATTTTGAGGTTTATACTTCTGGCGTTGAGTAGCATTACCCTCAGTGTTTGGTTACTTGTGCTATTTATGGTGGTGGGTTTGTCTTTTGAGCCTTGCCTAAAAAGGCACTATGGGGCAGCAAGAGCCTTGGCCAGTATTCGAAAGCCCAAGGGTGACAGGTGCAAGCCATCTCTTGTGAAGCAAATTGGCTTGTCAAGCATGTCATCCCAGGTGGACAGATACTGGATCCCTTTTGAATGACACCAAAAACTTAGCCAATTGTTGAACTTGATCATTTTTTCTTTATACTGTGGCATCATTCTTGGTGAGGGCAGGATGCTACTCAGGGTCAGGGTCATACTGGCCTGGGCTACATGATCAGAGAGCTGTTCCATGTCTCTTTTCATGTAGTCCAGGGAGGTACGTCTGAGGTCATTCACACCAACATGGACAATGATAGAGTCATATATGTACTTGTTCTGGAGTGACCTGAGTGCTTGTGTTATGTGGCGGATTCTGGCACCCGACAGGCAGATAACTGTAACCTTCTCCTTGTCCAGCCTAGTTAGTGGGACATCAGTGTGCCTGACTATAGAGTCACCTATTACTAGTGTGTTGGGTATGTTATTTTGCCTTAAGGGCTGTGATTGCGTGGCACACTGATTATGTGAAGTATGCATTTTATGGTTGGTGATAGGGTGTGGAGGTTGCTTGGATGTCTGCTTTGGAGGTCTCTGTTGCTTTTGCAGATTTTTATTTAGAGCCTCCGAGTATGTTTTCATGTATTCATGTGTGTTATTTGCCGGTGTTGGTTTATTAGGTCTATGTGAGACTGGCAGTGTGTTGCAAGTATTACCCTTCTCCTCTTGACTGTCAGTTCCAGTCTTGGGTTGAGAGAGCTTTGCCTCCAGTTTGGCAGTATAATTGCATCTCTCGCAAATATTATTGTTTGGTGGTAGGAGGAGAGGGTTGTCTGTGTACATGAGGCAGTTGTAACATTACCTCAAAATGCCCAGATTCACCAGTTGGACTGGAGAGTACACTGGAAACTTCCCTTTGGACATGCCTGAATAGGTAGAGTAAGCTGTTTTTCTGATTGGCTGGTGGGGACGAATAGCGAGCCTTGTCCTTCTGGACAGTATGGGGGGGGTCTAGTGCTAGGGTTAATTAGTGCTTCCTATGAGTTTTAAGCAAGTGCTTGACTGTAAAATGAATGGTTTGAGTGCTAAAGTTGAAGGTTTGTCTAGTTCCAAGGGAAAAAATTGAAGAGTAGACTTTGTGGAGCCGAGAATAGTTTAACTCTAGCTAACCAGCACTGCCTGGAGTGCAAAAACACATTTTTTTTATAGCAGGGAAGTAAAAGAGATAGAAATTAGCCCAAAATGGCTGATAAACTACTAATGTCTGGGCTGAAACCACTCCAAAGTCTCTCTTTTGTCTCTGCTGCTGTAGACTCTGCAGAACACATGGAAGGCACTTGCTGAGCGGAATACAAGCGCAAAAACTATACAAGTGCGGTTTTTATAGCAGGGAAGTGAAAGAGATAGAAATGAGTCCAAAATGGTCAATAAACTACTAACTTCTGGTCTGAAACCACTCCTCCAGGGACAGATAGGCTGCTCAAAGCTCCCCTCTCTCACAGGTGAACAGAGAAACGTCCTTCTATCTAAGTAAGGTATGGGCAACACAGAAACTTGTAACACAGCCCTGGATTCAGCAGTGACCTGAAAAATGGACTATACTAGTTCAGAAAGGTGGGAAACAAGTATATATTTTTTTACAGAAAATAGAGCAGATACAATCAAAACAACACTTTACCCAATTAACCAGTTAAAATGCTCAAAACTGAGCCCTGTTCCAGCAGTCTTCAATCAGACAAGTTCTAACTGCAGACTCCTGCCACTAGGGTACAGAGAAACCTTCTCCAAAAAAGATAGCCTAGATCAGTGCACAAGTTATACAAACAAAGCTAGATCCAGCAGGCCTGAATCTAGTCTATGCTACAGCAAACAAGGCATACCAATTTCATAAAGAAACAGTTCAAGTAAACATGCACAATAAGCCTTTAACCAGAAATTACCAGCTCATAAGGGCAGAATCTAGCCTTTCCTCCCACAACAGTGCAGACCACAAACCTTCTTAGGTTCATAGGTTCATAGGTTCATACTAGGCTATCTGCCCGAGGGCATTTACAAGCCTAGCCCATCGTTTTGTGGCTTACGCCACCCCTTTAGTATGGGGAACTATACCCATTATTTTGCTGTGCCTCTGTCGAGCAGTGACACTGAGGTTAGTACTTGAGTAGTTCTCCCAGTTTATGTTTGGATAATTGAAATCACTCAGTATTAGGAGTTTGGTAGGACCTTCATATTTCCCAGTGTCTCCAGAAATGCAGAATGGGAGTCCTGGGTCATGGTGGGGGATCTATAGCAAGCTACAATTTGGATTGCAGTTTTGCCTGTTGTTAGTTGCACATGGATGATCTCTGATGCATTGTGCTGTGCCACTAATCTGGAGGTATGGGTATCCTTGATGAATATGGATATACCACCACCTTTTGTGTTTCAGTCCTGGTGCTGTGGCCAAAAGGTATAGTATGAGTTATAGCCTAGTAGTGCTGGGGTGCTCTCAGGAGCCTTAAACCAGGTTTCTGTTACTGCACAGATGTCGATGTTCTCCATACTGAGGAGTGCCTCGAGTGCATGCATTTTGAGGTTTATACTTCTGGCATTGAGTAGCATTACCCTCAGTGTTTGGTTACTTGTGCTATTTATGGTGGTGGGTTTGTCTTTTGAGCCTTGCCTAAAAAGGCACTATGGGGCAGCAAGAGCCTTGGCCAGTATTCAAAAGCCTAAGGGTGACAGGTGCAAGCCATCTCTTGTGAAGCAACATGGCTTGTCAAGCATGTCATCCCAGGTGGACAGATACTGGATCCCTTTTGAATGACACCAAAAACTTAGCCAATTGTTGAAATTGATCATTTTTTCTTTATACTGTGGCATCATTCTTGGTGAGGGCAGGATGCTACTCAGGGTCAGGGTCATACTGGCCTGGGCTACATGATCAGAGAGCTGTTCCATGTCTCTTTTCATGTAGTCCAGGGAGGTACGTCTGAGGTCATTCACACCAACATGGACAATGATAGAGTCATATATGTACTTGTTCTGGAGTGACCTGAGTGCTTGTGTTATGTGGCGGATTCTGGCACCCGACAGGCAGCTAACTGTAACCTTCTCCTTGTCCAGCCTAGTTAGTGGGACATCAGTGTGCCTGACTATAGAGTCATCTATTACTAGTGTGTTGGATATGTTATTTTGCCTTAAGGGCTGTGATTGCGTGGCACACTGATTATGTGAAGTATGCATTTCATGGTTGGTGATAGGGTGTGGAGGTTGCTTGGATGTCTGCTTTGGAGGTCTCTGTTGCTTTTGCAGATTTTTATTTAGAGCCTCCGAGTATGTTTTCATGTATTCATGTGTGTTATTTGCCGGTGTTGGTTTATTAGGTCTATGTGAGACTGGCAGTGTGTTGCAAGTATTACCCTTCTCCTCTTGACTGACAGTTCCAGTCTTGGGTTGAGAGAGCTTTGCCTCCAGTTTGGCAGTATAATTGCATCTCTCGCAAATATTAGTGTTTGGTGGTAGGAGGAGAGGGTTGTCTGTGTACATGAGGCAGTTGTAACATTACCTCAAAATGCCCAGATTCACCAGTTGGACTGGAGAGCACACTGGAAACTGCCCTTTGGACATGCCTGAATAGGTAGAGTAAGCTGTTTTTCTGATTGGCTGGTGGGGACGAATAGAGAGCCTTGTCCTTCTGGACAGTATGGGGGGGGTCTAGTGCTAGGGTTAATTAGTGCTTCCTATGAGTTTTAAGCAAGTGCTTGACTGTAAAATGAATGGTTTGAGTGCTAAAGTTGAAGGTTTGTCTAGTTCCAAGGGAAAAATTGAAGAGTAGACTTCGTGGAGCCGAGAATAGTTTAACTCTAGCTAACCAGCACTGCCTGGTGTGCAAAAACACATTTTTTTTTATAGCAGGGAAGTAAAAGATATAGAAATTAGCCCAAAATGGCTGATAAACTACTAATGTCTGGGCTGAAACCACTCCAAAGTCTCTCTTTTGTCTCTGCTGCTGTAGACTCTGCAGAACACATGGAAGGCACTTGCTGAGCGGAATACAAGCGCAAAAACTATGCAAATGCAGTTTTTATAGCAGGGAAGTGAAAGAGATAGAAATTAGCCCAAAATGGCCAATAAACTACTAACTTCTGGGATGAAACCACTGCTCCAGGGACAGATAGGCTGCTCAAAGCTCTCCTCTCACAGGTGAACAGAGAAACGTCCTTCTATCTAAGTATGGTATGGGCAACACAGAAACTTGTAACAGCCCTGAATTCAGCAATAACCTGAAAAGTGGACTATACAAGTTCAGAAAGGGGAGAAACAAGTATATATTTTTTTTTCAGAAAATAGAGCAGATACAATCAAAACAACACTTTACCCAATTAACCAGTTAAAATGCTCAAAACTGAGCCCTGTTCCAGCAGTCTTCAATCAGACAAGTTCTAACTGCAGACTCCTGCCACTGGGGTACAGAGAAACCTTCTCCAAAAAAGATAGCCTAGATCAGTGCACAAGTTATACAAACAAAGCTAGATCCAGCAGGCCTGAATCTAGTCTATGCTACAGCAAACAAGGCATGCCAATTTCATAAAGAAACAGTTCAAGTAAACATGCACAATAAGCCTTTAACCAGAAATTACCAGCTCATAAGGGCAGAATCTAGCCTCTCCTCCCATAAGAGTGCAGACCACAAACCTTCTTAATGTAAAATAACTGGCCTGAAGCCCAAGTGCTTAACCCAGAACTAATACACTTTTAGAATAACAGACACTGAGCCTTCAATCAGCAGTTCCCAACTTAGAAGGATGTACGCTACCTGTCCTGCCACAACAGTGCAGACCACAAACCTTCTTAATGTAAAACAACGGTTTGAAGCCCAAGTGCTTAAACCAAAGGCCTTAGAATAACAGTTACAATTTAATCAGGCTACTAACAAGCAGTAATAAAGGCTGCAGAATAAATTCAATTGAGTACTTTTAAGAAGAGGCAAAAGCAAAATAAGGTAATAAAGTAGGAAGAAACACAAATACAGTAAAGCAGATGAAGTGGAATTTTTTTTTTTGTAGAGGGAGGAAACAGAACAGATTAAGATACTATAGGGTAATGTCCTTCCCAAGTGCTCTCTCTGTACACAGCAGAGAGATGGGACTGGTAGGAGTATCTGAAATCAAAATATGATCTCACTGTACTCAGTTGAGTGAGCAAATGAGATGGGTCCAGGAGGAGTGTGCAAAAACAGATTTACAGCAGGGGCCGGCAATTCCAAAGCCACGAAGATTAACACCACAACAGGAAACAGGGAGGGGAGGTGGAGAAATAACTGCAGATAGACAGAGACACACAATATTTACTGAATCAAAGACGCACAATATTTACTGAATCAAATCTTAAATAAGTGCAGAGAAAAGTATACTTAAATCAGCTTGTGTCCAGTTGATATATGCAGATAAGTCTCAGTAGCCAGCAACTCCGATTAAAATGTTCTGCAAAGTTTATTGTGAAGAAACTGTGTCCCTTGTATGAGTTAAAAGCCTAACAGAGAGAGAGAAGTGTTAAGCCTATAACTAAAGCTTGCAGATGATTAAAATATACTAAGCTGACAGGCAACTGATTTTTTATTTGCTTATTTTTTCATCCCACCTACTGCTGACTATAAATTCATGTATGCCAGCTCAGAGTACTTCCTGTCCTCTGAATTTCCAGGATTCCCACAGTGACATACACTAACTAGGTGGGTCTTAGGGTATACACCTGCTTGCATTGCAGAGTTGGACAGGTCAAGCGAGTAGCCATTACACTGCAGTTCAATGTGGGATTTTCTTTAGCTCTAATTCTACTAATGACAGACATGTCATAGGGGTGAGTGGGCTACAATGTGAAGCTTGAGAGAGTGTCCACCCCTAGCCAGTAGACCAACAATTCCTCCTTAGTCCTTTCCACATGCCACAACTAGATGATATTTTCTAAGGCCTGGCTCCTAACAGAGATCCATAAGAGATTCACCGAGCATGCTTTTCTCCAAGTATATGCATGTTCTTCTTCAACTACCTGTGCTTTCAGGCACCTGAGCAGCTAATCAAATTCAGACCACCCAGCTTTATCCCCCGTGCAAGAGGAGGTTGATATAGTTTTATCCTATAGCAACATTATTGTATGGCTGTATGTCAAACCAGCTTTACAAGATGCATTTTTTATTATAAGGAGTAATAGGTTAGTGAGAATAAAACATCACCAGAATATTAACTTTGATTGAAAACATTGTTTATACCGTTTAAGATCTAAGTTAATGGAAATAGTATTAAGTTATTGTACATATAGACAAAGCATCCTTTTGGTGTTATCATTACTAAAACTCAAAACACAATGTGTTAAATGAGATTTCTGTATTTTTCTAGTCTGTGCTTTTTCAAACTGACAGGTTACATTTGCGATAATGTAGAACTGAATCTACTCACTACCTTTTGCAGTTGCATAAAGAAAAATAAAATAAGGAAAGATATTTTAAAACTCACAAATGTACTTAAAGTCAAATGGATGGATTAAATCTACTGCAAGCAGTCTCTAAGCACAGTTCATTGTTTCCAGAACAAATTAAGGAAAGCACAGCAAAGTTAAATGTGCTAGGAGTATGCCTTCAGCACTAGCAGGATATCACAGCACTTATATATTTCAAAATAGAAATAGTTACTGTTTTGGGGCTAGTATGAAGTAATTTATAAATTTACTGCAGTTATAACAGTGCATGTAATCTTGAATTTTGTTCCCAATTACTAAGAAAGAAAGAGAGCATTATGATCAGTGTTTTCTATTAATTCTTTGCTTCACCTCTGCTACCTTCATGCTATCTGGTCCCTGTTGTCATGTGTAACCAAAGCTTTTCCATGCCACCATCATAAGAACCAGTTCCAAGCAAGATTTTTGAAGTAGTTCAGCATTTTTCCATAGTATAATAAATGCCAGCAAAAGCAAAAAATATTGTATTTTTACTCTAGTTGTGTATATATAATATTTTGCTTAGTACTTGGCTGTTAATCTATGCCATCTGGAGTACTATGCTCACCTGTTCCCTAGATATTTTTTTTTAATCAGTGGCAAAGTTTATAAAGCGAGAGCATCATTCCAAAGACCATGATGAATCACACTTGGATTAATTTGCTTGCCATTTCTGACTTACCTTTACAATGATTTTAATATAAATGTGTATGTCTGTGAGGTAGCACCAGAAACAGTTCTGCGGAGGATTACATAGAATCGTCTGTAGAAAGGCTGAAAGGGTTTTAAGTGGAGTAAGAAAACATAATGTGAAACTTTTGAGCACTGACATTTTGCCCACAGGGCCAGATCTGGCACTAATTGTCCTAGGCCCCATTCCTAGCTGCAGGGAGAGGGGTGCAGTCACAATATGAATTTAAAAACAAAAGAAATGTTTTCCTTCATCTAAAAAATAAATAGATAGACAATATTGCTGCTGCATTAAAGTTTTAATTTTCCTACTTGGTGTGCATGCAACAGCTCTAATATACAATTATCAGCCATGAGATAGGTAAGACCAATCAGAAAATGTTAATTCAAGCACCAAAAGGGAATTGGCTATGCTTAAAATGTCCTCCAAGTGAACCTATGTTATGGTAGTAAATAGTTATACAAATTTGCCCTTTTTAGAATACTAAGTGTCCCTTTCACTCACTACCCCCCAGTCTTCAACCGCTTCTGGCACCTATGCATCTGCCTACAGGAACATCATCAGTGGGTTCCTCCTCTGAGTCCTCCTGTGACTGTGGTTGTGGTGACCTAGGCAGTGGAGGGGGCTGTGTATCCCTTCCCTTTGTCACTCTTACACAGTGCATATGCATATGGGCAATTTGGTGAAACAGTGTTTCACCAACAGCACATCTTTTAAATGTAGGTAAAAACAAAGGACCTGTCAAAAAAGCATGTGGGTACAGAGCTGACAAGCAAACTCTTCCCAAAAGGTAACCTAACAAGGAACTTGAAGTGCAGAATGAGGGGATGTGATACAGCAGCAGTAACCTCTGCACTGCTGTATTACCCCACTTCACAATTCATAGTGCATGATGTCATTAAAAGCAAAGATGTACAAAATTCTCAGTTTTGGAGACTTCTTATACCATCTTTAAAGTAAGATACAGATGGGCACCATGTCTAGAATTTGGTATGATCCTCTAAAAGTGACACTCTAGTAACCAAGATCATGTTGTGTCTTCAAACTGAACTTGTGATGTGTGGCATTACCATATCCCAGTAAGCATAAGATCCACTATATCCCAGTACACATCAGATCTAATAGATGAAGATGCAGGAGAAAGATATGCTGACAGCTCAGTGGCTTATCTAAGTACTCAAACCCATATGGTCACATGATTCTCATCTCCATGAATCACTGCTGCTAAAAGTATATTAGATCCTCCTTTTACTATTAATAAAATACTAGATAATGGGCTAAATGTGCACTAATACCCTATTGAATAATGAACATTCTCCAGCAGGGTGTTACTGTACAGATATTTACCAGTGAAGTTTAGATAAAAAAATGACCCCATTGTTTACACTCACTAAATGCAGCTTTGCTGTTTAACGAGTGTAAAAAAGGCAAGAAAAACAAAAAAGTTATGTGCGTGTGTGTGTGTGTGTGTGTGTGTGTGTGTGTGTGTGTGTGTGTGTGTGTGTGTGTGTGTGTGTGTGTGTGTGTGTGTGCATGAACAAGAAAGAGAGAGACAGAGACAGAGAGACACTGCTCAACGTCTTTGCTCAAAATTCAGAATAAAGCCAGCAATGTATGTGGGGGAGGGGAGTTCACAACACTAAGTTGTGTGATGCTATAATGTCTGCCTTCATTGACTGCCAGTAATCTTGATTTACCAGAAAATCATTTTCAGGGGGCAGAACACACTTATATTCATTAAGTAGCAGTAATTACTGGGCACATTTGTGTGTGTGTGTGTGTGTGTGTGTGTGTGTGTGTGTGTGTGTGTGGACATTACATAATTTATATTTTGGATGTAAAATACTTCTTTGAGCATCAATTACATATTGTGCAACATTCGTTTTTTTTAACAATCCCTTTATTGACTTTTCTTAAATGACATTTCCATTGAGTTCAATACCAAGAACAAACATATAAAAATAAAAACAACTATAGCTAGATAACAATGTTAAGTACAATGAAATGTAATAGACTGACAGGTTGGTGTTTTCACATATGATTAGCAAAAAGTTGAGAAAAATATTAAATCATTCCATAAACTATACACGTATTATATACATATATAAATATGTACTGCTTGCCAGTAAAACACAACCAATATGATGACATTGTGAGTGCTCTTACTATGTAGTGATTACTGTTGGTGAAGTATAAGATTAAGCTGGTTTATAACAAGTAGCCCAAAATTTTAGTGATTATGAAGAGAATGGTGAAGGGGGAAAGATGGGGGGCAAAGTGTAGAAAAAAAAATACAGTTTTATTCTTTAATAATTGTTAGGAGTCAGTGCATCTTATCTTCAGATATGATCTATTAGCGAGTTCCAAAATTCAACAAAATGTTTGTTTCGTTTTTTAGTATGCATTAAGAATCTGTGTGCTGTTATGTATTTAATAGCTATTTGTCTGAATCCAATCCAAGACAGCTGAGATGTGTCTTTCCAGTTCAGTGTAATTAGTATTGTTTCTTGTTGTTCATAGGTTCATAGGCAGATACTAGGCTATCTGCCCGAGGGCATTTATAAGCCTAGCCAGAGTGTGTCGGCTTTCACCACCCCATTGATTAATTAACTGATCCTCTGTCAAGCAGAGCCCATGAAATGATCCCAGGGGTGTATTTTCTGTTATCCATCCACTTGTCATGGTTTCTCTTGAAGAGTGTTAGTGAGGGGCTCTGCCTAATGTAGTTTGGAATTTTGTTCCAAAGCATGGGAAGTCTCTGTGACAGGAATCTATCCCTCCAGCATGTTCTATTTATTGTTCTGGTGAGGTTTAGCTCACTAGAGTGCATGGCTCACAGTGACTTGGATTTCTTTAGGTGGAGCACGTCCATTAATTCTGAGTTGGACATGGCTTTGTAAGTCAGGTAGAGATCACCTCTGAGTAAGTGATATGCCACTGAGTACAGCCAGAGTTTTTTCAGTCGGGCTGCATAGGACATATGTTTGAGGCCAGTAATCCTCTTAGTGAGGTACTTTTGTGATCTCTCCAGCTGTTGGAAGTGTCTTGTGAGGTACATCCCAAATGGGGCATTGTACTCTATGATGGGTCTGATGAGTGACGAGTAGAGGGGCACTATAACCTCTTTATTTCTAGATGCAAACCCTTTAGTAATTAGATGGGCCACATAGAAGGATTTCCTAACTACTTTGGCAATATGATTGTCAAAGGAGAGATTACTATCTACCTGGGTCCACAGATCTCTTATTACCTCTTCTGTATTAAGGGGGCTGCCACCTATGTGGTAATTCATGGGTGTTTTGTTTTTCCCAGACGGGATGACTATGCATTTTTTGGCATTTAGCTTGAGGCCATGAGTTTGACACTAGCTGTCCATCTCAGTAAGGCCCTTTTGGAGGATGTCCGCATCAGTCAGAGAGTCAGTTATGGCTCCCAGTTTGCAGTCATCGGTGAACTTGGTTAGCCATAGTCCTCCTGTGTTTGCCTGTACTTCTTTGAAGTATATGCTGAACAGTAGGAGTCCCAGAACCGAGCCTTGTGGGACACCACTTGTGGCTGGTTTAGAGTTGGACCTGGAGCCCGTTATTCGTACCATGTGAGTTCTGTCTGTAAGCCAGTTGGCAACCCATCTCATGACGTAGAGGTTTATGTTCAGGCTGGTAAGTTTTTCTGTAATACCCAAGTGGGGAATGGTGTCAAAGGTCTTGGCGAGGTCAAGGTGGGCTGTGAGAACAACATTTCCTTCATCTATGGCCTTGGTGACTGTCTCAAAGAAGTCAACCAGGTTTAGTAGGCATGATCTGCCCTTAACAAAGCCGAACTGGGTCAGGTCAAGTGTTTGGAGGTTCCCAATGTCTTTGTTAATGAGTTCCATGATGATGCACTCCATAGCCTTGCAGACCAGGCTAGTCAGGCTTATGGAGCGAGAGTTATCAGGGTCAGTTGTGGCCCCTCCTTTGTGGAGTGGAATAACTGTTTCTGTGTGCCATTCTATGGGCATGTAGCCTGTGGAGAGGATGAGGTTGAACAGCGTGTTTAGGTGGGGGGTTACTTTGTTCTGTAGTTCGTGCAAGATGCAGCCTGGGACACCATCTAGCCCCATTGACGCTGTGTTTTTGGCTTTTGAAAGGGCTATTTTCACCTGTGCATCTGTCATTTCCAGGACACTATACTTTTCTGGTATTGTTGTGGGCCTTTTTGGGGGTGGGGGGGTGAAGTTTGCACAGACTATCTGCCAGGATGTTGGCAATATCAGTAGGTTCAGTATATTTTGTGCTATTTTGCACTAGTTCAGTGCATATCTGTGAGTTGCCACTTAAATTTTTAACATAGCTAAAGAAGGCTTTGTGGTTATCTTTTGAATCCTTGGCTATTTTTCTTTTGAAGTTAGCCTTGGATGATTTTATGAGGGACCTTAGTTTCTTATTGATACTGATCAGGGATGCCTTTTCTTCTTGGTATTTGCTTTTTTTCTGAACTAGTTTCCTCCTTCTATTGTATAGCCTGTTTATGGCAGAGGTCCACCAGACTGGTTTCCTTCTCTTAGAGGAGTGAGTCTTAGTTTTACTATGGATGGCACAATCCATGCATCCTTGTAGGTGCTCATAGAGTGCATTTGTAAAGGTTTCTGCATCTTGGGCAGCATTATCCTTTAGCGTGGGGGCTGTGAAACCTACCGCCTCTGTCTTAAGTAAGGTGAAGTTTGCTTTAGAAATTTTTTTTACTGTGGTTTCCTTAGTTGGGGGTGGTGGTGGGGTGAGGACATCCAGAGTGATTAGTTTATGGTCTGATCTAACCAGTGACAGGTTGACCTCTAGTTTGGAACACCTGTCACCCATGTTGGTGATGACCATGTCCAATATGTTTTCACTTCTGGTAGAGGAGTTTACCAGCTGATCCAGGGCATTTGAGTTGATGAATTCCAGGAAGCTCTGGGCCTGTGAGTTTGTACTCGAGTAATTTTCCCAGTTAATGTTAGGGTTTCTTTAGCTTCACAGGGGCAACATGTAATAGGGCAAATTTCCAGGACAATGTAGACTTCTCATATCCCATTTTGCTTAATCTGACTTTGAGTGAATACCAGAGTTTGTCTGAATATTTACAGCTCCAGAATATATGAAGTAGGTCAGCATTTTGGCTATCACAATGTGGACATAAGGGGGGTGAAGCGGGTTTAAATTTATTAGTGTCAGGGTAAAGTAAGCATTATTTAATATCATGAACTGTGTGTAGCTCAGTTTTGTGAAGGAAATATATTTATTTGTCATTTGGATAGATTGAGTTATTTGGTCATTAGAAATTAGCGGATCTATGCCACGCCAGTATTTTAAGAAAAGTATCTCTTCTTGGTACCTTATTGACGCAATGAGTTTGTATGAGCTGGATATAATTTTCTTTCTCAGTATTAGTAGAGACCAGAGTGTTTTGACCAAACTTATGTCTCTCTCTGTGATTTTAGTATTATTTAGTATACTGGCACACATATCTCTGGTTTGTCTTAGCATAATTAGGTATTGTTTAGGTAGGTTCAAAGTTGTGCTCAACTCTGTGAGGGATTGATTCCTATAAGAATAAAGGTCTAATACTGTAAGCTTCCTTAACAAGGGGTATGGTTTTAAGTTTAGCATTTTATCATTAATCTTAAGATTAGGATTCACGTGTAGAGGCTGCATTATAATAAAGGCATTATATAAATTCAATGAGTTAAGAAGTTTTTGCAGTGCCTTCATTTTGTCTCCTAGTGTTTTATATAACTTCATGTTCTTCAAACTATTTGTGTCCAAGAATGGGAGAGCCTGGGGATTTATGTTTAATGATTTTATATAATTATAATATAGAGTTGTCCAAGTAGGAGACCATGTTTTCCTGTTTGGATTATATTCAGATATTGCCAGGATTCTGTTGACTCTTATTATGTCATAGTATAGTTTGAAGTCTGGTAGTGCTAAGCCTCTTCTTTCTTTAGGGAGAATCAGTTTTTTATATGCAACTCTGACTGATTTAGGATGCCATACAAACTTGGAAAGAGAAGAGTGTAGATTACAAAAGAACTTAGTTTGTACTGGTATATCAGTAGCATTGAATAGGTATAACATTTTGGGTAGGATGTTCATTTTGATAATGGCAACCTTGGCTAATAAGAATAGATGAAGTTTTTCCCATCTATGAAGGTCATGTGTATTGTCGACCATAGGTTCGATACACTAATGATGAGTCTTGATGAAAGGTAATTCCGAGGTATTTCATAGTGTGCTTAAATTTAATTTCTGTGGGTAGAGGGTATATTGTTAGTTTGGAGGATAGATTGGAAGGAAATATTAGTGATTTTTATGGGTTTATTTTATAATTAGAGAATTTCGAGTAGAAGCTTATAGAGATTAAGATTTTCTCAATATCAGAGCTCGGTATTGTAAAATATAGGTTCAGGTCATCTGCGAAGGCTGTAAAAGGAATCATTGTATTATATAAATTTGGTATTTGTTGTTAGGTTTTTTTTGTGTAATAAGTAGAAATAGTGGTTCAATATACAAAATGAAGAGATATGGTGACAGGGAGCATCCCTGTCTAGTTCCATTTTTAATATATATTCTAGAAGAGAACCTTTTATTAATCTGTAGTATAGTGTGTGCTTTGGAGTGTAATACATTAATGAATGTTATAAATTCTGTGGGGGATGTTGAAGTATGGTAATATTGAAAATAAGAATTTCTGATTGATTCAGTCTGTTGAAAGCCTTAGATGTATCTATTACCAGAGCAAAAAACAGGGAGTTTTTCTAACTAGAAAAGGTAATCATAGCATCCAGTGTTAGGATGTTGTCATAGGTTTGTCTTTGTTGAGTAAAACCAGACTGATAGGGTGAAGTGATGCTAGTTATCACAGTTTTATTCTATTGGCTAAGATGGAGGTAAGTACCTTTATATCCACATTGATTAGAGATGTGGGTCTGTAATGTCCCATATTTTTAGGGTCAGCGTTGTCTTTAAGAACAAATATTGTTTTTGATGCATTTAAATGTTGATCAGTAATATTATTAATTATAAGGCAGTTAAATAGGCTAAGTAATATTTTAGAAGCTGTTGGAATAAACGCTTTATAAAATTCCACTGTGAATCCGTCTGGTCCTGGGGTTTTATTCGACTTAAGAGTTTTGATAGCTGTAATTACTTCTTGGAATGTAATGGGAGATGAGGGATGTTCTCTCTGATCTTGCGAGAGTGTTGGAAAATTTAATTGTTTCAAGAATATTTCCATTTCTTGATTTATTATAGAGTTGGATTGTTCTGTGTATGCATGCAAATACAAATCCTCAAATAGTTGGACCTTGTTCTATTAGAGCTGTAATTTTTATCTGTGTATATAAGTTCTGGAATAATTTGTAAAGGTTTTCTTTGATTTATTAGGTTGGCTAGGAATTTGGATGGCATTTGTGCTCATTCAGTAAATTGGCTATTGTTTTTATTTCTTGAAAAAGAGAGATTATTAGCATTTAAAAGGTAAAGTTCTTTCTGATGTAGAGCTATTTGTTTTGTTTTTTTTTTCTTGGTCGTAATTTGTTTGTAATTTATTTTCGAGTTCAGTAATTTTGTTTTTAAGTGATATATCTTTAGCTGCATGTTTTTTCTTATAGTATGATGCTTTACTGATCATTATTCCTCTAATTACAGCCTTTGCAGAGGCCCATTGGATATCAAAGGGCATTTGGGAAGAGTCTGATTGCGTAAGGAGGTCTTTAAGTATAGTTTCTACTTCCTGAGTTATTTCCTCTTTAGTTAACAGAATGGGATTTAAGGTCCAGTTAACTTGATTGGTGCTGTCTGTCTTTCCAAACCAGCTAATAGTGAATGTAATTTTGGAATAATCTGAGAAGAATCTTGTGTCTGTATTATGTGCCTTATCAAAATTCAGAAAGGTATTTAATATTAGGAAAAAATCCAGTCTAGACCAGGTTTTGTGACATTGAGAATAGAATATATGTTTGCCAATAGGATTATTTTTTATCTGAATGTGATATGAATCAAAAAGTATAAAGCCTCTTTTTAACTCATCGAGTGCATCAGTTGCCTACGAGTTATATGGAGTGCTAGTTTTTGATCTATCTATGAGAAGGTTTTGAACAATGTTCCAATCTCCTCCTATAAGTCGGGGAAATTAGATAATTTATATAGGGATATGATGAAATCCTGTTGTTTTATGCATGGTGCACATATGTTTAGAAAAAATATAGGTTTATTGGTATTTGGGGATGTGATCTTTATATAGCACCATCTGCCATCTGGATCAGTATCATGTTCCAGAATAGTGTCTTGAAATGTTTGCTTGACAATAATTGCAACACCTTTGCTATTTGACTTGTCCCCAGTGGCCACAATTGTTTTAATCCATTTTTTCATTAACTTCTGTTTCCATTGTTCAGTTAGCATATGAGTCCCCTGTACATTATCCCTTCCTGCCCTTTCTCCATGCCTATTCATTTAACTACTTGGCCTGGAAGAGAGTAACACTATAACTAAGAAGTTTTTACTAAAATGATAGATAAGTAACCATGTATCTAGTAAATCCCTAGGATAAAATGGTCTGAAAATATGGTAAATCAGTTTAAAAACATCACATCAATAAGAGTCCAGATGCATATCCATTTCTGTAGCACTGTCAAGCTATCTCCCAGCTCAACCAGGGCTATAAATATAGTCATAGTAGGTAAGAGATCTAGAAAAATGGAGTAGTTGTTAAGTGACATTGAACTACAAAGTAGTGTAGATAGGGTATTGTCATAGTTATTTAAAGCAATATATCTACAGCATATATATTTTGTTGTAGGATAGGTTGGTATGTGGTATCATAGAGGGAACCTATCCCTTTCCAAGTCAAATCTGGCAAACCATATTACTATAAGGGTAACACTAATGTATGCATTTCTATTGTTTTAAATACTCTAAACGAATCATTTAAACTGTCAATAGTCTGTGTGCAGCGGAATCATTTCAGAAGTATCTTTACAAGAAAATAAGGTCACAGACGAATATATATTTACACATGTATTCTTTGCTAATCCTGAAACATAGTAGTAATTCATGCTCAGAGCCAGTATAAGTGGAGACTGTCACATCATGGTGTATCCTTTAAAATGTTAGCATTATATCAATGTATTAGGTGCTATGCGTATTTACCATTATATGGATTAAATATATCTGCTAGACGTTACACCTTTCTCCAATAGTTATGCATTAAATCATGATCTTTAGTCTATAGTATCATTCATCCTATTAATAGATGCAGAATTCCCTCAAGAACCTAATGTGTTTAATGTATAATATTACTTGCACTTTTATTTTCTAAGTTATGTAATGCATCATTATGAAGGCATGCTACATAGTATTCACTTTCTCAAACATTTAATGTAATGCATTATGTTTAAAAGTCTCCTGTAGGCTTCTGATATTAAATGATATATCCTATCCCTTAGAGGAAAAAAAAGCACACTTTGGAAATTGTGGAATAATTATTGCATTTGTTAGATTAATTATAGTTTTGTACCAGTTTAGAGTCCTTTTAAAAGTCCTGTATGCAATTCAGTCTCTTCTAGTGTCTCAGCTTTACTTTTGGAATCTTCTGTTGAATCTGTAGTCATTGTCATCATTGTGCAGCTTAATGACATCAAGTACAAGTCTTAGTTTCATTTCCTACTTATTTGGAGGTGTTTCTTTAGTAAGAACCTTTCTAAAGTCTCTAATCTTTATTCCTTTAGTTATTTGTGCTTTGGCAGAGGAACTATTTTACTGCAAAAATAAATTATATACTAAGGAAAAATTCAAAATTTAACAGATAGCCCACTGCCTAAGTGCAATAATGCCCTCCAAAGCAGCTGTTACAGGGGAAATAACAGATCTTCTTGGTGGTCCATTTTCCCCAGTAATGCCCACCCTACTGGTTATTATTGCTTGCTGATATAGCCATAAGATATAAGCTATCTACTATGTAACATTCTGAGCCTCATAAATGCATTACATATTGTATACTATCATGAACTTGTAATATGCTTGTTAAAAAAGGTATTTTTTTTAAGTACAAAAGCATAGGAACTTTCTTCCAGTAGTTCATAAGAGCTAGAGAACAGCCATTCAGCGGCTTTGACCATTATAAAAGACAGCAGCCTAGAAGAGTGACATCAGAAAGTAAGCTTCTCTTTGGAGGGGCAGTATGTATGCTAAAAGGCAGAATTTGAGGCATGGACTGAAGGATGGCCCAATCGGGGTTAATCCTAAATTATGTTTGAGTTTGGAACTGGGATAGAGGCTCAGGAGAAAGGCTGAGAAATTTTGGAACTGAGAAACAAAGTGTAGGAGTAAGGCTTAAAGTCTGGAAGAGAACTGCTGCTATGCTTGTTTCTTTTCCCTTGGACAGAGTCTGTCACCTAGATGAAAGGCCTGTAGCCTGGAACAAGCCAAAACATTTGTATCTTATAACTTGGGATATTCTAGATTAACTGACTAAGAGTTAGGCCAAGGAAAGAGGTCTGCTTATAATTTGAGGGAATGATTGTGTACTAGTGAAGCTTTATGGACTGAACTATTTTTAAATGTATTGCCTGCTTTGTTTTACTGTTGTAAAGGTATTGTTTACTTTGTATCAATAAATGTGAGTTACTGTGCATCTCTTGCCTTCTGTGCCTTTACAACACACCTCTCAAGAGTACCTATTATGAGGAATGTACCTCATTTCGGGTCTTAAAAACTGCATGTTCCTCGAAGTTCCACATTGAAAGGGTCTGACACACATTCTATATTAGGAATTTTTTAACTGATATCCATGGTAAATATAAATTAATTATGTTAATTCATTAAAAAATATTTTTTATAAGTAAAAACAGCATATTTTAACCATCCTATGACCTTCCTAGCTGAAGTTGTTAGCAAGCCATTAGTATGTGTTCCACATTTTGACCATTTGTTCCACATTATGAGGGCAGGTGTTTCTCATTTTGGCGATGGAATGTTGAGAGCTATGCTTTACAAGTCTTATAACAGTGGAGAATGCAGGCAGTTTGAGCCAAAATTATCAAACTATATAGTTCCTTGCAGCATCTCTGTGACTGAGCAAAACCCCCATGAGAGCTGTAAACTCCCCACAGAACTATGCTTACGGTGTTTTTGGTGTGGTGGTAACCATGGAGGAATTATTAAGGCAGATTGTGGAACTGTAGATGTGGACTGACCAGAAACTGTTACACCTGTGACAGCAATGTGTTATGTTAGCCAATATCATCACTAATCTCAGGACTGAACTACCTCTAAAGAAGCTAGGATGATCTGGGATGTTAGTGCCTTTTGAATGCTATGCCTTCTCATTAAACTGGAATTAAGCAGATTTGCCAATACAAGAGTAGCTCTAAACATATACATGGACATGGATAAAACTGACTGCAGGGACTATGACAAGCCTGTGAAACAGCTTCTATTCAGGGCTGATTTAATCCCTGAAGTGCAGGCTATAAAATTTCATAACTGGATTTTAGGTATAGATAAATTAGTAAGTGTACAGGTGTAGGCCCTAAATCATATTTTAGAACTTTGGCTTGATTGTGATGTTACTTGTAAAGAGGAAATGTTAACTAGGTTTAACAGTCAATAGATTTAAGAGAACAATGCCAAGTAAAATAATACAATTGGTATTATAAAGTGGTTCCAAGAACTCTGAGAAGTTAATAAGTCTTGTGAACATTTATTAATTAGACACTGTTTGACAATGAATTGTCTGTTTTGAAAGACAAAATTGTATTAATGGTAAAACCTGCCTAGAAACCAAAATCAGTTAGTAAAGTGTTAATTTGCTACCTATGTGGGAGGAAAGGTCACATTGGTAAATATTATGCTGGTAATAGCAGGAAAATTTCGGCCAGTGAGAATGTGAGACCTGAAATCAGTGCCTTAGGTGAATCTGTTTCTACAGAATGTGATGGAACTACAAACAGGGTAACTGAACTAACCTTATATTTCTGGGTGACAACTAAGTCAGTACAGTGTACTATGTTTTACGGGAAAGGGAGATGCAAGCTCTGTTAAACTCAGGAAGTAGGGTTTTTCAAGACATGCACTCCCTGATGTATATACATAAATCATTCAGAAAGTGGGAGTAGTATGCATCCATGTTGACAAAATGGAGTATTCTCTGATTCGTGTTCAAATCCAGACAGTGCTGAGAATCCAGCAGCTGTAACTGCTGATTTAATACATGCTGTAATATTAGGGTAAAAGTTTTCCATTTTAAGGCATTCTGGAAGATGTGGGAAGAGGAAGATTCCATGGACATGATGACAAATCAATAGTCTTATTCAACATAAGAGTGGTATAGAACCTATAAAAAAAGTTAGAATTTTGTTAAACAGTGGGAAGGACATTGTCAGTCAACAGGACTGAGCTCCAACAAAAGGGTGACAAAAATGATAAAATATGTATTTATATGAACTGAGGTAAAAACCAGTACAAAGCAAAAATTAACACAAACACAAAAAGATGTTAGCACAGAAACTGGAACAAATGTACATAAAGAAGGGCACGTAGGTAAAGATCACTTCCAAAATAAAATGAGTACAGGAAGAAATATAAATAAGAGAATGCAGTTGATAGAGCATTCTGAGCAACAGGAATCTGTAACCAAAATGGAAAATAAAGCAGGGAGCCATTATTTATTTACCATTTTCAGAGTAGGATATAGAAGGAAGCAGCAATAAAAGTATTTTTTTATGAGAAGGCACACTTTACACTCCAAAACAAGATACTGGTTATAAGAGTATGGGAACAAGTTCCCAGAGTTGGTGCCATTAAACCAAGCTAACAATAAGGCTACTACTACTAAGCTGTTCTTATTACTTTATAGAAAGGACTTTTCTAAGAAGATATTAACCTACAAAGGTCCTTCATTTCTGTCAAGAGCATTGTAATATTTCTGTAACAGCTTTAATGCTAAGCAGTTCAGAACATCAGTCTGTCATGCACAGACTGATGGGTTAGTGGAAAATTTAACAGAACACTGAAATTCATGTGAAGGAAAGTCATTGATGTAGATGATAAAGACTGGGATGAATTACTATTACTGTTTGCAGGCAGAGAAGTTCCACAAGCCTCGACTGGTTTTACACCATTTCAGCTTCTTTAAGGCAGGCAGCCCAGAGGGCTCCTTGATACTGCCCCAGAAACTTGGGAAAACAAACAGACACCATTCAGAAGTGCATTTGGGCACTATGCTAGCTTATAGGATAGACTAAAACTATTAAAAGCCATAGTAAAGGAGCCCATATACAGAGCCCAGAAAATCCAACAGTACTTATATAATAATTGCGGCCATCTTCAAGAATGTATCCATGGACACAATATGTGTATTATTTATTTATTTATTTGCAATTTGTTAACCAGGAAAGTCCATTGGGCCAAAATGAGCCCTTTTTCAATGGAGGCGCAGGAAGAAAAGCTCCTTGTGAATATAATATACATACAGTCAAAATACATATACATAGAGCCAAGATATATTTACATACAGTGAAAATGCAAGTATAAAACAGTATTATGAGACATAGGATTAAAAAAATTGATAAAGAGTACATGAAATATAGAGTCATTATGGTTGATAAGATTTTGTGTACAATTCTGTGTGTAATAGTTTAGTCTATATACAATAGGAAGTGGGAGGGAAGGAAAAAACAGTATGAAGAGAAGGAAGAGAATAGGTAGGTTAATGTTTGGTAGGGTACGATAGGTATGGATGGTGGAAGTAGAGGTGGAGGTGGAAGGTGGAGACAGAGGTACAGATTAGAGCTTAGGAAGGGTGGTAGCAGGAGCATTCCCAACTGGAATAGAGATAAGAATTAAGTAAGGTTTTGAAGGTAGTGGGGTTCTGGGAGGTATGAATATGGGGAGGGAGTGAATTTCATTTGTGTGCAAGGGAGAATGACAGAGGAGTGCAGAGAGGCTTGTATACTTTGAGTAGGTTTTGATTGTTAGACCTAAGGTAGCAGTCAGGAAGATGCATGGTGAAGGTAGAAGAGAGGGAGGGACAGTCTGAGGGCTTAAAGATGAGTTTATGGGCAGTAGAAAGTTGGATATAAGATAGATAATTGGGGAGTAAGGCATGTAGAGAGATGTATTGATGAGAGGAGGATTTAGAGCCTATAGTGAACTTTGCAATTTTGTTATAGCATGCTGCTAGTTTAGATTTGAGGGGGGGGCTTGGAGATTGGTAAGGATGGGGGAACCATACATGAGGAAGGAGAGAAGATAAGTAGTGGAGAGAGTGAGTTTAGTATAAGGGGTGAGAAAGTGATTGTAGCGATAAAGCATACCAAGTTTTTTGGTGGGTTTTCTTTATAGTAGTTTGAAGATGAATATCAAATTTAAGTTGTTCATCAATAATGATACCTAGGAGCTTGTTATAGAATACTACTTCAATAGGTGTCCTGTTTTGGCCTGTAATTAAGAAGGAGTTGTTGTCTATTTTGCAATTTTTGGTGGGGGTGAAAATCATAGGTTTGGATTTGGAGGCATTAAGGGCAAGATGGTTTTTGAACATCCAGGCCTCGGTGCTGGTGAAGGTTGCCTGAGTAGCTTGCAGGAGTGTGTGGAGAGATTTAGCTGAACAGATAATTGTGGAGTCGTCGGCATATTGGATGAGTTTAGTATTAGAGATGAAAAGATGGGAGTCATTTATGAAGATGTTGAAGAGTAAAGGGCCCAGTATTGAGCCTTGTGGGACACATGTGAGAGTGTCTAGGAAAGAGGAGGTACATTTATTCCATTTGATGCCCTGTTGTCTGTTTGAGAGGTAACTGTTAAACCAGTTTATGGTTGCCTGAGAGCGATTGAGGATTGAGAGTTTAGAAAGAAGTAAGCTGTGGTAAATAGTATCAAAAGTTTTGGATAAGTCTAGGAACACGGACGATACAGTGTTACCGGAGTCATGTTCATGGTTGATAATATCAAGAAATGATAGGAGGGCAGTGGTGGTACTATGACTGGGTCTGAAGCTGTGCTGTGTTGGGGTTAGGAGGTGATTGTCAAGAAGATATGGTAGGAGTTGGAGGTGGATACATTTTTCAAGAATTTTTGAGATGGAGGAGAGGATGGCTATGGGGCAGAAGTTAGAGATATCAGAATTATTGCCACCTTGTAAGGGAATGATGAAGGCTTCTTTCAAGAGAAGAGGCACATATGATTCTTGGATGGAGTGGTTTATTAAGATGCTGATGGGGAGAGCAGTACTGTCAGCAGCTAATTTGAGAAAGTCTGAGGTTAAGTCATCTGGGGTGCTGGAACAAGGTTTTATTTATAGAGAAGATTTCTTATGGTATTGACAGGGATAGGTTTAAGGGAGAAGGGAGGGAGGGGTGTGGTATTGGTGGTGGAAGGGAGGAAGTCTTGGGGGTGGTAGGAGAGGGTGGAGAGTTTTGGAGGAATGATGTGGTTAGTTTGGCAATGGAGTCTATGAAGGAGTTAAATCTTGAGGCTGTGATATGGTCTGGGTCATTGGGGTCTGGGCAAGGGTTATCTTTTCTTCCAGGATTAAGGAGGTTGGAGACACTGATCCAAAATTTTAGGGGGTTGATTTTGTGGTTATTTTGTAGCTTAGAGTAGTAAATTTTACTGTCAGAGGCTATTTTTTTTTACTAAGTTGCTAAGCCGTTTATATTTGTTAAGGGAGTCTGTTGTTTTGAGTTTATGGTGGAATTTCCATGATTTTTCCAAGGTGTGCATGAGTTTTATGGTATCATTAGAGAGCCATGGGGGCCTCTCTCAGATTTAGGTTCATAGGTTCATAGGTAGGTACTAGGCTATCAGCCCTAGGGCCTATACAAGCCTAGCCAAACAGGTACCCTGGCTTTCACCACCCAAGAAAATTATTTTCCTGTGCCCCTGTCGAGCAGAGCCACAGAGGTGATCCCTGAGGTGAATTTCTTATTTCTCATCCAATCATCAAGATTTTTCTTGAAGAGTGCTAATGAGGAGCTTTGTTTGATATCGATAGGTAGTTTGTTCCAGAGTATGGGAAGTCTCTGGGACTGGAATCTATCCCTCCAGCATGTTCTGTTTATTGTGGTGACAAAGTTTAGGTCCCTAGAGCGTGTAGCTCAGAGCGATTGGGATTTCTTTAAGTGGAGCATGTCCAACAGCTCTGGGTTTGACATAGCTTTGTATGTAAGGCAGAGATCGCCACGCAATCTACGTCATCCGTTGGAGTAGTACCAGGACTTGGCAGGCTTTCCAATAGCCAAGTCAATGGACAGCAAGGCAAATTGACTGAATAATTTTAGTTCTCTGAGTGGAATCAGAGGAATAGCAATGATACTTTTTCTGGACATAATAGTGGAGAGAATTATGGTACCCTCGACCAACAACTTACACATTTTGAACAACAACTTCTGAAGATGCGGAAACTGCAGATTGAGAACTGTTACTTGAGGGAATGTATCTGGAGAAAGCAGGTTCCAACAAGGCTGCATCTATGGAAGTTTCTGACAGGGTTGGAGAATGGCTCCGAATTACATAATGACTTATTGGTTCTGTTTAACAGGCATGGACTTGAGCTACTAGAGCTATTGGTAAGAGAAAATAATAAAAAATTGAATGAGCTTAACTGTTATGTAGATGTTTTAAATAATCGTATTACTGCTGATTTATGCTTTAATTTTAAAACAAATTAGTATAGGGCATTGTTTGTTAATGTCGGCAAGGTGATTTCTGGGATAAAAACAAAAAAACTTAAAAAACTTAATAGAGATGAAGGGGAATATGAATGAGGTATAGCCTACCCTGTATCTACTTGCCAAAATGGACCTAACATTACCGTAAACAATGATGTTATGGAAGAAGAAGATGAAGGACTAGGCGATAATGTTAACAATGTAAATAACATCCCTTTAGGAGAGCACTTGAGGTGTTTAGAATGCTTACAGAACCTCAGACAACAGAGGGAGGAAGAGGAAGAGAGACATTACAGCAATTATTACAACAACAACAGTACGAGAACGCAATCTTATACACAGAGAGGGGGCCATCAATGGTGCAGGGGGAGAGGGCAAACAAGGAGGTAGATATTGCATCATGAAGTGAAGAAAATGGGAGAGAGTTGGAAGTGAACACTATTATTTCCAACAAAAGAGGTGATTATAAGATATATAATTTAAGCTCAGCCCCTATTACTTGGGAGTTGGCTGATCTATTTCAAAGAGGATTAAACTTTGTCCCTAAGAGAAACACTAACATTGAGAATGCAATACTTGAATTAAAACTGTATGCTCGTAAACTTAATCTTAGATTGTATTTTGAAAATGACATACAGTTTGGACCTCGGAAACTATGTAAGAAGAGTAGTACATTTAATCCCACCCTGCATCCTATCCTACAAGTTTATGAAAAGGTATGTACAGCTCAAATTAGGGATACCATCTCAGGAATGAATTCCATGTGTAGAGATTATTTCAATAATCTTTCTCAGCAAGAACAATATCTGTTAGACAGCATAATTAAGGACAAAAATGTCAGGTTAATGAAACCTGACAAAGGGGTGGATTGGTTGCCATGGACCACAAAGATTATATCCAGAAAATACTTGTCCACCTTCATAGTGAAGTTTATGAAGAAGTGTCCCTCAATCAAGTAAATATTGCATATAGGCACATCAACATTATATTAATGGATTTATTACTAGATTATCAAATAAGTTTGGGGGAACATAATTACCTACAACAGGAACATCCACGTATACCCACAATTGTCGGTGTACCTAAGATACTTAAGTCCATCTTGGATCCCCCCATGAGACCCATCGTTGATGCTAAAGCATCTAAGACATTCTCAATGGCAAAATTTGTAGACGTGGGTTGTAAAGATGTGTTAAAGCAATTCGGACATATTTTAATAGATTCCTGGGACTGTCTTAGAAAAATATCCCATGAATTATATAAAGAAAACCTTATCTTTGCTACTATAGATGTCAAAGATTTGTTTACTATTATACCATGACCCCCCATTAATATTCCAAAACGTGCATGCTGATTGGCCAGCGTGCACATTGTAAATCGAGTTATACTAATGGAAAAAGGTCCAGTCGCCCAGACTTTTTTCCATTAGCATAACTCTATTTTTAAAACACTGTCTCCCTATGTTAAATGGGCTTAACATAGCGAGACAGCTTTAAAATAAGCAACGGAGATCTCTGTTGCTTATTTTAAAGCTGTCTCGCTATGCTAAACCCATTTAACATAGCGAGACAGGTTTTAAAAAAACAAGCAATGGAGAAAGCAAGATCTCCGTTGCTTTTTTTACTGTTTCACTATGTTAAATGGGTTTAACATAGTGAGACAGTTTTAAAATAAGCAACGGACATCTCCGTTGCTTATTTTAAAGCTGTCTCGCTATGTTAAACCCATTTAACATAGCGAAACAGTAAAAAAAAAACAACGGAGATCTTGCTTTCTCCGTTGCTTTTGCCCACAGCTCTGATGTACTGCGCAGGCGCGCAGTACATCAGATCTGCCGCGGATGCCAGACATCTGCGGAAGGGCAGCAAACAGGCATTATACTATGCCATTATTTAAGAAAAGTAATAGCTTCGCCCTTGGGACCAAACCACGCCAACCGTGGGTAAATCCAGCATTACCCACACCCAGGCGTGGGTTATTGCTATAGTATACCACATGAAGAAGGGATCAATATGTTTTATGATTTCCTGTGCAAACATTCTGGTTTAACACATACCAGGATCTTAATGTTCCAAATCTTAATGGAACTGGTTCTTAAAAACAATTTTATATTGTTTGAGGGACACTACTTTAGACAAAAGATAGGGGTAGCGATACGGGCCTCACGTGGGCCCCTATTCGCTAACATTGTTTTAGCTGAGTGGGAAACTTTGGTTATTTTTAAGACCGAGTTATTCAAAAGATGTCTTTTTTATGGTCGTTTCTTGGACGACATACTAATTCTATGGGCTGGTAACCACGACATGCTACTTGAATTTTTAGGTGTCCTAAATTCCAGCACACATTTTTTCGAATTTACTACGGAAACTAACGATGATACTATCAATTTTCTTGATATCACTATATCAAAAGATAAGGTAAATCATATGTTTGTGTCCACAATATACCGTAAGCCAACCTACTCCAATGCCCTTTTACATTTTTAAGTGCACAACCTGTGCACTAAAAAAGATCTTTGGTAAAGGGGCAAGGAGTTCGGTTGGATAGAATGGTCAGTGATAACACATTATTTTTTAAGGAAGTTGAGACTTTGGCAAATATGTTAATGGCATGGGGGTACCCCAAAGAATTTATTGACCCTATTTTCAATAAGATTGTTAACAAGAGGAATGAGGGCCATTTTACACATATATATTGGGGAGGCCAATCAACAATGCTTTGAACACTGAGTTATTACCAAGCAACAAGTCAACATACGAGTATTCTGTGGTATTAACTTTTACTCCATCATTTGAGAGTATCAAGACCATTCTAAGAAATAACTTGGCATTTTTTGATATGGAGCAGCAATTTAAAAACAAACTGGGGGACTACCCAGTAGTGGTATATAAAAAAGATAAGTCATTTAAAAATTTATTAGAAGCTAACCCAGCTATTAGAGGTCATGGCATTATGAAAAAGTGTGGTTGTTGCAATCAATGCCCCCATATTATGGAGAATGAAGGTTTTAAAATACAGGGATTTGGGAAGGTTTACTTGAATCAAAGGTTTAATTGTACCTGCAAAAGTCTAGTATATATAGCTTTATGTCAAATTTGTCAAAGTTTGTACATAGGAAAGACTGTCAACAGCTTAAACAAGCATGTATATCAGCATTTATATGACATTAGGAAGTGCAATAAATAAATGCACTATATAAGCATATAAAAGAAAAAACAGACCATTGCTTCAAGTTTAGTGTTATTGAACAAGTTACTCGGAAGGATAGAGGGGGTACACATGAATTATTTTTAGAATTTCATGAATTGATGTGGCAACTTAAATGTAATGCGACCCAACCCCCTGGGCTCAATGAAGTAGTTTCTATATCATGTTATCTTAAGCTAAAAGTTGAATTATCAATTAATTGGTAGGTCAAGGGTAGTGCAGTATTAGTTAGTTTTTTATAGTTAATAGACTTTATGACTATTTTGTGATTATGTATCCCATTTTATTTCTCCTTGCTGTCTTTTAATTGATTTTATAATTAATTCTCAATCTTCAATGAGATTTGATTAATGAATGAATTAAATGGTTTTAGTCACATGATTTAATGAGTATATAAAAAGATGAAATGCAATGGTTTTAACATTCTGAATAAGTCAATAGCTTATCGCTGACAAAAGTGCTAAATAAAAGTTAATATTGGATTCCACCTGTGCGCTGTTTTGTTCTTCTATATATTGTTTTGGGTTTGAGTGATTTGTCTGTTATGATCGCCTCTGAGTAGGCGATATGCGACGGAGTAAAGCTGGAGTATTTTGAGACGGTCTGTGTAGGCCATCTGTTTGAGGCCAGTAATCCTCTTTGTGAGGTATTTCTGCGGCCTTTCCAGTTGTAGATGTTTTTTGAGGTACATACTAAAAGGGTTGTTGTACTCTGTAATGGGTCTAATGAGTAACGAGTAGAGGGGAACAATGACCTATTTTTTCCTGGATGAGAAACCTTTTGTGATGAGGTGTGCCACGTAGAAGGATTTCCTGACTACTGTGGAAATGTGATTATCAAAGGAGACACTACTGTCCACCTGTGTCCCAAGGTCTCTTATCACACTTTCCGTGTTAAGTAGACTACCACCTATGTGGTAGCTCATGGGTACGGAGTTTTTACCAAAGGGGATGACAATGCACTTTTTGGCATTGAGCTTGAGGCCATGGCTTTGACTCTTTTAGTCCTGGGAGGGGCACAGCTGTTGAATAAATTTATAAAGGAGAAGTTGAAGTAAGAGATGGCATCATCAAGAGAAAGAGGTTTCAGAGGGATCCAATTAATTCATTTTAGATAGTCAGAGAAGGATTTGGGGTTGAAATTTGTGAGTGTATGGGTTGAGATGTAGTTATGTTGTAAGTGAACGGGAAAAGGAGAGTGAAGTGCAAATGCAAGTAAGTGATCACTATGGGAGTCAGGAAGGGTGCCAGTGTCAGAGATATTGTTGGGATGGCAAACTAGTATCTGGTCAAGTATGGATCCAATATTGTTATTTTTAGTGGGTCTGGTGGGAGAGTTGATTAGTTGAGAGAAACCATGAAGGTTAATATTGTGGGAGTTAGAGGTGGAGTGTGAATGGAGGACCAGTTGATATTAACGTCACCCAGGATAATTGTTTCATTACTAACATTAGAAGAGAACCAGGAAAGAATATGTTGTAGAACAGGGATATTGTTGCGTGGTGGAATATAAAGGGCAGCAATACATATGTTTTTATGCCTATTAATTTTTAGGAGGGCAGTTTTTAATTCAGCGGTGGCAAACTGAGGTATGGGCTTGGTGTAGGGAGCAACAGTTAGGGAGGAGGTGAAGAGTAAGACTACTCCACCTCCTTTCTTGTGAGTTCTCTCATTACTGATGATTTTATAGGTGGTAGGGGGTAATTTTGGAGTCATTGAGATGTGGCGTAAGCCAAGTTTCTGAGATGGTTAGGATATCAGGGTGGCTATGGTGGAGTCAGGCATGGAAGTCTGGTAGTTTGTTACAGAGACTTTGGGCATTAATGGTGGCAAAGAGAAGAGACTTGTAAGGAGGGGATAGAGGGGTTAAATAGTTGTTGTTGTTTAGAGGGGCAGGAGGAGCAGGATTGGGGTGGATGCCACCTCAGAGAAGAATGCAGATTAGTTCAATAAGGGAGGGTAGAATTTCATTCGGATCTTTGGAGTTAGGGGGGAACAGGAGAAATAGGGAGAAGGGGGGTAGTGGGAGAAAGTAATTTTAAAGATATTAGTACTCACTACAGGAAATACATTTCTAGCTAGATGGCAGAGACCATTTGTACAGTAAATAATTTCTATAGACCACAAGGTTAGGCAATCAGATAGCACAAATAGAGTGAATTTACCAAATTATTGTGCTGAAGCCATGGAAGACGACAAAGAATATTGCAGAGGTTTTACAAGTTGATATTTTATAGACAAGACTGAAAATTCTCTGTCTCAGGTCTAGGTAGAAGAATGCTTATCAAAAATGCAGAAACAGGAAGTGGAAGAATTTCCCTTCAGAAATAAATGAGTGTTTTCAGAGATACCTGGAGTACCAAACTATTAGAACATAACATAGAGACACAATCTGGAGTAAAGTTAGACTGAGACATTATATAGCATCAAAATCATAAAAACAAGTTGCATGTTATGAACCTGTGTGAATAACCCCTTATTTTTCTGAGTTTGCTTTGTATACAAATACATCAAAAGTAGGCTTGAGAGTGGAGCTAACTCAAGGTATTCAAGGGAAGGAACATCCTCTTGGTTATATCAGTAGGAAGCCAAAACTGTAAGAAGATACTCTGCCTGTGACAAAAAATGTATTTCTCTCTCTTTTTTTTCTTCATCTTTTTGCCTTCTAGCCTGTCTGTTATCTTTCAAGCCCCCCCCCAAAAGGACACTAGCCTGATTCCCCTAGTTCATAGATTAGTACTAAGCTAACTGCCCTGGTGAGCCATTTTAAGTCCAGCCAATTACCCCATGTGAGAATCAAACACTGCACCTTGTGTCTGTGAGGTAAACACCTTAACCATTATGCCAACCTCCCACCCATGGTGGGGACTCAGCTTCCAGATCCATGGGGGGGTTTGTTTAGGGAGCCACTGTCATCCTGCACAGGAATTGGAGGTGGCTAATGCTCTTGCTGGCATCCAGGCCATGACAGCATTATGTACATGCATTATATCTCCACCCCCTGGTAATGCTAAGCTCACATGTATCCCTTTGTGGGCTGCCTATGTTCCCACCATGACAACACATGCCCAGTCCTTTACATTCATAGATAGGAGTTACCATCATCTGCTTGGGAAGCCACAGATCCCACCTTTCCTGTCTGACCACTGCATGTCAGTGTTACATGCAGCCTTCACTGCACTACACTGCATAGCAGTAGTAGCCATCAGAAATCCATAATCTCTCCCCCCACTTCTCCCCAGGATAGGCAAAGCTTATCCTCCCCTGCATTTATATCAGTTACCCGAGGCATTACTTGAACCTAGGTCACCTGAGTCACAGTCAGAGCTTTATCACACTACACCAATGGGAGGCTAAAAAGAGAATATCTTTAAATAAAGTTGGTGTCTGTGCCTTGAAGTGCTATTTGTTAGGCAAGTCAATTTGATAAGTTATCATGTTGCTTTGCAATGGCTAAGTAAGCAAACAGATGGCAATATTGTAATTGTTTAATATGTTTTTCAAAGTTCACTTCAAAAAGGACATTGAATTCAGTAATTGGCCTGACCAATTCTAATTATAAGGGTGCAATGACCTGTTTAGATATGGATGAGTTACTCTTGGCAATTAGCTTTGGCAAGTTGAAGGACTTCCTGACTACTGTTGCCAGTGATGGTATCTCCTGCCAATCAAAGGAGAGAGAATTATCAACCCAAGTACCAAGTTACTGTAATCTACCGACCTGGCCTAACTAAAAAAAATGTTGATTTGTCCAGGGCCTACAACCCATCATAACAGTGTCAGAAGCTCAACAAACAGCACATTTGCCTTTGGTGCTAGAGGATCAAAAGATTGTGGGTTCTATTGCACCATGGTATCTTGATAGTACATCTAAAGTCCACTGTGGCATTTTTTTGAATGGCTATGGAGTAGTTTATTTCACAATTGTCTAACCCTATTAATAGTGTCTGTTCAGGACTCAGGTCACCATCTTCTTACTGTCCTAAATGTGCAATACCACAAGGTTCTATTCTAGGTCTCTTTATGTTCACTGTGTATATCCTTCCTTTAGGAGATCTGCTGAGGGAAAGGGGCTTAGTATGACATAGTCACACTGATGACACCCAGATTTACTTTTCCTTCGCTCAAGAAGAGATGGTCTGTCTCTTTTTTAATTTCTGAATGTCTTTTGGGTTTCTGATACCATGACGGGAATGGATTCCATTATTAAGTCTAAGTATGATTAAAGTTCATTAAATTAATATTGTTTCAGTCTTTGGTGTTAGCCAGAAGTGCTTCTTACAGCACCCACAATCTACCCAGTAGTGACTCCAGCAATTCATATTGAGTTATGTGTATCAGTAACATATCTAAGTATGACTGTAAATTCTGTTTTGTAAGACCCGTTGCTCCTACTACTATTATTGGAACTAGCTGGGTATCCTTCTTCCACATTGCCCTTATTTCTGCCTGCAAATCATGGTATTTTATGACTTTGTGTCTCTCTGTATATAGGACACTGTAGTCACTGGGTGTAGCAATTTCAGTGATCAATGCTACTTTTGTCTTCTTTTCATGGACTACTATATCTGTTTTTTTCTCTTCTCTTTTTGAACTGTTGGTAATGGGAGATCCCATGTAGTATAAACTTCATAATTTTCTATAATGCTTTGTGGCTTATGTATCCAGTGTTTTTCAGCTACTTCAATATTATAATGTTTACACAATCCCTGATACAACAGTCTTGCAATATTATTATGCCTTTCACTATACAGCCCTTCAACCATTAGTATATCACAAACAGCAACAAGATGTACGACTGTTTCCAATTCTGTTTTACAAAACCTACATTTGTCTGTTTCTCCAACATGTTCTATGGACTTTGTAAATCAACATGTACATAGTCCACTACCTGATACAACAGTCTTGCAATATTATTATGCCTTTCACTATACAGCCCTTATATCACAAACAGCAACAAGATGTACGACTGTTTCCAATTCTGTTTTACAAAACCTACATTTGTCTGTTTCTCCAACATGTTCTATGGACTTTGTAAATCAACATGTACATAGTCCACTACCTTGGACCGCCAATATTAACCTTTTGTTTTTTGGTTTAAATTCACCTCTCCTTAAACATTCCTGCATTAGATCCTGATCAACATGAAGTTGTTCCAAGAATTTTCTATACTTACAACTATATTTATGCATTTTCCACATTTCTTACCTTCTCGCCTGATCCTTCACATTATATTCTTTCTTTTGTTTTCGGCAAATTCAGTTTCTACCTGAGATTTATCTACTTCTGGTCTGATTTCCACTTCCAATTGATGCTGATATGTTTCTACTAAACTAAGCAGGGAAGTCATCATAGATTTATTCTCCTCATGTTTTAAAACTTTCACTAGGTTTGGGACTTGTGAGGTCAGCAGATATGTATGCAGTCCTACAATTGCAGATCTATAAATGTAATCAGTTTTGAGGAGGCCCATACCTCTTTCAGAATAGAGAATATAGTCTTGGTATGCACTGATTTTTATAAATCATTTGATAAAGCATCCTTTTTGTTTTCATGTCCAACATATCTTGAAACTTTTGGGGTCAGGCAGTCACTCCAAAACTGTACATTAGAACAGGAAGAGAAAATAGGTTTATAGCTTGGACTTTGTTCCTAGATGTTAATGCTGTTTTCAGTATTAATTTAAGTCTTCTAAAATATTCCTTACTAGGTTTTATTTGCATTTGTTCATGTTTTATTGTTGAGCTTTCATCAAGTCCCAAATATTTATACACTCCTTCTTGATCAAGTTCTTTTACATCGCATTCCTGTCCCAAACTGATGTTTTCTTGATGTTGCAGCTTTTCTGCTTTAAAGGTTGCTTTTGCACATTTATCAAATCCAAATGACATTCTTATATCATCTGAAAAAGTTTTGACCACTTGCAGTTGTGGTTTCAGTTCCTCATCTGATGAGCTATACAGTTTTATATCATCCACAAAAAATAAGATGGGAAGTCTTTACACTTTTCTGGGAGCAAAATGTAGCCATGTTCTAATCTGTTAAGTAGACAGCTTAATGGGTTAAGGGCAAGACAAAAGAGCAACTGTACAGTCCCCCTGGAATATCCCCTTTTGGATTTTTATCCCCGGATTAATAATTTGTCCTTTATCATGGCTTAACTGCAAAGTGGTTTGCCACTGTTTCATGGTCCCTGTAATGTAATCATTCAGAATAAGGTGTATCGTATTCATTTTTAAGATACAAGTAATCTCTGTGGTATCCCTGAAGTCTCAAACAACCCACTAAACAAGTATAGTGGGTCCAAAACAAAACAGTGTAAGAAACTTCTTTGTGTGGAAGATTTTCAATCCATATATATCTTGTTAATCACTGTACATTAATCAGATCAGATAATGGTAGTAGAGATAGCGAACTTAAACTCGTCCTAAGTCAAAAAAATAATAAAAAATATATTGTTTGAAATATACAGAATTACTAAGTATTCAAAAGTAATCCAAGCAGGATAGGCAGTCTGTTTCCAGTCAAAAATCCTTTATTAAGGACACAGACAATCGATCCAAGCATTCTTTTATCCATAAATGTGGGATACTGTCACATGCTTTTTTGTAGTCAATCCATGACATACTTAGATTCTACCCCTTTTTGCAGTTCTCCATTATGACTTTATTTAACAATAAATGATCCTTTGTTCCATATGACTTCCTTTTATTACCCTTTTGTTCTTTGTTGTTTCTTGTTTTCTTCTAAATGACTATGAACTCTGTCAGCAACAGTTCCAGTGCATAGTTTATAGTGTATATTGTATAGTTTACATGTCATCAGAAGGCAAGTTATTGGTCTATAGTTTTTAGGATAGCTTGTAGGTTTCCTCTTAAGTAGGACCATTGTTTTTTAACCAAGTTGGTGTCTGTTTGGGATGTGCGTACAAATAGTTCTTACTAAATCTTCATGTAAAGATGTTAATACTTTTAGCCAGAAGTTAGGTACTGCATCTGGGCCTTAACTTTGTATCAGTCTCTCTGTCCGTTACTTCATCCCATTTCATATCCTGTACATTTGAATTTCTTAACCGGGAAAAGCCGAAAGAAGAAGAATTTTTTCTTTTAATTTTTCTGTTCATTAAGCATCTTTGCTATGTTCCACAGGATCGTCATAAATATTTTTCCAAAATGTATGTATTTCTTCTTTTTTTGGTGATGTTTCAATTCCTTTTGCCTTGTTTCCCAATTATCTAGAAAACTTTTTTAGGTTATCAATAAATTGTTTTTATTTTGTACTTTTTCTTTATATTTATCTGCATATCTTCTAAAATTTTTCTGCCTGTGCTGATATTTTTAATTTATTATTTGCAATAATGCACAATAGATCCTTATCTGTTCTGATAATGTGTATTGCTTTTATCATGTCTATCTTTCTGAGTATTTTTGTTGATCTGCTCCCGCTTGTTTCTTTTGTATTCCCTGGATAATTATATGGAAGCTGTACCTATTTGTCTAATAGAAAATCTTCTAAATTGAAGACCAAGAAGACAAAGGCCTTTGACAGATTAACTCTGCTCTTCATTACCAAATTAACAAGCCTGAATTTGTTAGCCAAGTAAGGAGCCTTGGAGTTATTTTTGACTCACAGCTTACATCTAAGAACCAGTTGTCAGCCATTGTGAAGTCATCCTGTTTCCATCTGAAGATCATCACCAGGATAAAGCACTTTATACCTCAAGTTGATCTCTTGGTTGTTGTGGATACTTTGGTCTCTTCCAGACTGAACTACTGCAGCAGGACTAACAAACACAAACTGGATTGATCACAAATGGTGCAGAACTCTGCAGCATGACTACCCACTGGTGCATTTCCTTACCAAAATATTACACCAGTTCTTTGCAGCCTTCACTGCCTCCCCATTTGCTGTAGAATTATTTTTAAAATTCTCATGTTAGTGTGTCTGTCCATTCATGACCTGGGCCCTTGCTGCCTGAAAGACATTATCATTCTCTGCTGCCCAGTACAGGTCCTGGATTCATAGGTTCATAGGTTCATAGGTAGGTACTGGGCTATCTGCCCGAAGGCATATATTAGCCCAGCCACATTGTGCGGTATTCACCGCCCCTTTGGTTAGTTCCCTAGGCCCCTGATCTAGCAGCTAGTACTCTTGGCCCCTATCTTGTAGAGCTGTTGGTATGATCCCTGGTGTGAACTTTCTGTTACCAATCCACTCGTCAAAGTTCCTCTTGAAGAGTGATAGTGAGGGGCTCTGTCTTATGTAGATTGGGATCTTGTTCCATAGCAAGGGAAGTCTTTGCAAAGGGAATCTATCCCTCCAGCATGTTCTATTCATTGTTGTGCTGAGGTTTATATCCCTAGAGCGTCTAGCTTGAGTAGATTTTGTTTTGCTAAGATGGAGCATGTTCAACAGTTCTGGGCTGGACATGGCTCTGTATGTTAGACAGAGATCACCTCTGAGAAGGTGGTATGCAACAGAGAAAAGCCTTAGTTTTTTTCAATCGTGCTGCATATGGCAACTGTTTGAGGCCAGTAATCCTCTTAGTGAGGTACCTCTGTGGTCTCTCCAGCTGCTGGAGATGCCTAGCCAGGTACATTCCAATTGGTGCATTGTACTCAATAATGGGTCTGATGAGGGAAGAGTAGCCTTGGAGAGGCTGCTAGTGGTTCCTGGTATAACTCTTGAAACTTCTGACGTTCATACTTTTTATTATGAAACTCCATATCTTTGGAACTTGCTATCTTGCTGGTTGCAGGATTGTCATATGCTGACTAGTTTTAGACAGGGTTTAAGAACTTATTTATTTGGACTGATCTGTGGTTGGATGACAGTACTCCCATGTTGTCCATTTTAATTACGTTCAATAATTTATTTTATTATTAATTTAATTTTGTTAGGGTATTTTGTGCAAAACATCTAAATAAACTTGAATTTGAACTTCTGTTCCTTCACAAAATAGTTGGATTAATTTTCCAGAATTGATACTGCAATGCAACCTAAGAGAGATGCTGCACTCCTGACTTTGCCATTCTTTGAAATCAAGTAGATGTAAAAGATCCTAAGGTGCTTATTGCAAAGAGAAAGTGCAAGTAAATAAATAAATCACCAGGAGTCTAAAACATTGAGTTTAGTAAATATTCTGTAGAAGCATGCCCGTGTAATATCTTTGTTAAAAAAAATCTGTCCCTTTAAATATGCAAGATATGGAAATGTTCTTCCAGTGGTTCCCGTGGCTAATTAACAGCCAATCAGAGGCTATGACACAGTATAAAATAGAGCAGCCTAAAAGGGTAAAGTTATAAAGTTAGTTCCTTACTAAAGAGATAGTGTGCATGCTGAAAGGAAAAGTATGGATTGAAGGAGGGCTCAGTCAGTGCTAATCTACAGGGCTATGCTTGATTTTTGGAAATGAGAGAAAGGCCTAGTTGAAAGGCCTAGAAATTCTGGAACTCAGAACTCCTGCCTGGAGTAATTTCTAAAACCTGGACAAGAATTGTTACTATGCCTATTTGTTTTTCCTTGGACTAAGGCTGAGGCACAAAGGAAAGGCCTGTAGCCTAGAACAATGCTACTTATTCAAAGCTTATCACCTGGAACTATTCTGCTGCTGTACCTGAACTGAAAGCTCAGCACAGGAAACAGGTCTGCCTACAATTTGAGAAAACTTTCCTGGATTACTGAACCTATTTTGACTGGACTCTTTTTGGAAGGTACTGCTTACTTTGTGTTACTGTTTAAAGGTACTGTTTACTTTGTATTAATATATGTGAGTTACTGAGCATATCCTGCCTTCAATGCCTTAGTAATTTTTTTACAACTAGTTATATGTTTTATTTATTGGAATCATATTTAACACTTCACTATACTAATAAGTCATGGGACAATATTTAGTTAATCAACCTAGTAAATTAAATGCAAGAAACGTCAGATATTGGGTGCAATTACAAATCTGAGTGGGATATTCATGAGATTAATGACATTCTCCCTGTATGGCTGCTGGAAATGGGCTATGGTTTTGTCGTCATGGGTGCTGATCATGCTGTTGATGTTAGTATTATGTTCCGGCATTATTTCTAACAACATTTTTGCAGCAATTAATTATTCTCTGCTAAGTGTACGAATCAACAATTCTTCACCAGAATATGTGGCAATGTGTATCATGGGGCAAAATCTGTGCAATATAATCTAACTAAAGAGTTGGGAAGTGCAAACATCTGCTGGAACACTTCACTATGGAAACATTGTTATCATCAAAGTACTCTAAGAGTGCAAATATAAGCTTTACTTTGCTCACATTAAAAGTGTTTTGTGCCATGGTGAAACAATCTAAAGGAACAATGGTTATAAACAGCTAAATGGTCTTGTGATACAGATAAATTATCACAATGTTATAATTGTAAGGTAGCACAAGTGAGTATATGACATGGTGCAATGAAGAGAGAGCACAGAATACCACAACAAAACAGAATGGAGCAATGGCTAAACACTGTAAAGCACAATGTCAGTCTGCCACTAAACTGGTAACAGTACTAATATGTAATGTTAGGGAATAATCCGGAAGGGAAAGCAGAAGCAGAAAAGCTTGTTAAAGGAAGCATGAACCAAGCAATTCTGGATTCTTACCGGCTACAGACGTATGCTAGAAAGATTATAAACTAAGAGTCAGTTTAGCATACAATAATGGCATTTCATAAAAATAAGAGAGGAAAGAAATATGCCTGTATATCGAAGTCTTAGAAAAGAAAATGATGTAACATTTAGTAAAATGACTTTTGTAATTACACTGTGCCATAATCCTAGTACATGTAACACAATATAGCATCCAGTTCCTAAGGTAAGTACAGAAACTTTTGAAGTGTTTTACGTTGGTATACTGGGCACATGTCAGCATACTTGCATACCTGACCATGCATCATGAATTGTACCTGACCATGCATCATGAATTGTTTAATTGGCAAAATGATGTGCAGATTAGTTGACCTTAAGCTACTGTCTGTATAGAGTTTGCATGTTCTTTATGTCCTGAACTCTTTTTTTTCTTCTGCTATAGTTTCCTTATACCTCCTAAGAATTATTGTTTGATACATATCCTATACTAGCCATATGTATTTTACTTACACTTAATTTTGTGACCTGGAACATGACTAAGTGTGGCCAATGATGGCCACTTGACTTACCAACAAAGTGTAAGTAAATATGTTAATGCTTTCTATGAAAAATGGGAAGTAAAAACTAATCAATCTCATTACTCTACATTTTGTACATAATGTAATTTCCATGCATAAGTTTATGTAATTTTAGTTACATTATAGATGTATTTGTGCAAAATGGGCCTATTTCACCATGACCTGGAAAGAAGCATGCTTCATTTGATAAGCATTTCATAGATAGTGTTCAGACTCATAACAGATATTCCTTCACAAGACTGGCTTCTACCTTTCCTGTTAGCAGAAAATCTGAAATAGACTCTACAAGTTAAAGCTTAAAAGAAACTACTGAATACTGCTTCCATTGTTGTCACAGACTCCTTACATATATAAACACTTTGGAAAAATCACAGAGTTCATAATTTTGAGTACAACTGTTTCTTTGTTAATAGTGGAAAAGCTTCCCAACAACTTTTCCTTTTCATTAGTGAAAATGTCTCACATTTTCTTTGACACACATAACAAAGCCTCAAACTTCCATAAAGGCCTTTGTTACTTTGTTATGGATATAGTTTTGAAACAGTAACTGTTTGACTTTAGAACTTAAAAAAGAGCAGTAAAAATATCTGTTCCATGACAAATATTCCATTACCAACACTATAGAATTTTAGTGCTGACAAAAGCTGAATAATAAAAAAGGTAATTATCTTTAAGCTATGAAAAGAAAAGGTGTAGAAACAATTATATGGAAAGACAGACTACAATTGTCTGTACACATTCCAGATGTCAGTAGAGGGATCTATAAAATCAACATATTTAGTAATTTATTTGCTAACAAGGTTTGGCTCAATGTGGTATATATTTTCAGAGTGGACTCAAACACTGATATGGTTAAGTAATTTTCTCACTCTACAAACTACACAGATGGATACTGGGGGGGGAACAAATCCTAGACGACAGGACAAAACAAGTTAGAAGCTCATAATACTAACTCAACGATATACTGCCTATCTGCTAAACATTTTTGGAACTACTTGTTCTAAATTGAAAAGCAACATAACTTTTAATACAGATAGTGTTACTCTGAGGATGTTTTCAATATCATAAAAACTGTTTGCCACTAAAGGAACAACAATTTTCCTCTAGATGAGCCTTAAGGTAAGGGCCCAAGTAATAAGCCATATACCAAATTTGAGACTGCATTGTGTGCAGAAACAGCTTAATTGTAATACTTACTGCTATACAACTATTTAGTATGTGCAGCTTGTTCAGATGCCTTTTGGGTTGTTTATCTGCACACGTGGATAGTGGTGTATATAATGTAGTTTCAGTCCCCTAATGGCTGCTTTAGTTCTTTACATAATTGCTAAATCCCTAGTGTGTTGTTCTGTGGCTACCATGTTGATATGCAGAATAGCTTAGTGTTGCCAATGTGTATTGTGTGAACCACACTTTTGTTGCATGCTGAATTGCTACCCATGATTTGTACTGATCCTTGCTTTTACCCCCTGAATCAGAGAAACAGTCAGATCTGAAGGCTGCCATCTGTGGGTTCATAAACTTTCAGTTATGATGGGAGATTTTACTTTGGGGTGTTTTCTCTAGACCAGCTCTGCACTAAGCTGCTAACAGTACCCTTCACCTGAATGGTAGTCCAGTAAAATATTCATTGCATCTTCCTGCTTAGTTAATTGATAACAGCTGATGCTGATTGTTTATGGTATATTAAAGGGTCACAAGCTGCTGTTATTTACTAGCATTTTTTATTTCATATTAACCCACATTTGTTAATTGTTCTTAAGACAGTGTAGTTTACTTTGTTTTATTTATTTACATTTGTTTACTGGGAAAGTCCATCTGGGTTGGAAACCCCTTTTCAGTGGATGCCCAGGGAGAAATGCTTCAAAAAGTAGCAAGAAGTATTCAGAGTACATTGTACAATACAATACAGAATACAGTATATATAAGTACAGTTTAACATGTATTTGTATATGCCTGGTAGAAGTAGAGAGGAAGTGGTTGTTCCTGTATAGCATATCTAGTTTTTGGTGGGTTTTATTTATATTTTGCTGAATATGGATACATAAACAAAACAGAACATCGTATAATGCTTGTCCATAAAGTAAAGAATATAATGGAATACTGCACTGTCTGTTACAGGAGACAGGAATCAGCATATAGCATTATGTAAACAAATCACCTGTTAGCACTAACCCATTAATCACCACAAACAGCCCAGTTCCCTCCTTTCATATACAACCCATACCTACATCCCGTACCTACAGCCCGTGTCTGCACCCTCCTTCAAAAACTCAAACCATGCACCACCCCTTCAGCTGACTGTCTACCAGCTCAATACCTGCAAATAGCAGCTAAAGCCATTGCCAATCCCATTTCCATCCTTAAATAGAACAATTACAGAAAGCACAATCCCTTCCAAAATAATGGAAAAATACATCCACCAACAACTACTTGACCACCTTCTCCATAATAACTTACTTGCCAACTGTCAGCATGGTTTCAGGCCATTTCATAGTACCACCACTGCCCTGCTATCCTTTTCTGACTATATAAACAAACATCGTAACAAACTCTCTTCTGCTCTATTTATTGACCTTTCAAAAGCTTTCAACATGGTTAACCATCACCTACTTATGGACATATTAAAAGCCCTATCCCTTGACCCACAGGCATTACTTTGGTTTAAATTTGTTTGTTTGTTTGTGTCTTTCGGCTTTTCCTGGTTAGTCGCCACAGCGGAACTCCGGTCCGCTAATGATTGGTAGTTGATTTTTATGTGCCAAGTTACCAGCCCTGACGCACAACCTTCAATGAAGGTACACCCATTCACGCATGTCTCTACACAGAAGACGCTCTAGCTGAGAGTCGAACCGGACAGCGTCTTACTGTGAGGCGACAACACCTTACTTTGGTTTAAATCCTATCTAGAAAACAGACAGCAAGCAGTACTCTCGGATAATAACCTATCTCTGCACCTCCCTGTTAACATTGGAGTACCTCAGGGCTCTATTTTAGGCCCTCTTCTCTTCTCAGTTTTTATTAATGATTTAAATACCAAAATTCCACAAGCTACCTGTATACAATATGCAGATGATTCTACTTTAATATGTTCAGCTAAGTCCCTAACCTCTCTCCAGACCCTCACTCAAACAGTATTTAATCTTGTTGAAAACTGGTTCATGCAACATTGCCTCCTTCTTAACCCCAAAAAAACAAAATTATTGCTTTGTGCTCCTACTCAAAAGTCTCCACAATTTCACTTCACAGTAACCTCCAACAATGGAACTATCATAACTCCAGACACTAAAACCCGACTCCTAGGAATTACAATAGACCACAACCTTAGCTATGATGATCATATTAATACTACTATAGAATATGTTAACAGAAAACTAGGCTCCCTTTATAGAATCAAACCCTTCCTTACACCAGAAGCTAGAACTACTATTGCCCAGACCCACCTTATCTCTACCCTGTTCTATGCTTCTGCCATTTATACCAATCTGTCTAAAAGCAACCTTAGCAAACTTGCAGCCAGCTATAACAACATTGCCAGATTTGCCACTGGTACCCCTTTCAGAACCCACCACTGTCTCAACCTCAAACAACTAGGATGATTAGAACTGCAGAACCACCTACTTTATCAACAATACACCATCACCCAAAAGATCCTTTACCACCCCAAGAATACCCCAATCCTCACTAATCTGATTACCCCATATAAAAATCTGCCGCTCAGCTAATAAGCTTCTAGTTTCCACTATTAAATCAAACAACCATGTAGGGGACTCATTATTCACTAACACAGTGGGAAAAACCTGGAACCTGCTTCCAAGGGAGCTCGCATCTTTCTTCTACACTGCTTTTCAAAAAATACCTTAAAGAATACCTTACTACACACTGGCTATGTCCCTGCTCTAACCCTGACTAATATCTAAATCCCCATCTCACTCTCCCTTGACTTTTCTGCTCTGTTGTTCTATTATGTTTACCAGGGTTAACCAGTAACCTTGCCTCTAACTAGTATTTAACAAGATTTCCTTCTTAGTACCTTATAATAGTATTCTTACTCTAAATATGCTATCCTCCACTGTACTAGATATAAATTATAATGTCTGTACATCTGTAAAAAAAAAAAAAAAAATTTTTTTTACTTTATATTTCTGTTTGCTATTTGTATGTAATATATGATATGTCACTGCCTATGCTTGGAGCTTTTCTCCCCATGCCTCTACTGAAAATGGACATATATCCAGTTAGACTAGCCCGGTCAACAAATGTAAAAAAATAAATAAATAAAATAATGAAAATGTAAATAGTACTAAACTGTCTTGGAAGCATTTAGAGCATATCACATTACAGCATAGAATGTGCACTGTTTCACCCTGTTTAATTACAAAAAGATGATACTGTGTCTCTAGTCTGCAGGTAGTTTATGAATGGCTGCTGGACTTTATTTTTTTATATATTTTATCATATGCAATTATATTTAATACTATTCATTCAGTTGGCATAGTTACTAGCTAAACCTAATTATCACCTGATTGTAGTACATAGGGCTCTGGAACAGCTATGACTGTTTTATTACTTCATAACTATTTACAGACAATTGCAACCATGGTTAGAGGCAACCTAAATGACTATGGTAAAGAGATTCTCTAACTATCTCAAAAATAGGTATGGCCAACATTTATTTATTTATCTATGTATGTATTTATTTATTTAAATTTCCAGTTTGATTACTGAGGAAGTCCACTGGGCCCAGAGAGCCTGTTTTCAGTGGAGGCCTGGAAAGAAAAGCTCTATGAAACAGATTACAGTAAAGATAACAGTCCAATAACAATAAAAGTACAAGCACAAATATATATCAAATAATATAAAGCATGAGCAATATTGCCCATAGTGGAAAAATATCGTGCAGATAAATTTTAAGAAATTCACACAGTTAAAGTCAAAAGCTATTTACAATAATTAGAGTGTGAGAGATCGTATGGGAATTAGCTATATGAAGGTTATAGGTGCTTAGAATCTCAGGAGGATACCCTTCCAGAAAATAACAATTTGAGGAACAGATCAAAAATCTGGACATTCTCCAAAAAGCTGAACAGTTGAGAGGTATAGATGGCAATTTCTGGTTCAGCTATGCTGGTTTATATGTTGGGGTCTGTAGTCAGCCAACACAAATGCCATCATTAAAAAGGCGCACCAATGGCTTCACTTCTTGCGAAAGGTGAGGAGAGCAAACCTACCATCAATGGCTCTCACAACCTTCTACAGGGGCACCATCAGAAGTATACTGACAAACAGCTTTACAGTATGATTGGAAGCTGCGTTGCTTCTGAGCACCAGTCTCTCCATAGGGTAGTGAACGCAGCTAAGAGGATCATCAGGGACTCCCTCCCATCCATACAAGACCTGCACATGTCCAGATGTCTCAGGACAAGGAAAATAACCAGGGATAGCACTCATCCTGCTTTCAAGCTGTTCTCACATTTAACATCAGGGAGGCACTTTCAATGCTTGCTGCAAAACCACAAGATTCAGAAACAGCTTCTTTCCACTAGCCAACAGGTAACAGAACTGTAGGTATAGCATCCCTCACACTGGACATTAAGGCAGTTATCCAACAATACTGAAAAGTCTCTATAGTCCAATATGTAACAAGGGTTTACCCTCACCAAGACAAAGTCAGCAGTAATCAAACTGAGCTGTCTTGCTGTGCAGTAGAAATGTAGGCCTTAAATCAATCGCTTAAATGCATTTTTTCCAGTGAAAATAAGCTAATAACCTAGTAATGAGTGACAATCTGTTATCAGTGCAATAATGCAAGTCTATGTATTGTGTGCACATTGAGTCTAAATAAATGTAATTTCACTCTGTTCGCAGTTGTGTGAATCAATATGACAAAGTTTACTTTGACTTTAGGATGAAAAATCTACATTAATTAATGGCAGTTCTGCATTGACAAGGATAATACACATCAGAACATGTAGTACAACTGGGGAAGAAAGCATTTTACAAGTGCACTGTGAAAAATAGTTCCTGAAATGTGGCAGCAGTATTGGATGCACAAGACTGATACGGCATCTACAACAATGGGTAAAACAAGATGTCAAATGTAATTAGTTAAATAGCTACACAAAACAGATGAGGTAGAACACCAGTTTGCTTATGTTTTAGGTAATACTAGAAATGCTCTGTATAGAAATTTCATCTCTGAACATAACCCTGTAGTGTATTATAGGTTCATAGGCTGGTACTAAGCTAACTGCCTTTGCAGGCCATTTTAAGCCTAGTCACTTCCCCCATGTGAGAATCAAACCCTGCATCTTCTGTTTGTAAGGCAAACACCTTAACCATTATGCCATCTTCTCACCCCTTATAACAATATATTTATGTAAATACTGGAATGCAGTATGTCTGATTTTCTGTAATATATTTTTTTTTCTTCCTGTTTTACTTATGTTTGTACTGTTAAATATGGAGCTTTTTCCCTGGGCTGCCACTGAAAATGGGCAACTTGTCCAGTGAGACTTTCCTAGTAAACAAATGTAAAATAAAACAAATAAAATACTACTTTTTTCATCACAGTGTAACTTGCTATGGCTATGGTGTATACATGTACAGCTGTTAAAGTTAATGGCTAGAAAGACTGTATTATTTAGCCCTACCATTGCACAACCTCCAGATATCTCCTCATAGAACCAATTACAATTACTACATAAAAGCAGATACTAGTGTCTGGGCACATACAGAATCTCCAGTACTACTTTATCTAAGCCGAAATTACAAAATGCACTGTCAAGAGTTTCATTTGTATGTCCAACCATTTATGTGCATTACTTCCTGAACAGCTGTTCTGTAGGATTTATTTTTGTGCATGTGTCTAAGGTAGACATAACTACATCGATATGAAGCATCGGTGTATTGATTTCAGGCATTTTTTTGTTCCAATAGGCATTCTTACAAGAAGTTAACTAAGGTGCGATTGGACCACATGTGGCTTGAAGGATATTGCTGCAATGAATGTGAAATGATTATGAAACTTGATTTTTACAACTTGCCGTACAAATCAAAATAGTGCTATTCATGAATTAATAATTGCATCACTACACGTCAATCTAATGAAGATCAAACTCCAAGGGCAATAGGGAGAAGTCCTTGGGCAGGGATGACTTTATGATATTGAGCCTTGAGAGAAGTAGAATATGACAAGTGACACCTGTGTTCTGCCATATCACTGCAGCTAGCTTTAAAATAGTGACTTTCTTTTTCTGACAATGGCAAATGGTTCACTTTACATTACAGAGGGGTGTAGTCATTCCATCTCCAAACATAACCTTAATGACACCACATCTAGAGTCCCAAGGTCTCCTGTGGAACCTTTTTTCAAGGAAGATGTGAAGCTTAGGAAAAAGATCCAGAGATGCAAAATAATTAGGAATGGGTAACCAGAAATATGCTGAAAGATCGGATGTCATTAGCATTCACAGCCCAGAAGACAAATTGCTTTAATTGTTCATCTGTATGTTTGCCCAATTAAGCAGAGACCATTTTCAGTGAAGACCAAGGGAAATCATAACTTTGTAAACCAAATAAATTGGAGTTAAATTTTAACATGCACAGCAATTGTGATCTATCATATTTTGCTGATCTAATTGCTGGCATTTACTGATGGAATTCTTTTATTTTTTTCATTTTATTTGATTTTATTATTTTATTTATTTTTTTTGCTGTACAAGGTTGGGCACTGATATGTGAAAATGAGAGTTACTGGAATGGGGACTGATTGTGCTGAAAAACTACATGCATACATATATTATTTGCATTACAGTTTACCTTTTGCAAATATTTCCTTACTTTAAGAGCCTCACAACATTATTTCCACATCAATGACTGTAACTAGTAAAACTTGTGGAATGTAAGGGAAACAACCATGATAATAGCAATTACATTTTGGATAGTACCATTCACTATATCAAGCAGTAAAACAGCTAAAACTAATGGAAAATGATGATAGTGAAACAATGAACTTTGTTATCTTCACGGATAATCTACTTAACACTGTGTGTGTGTGTGTGTGTGTGTGTGTGTGTGTGTGTGTGTGTGTGTGTGTGTGTGTGTGTGTGTGTGTGTCTATATAAAATATATGTAAAGAATATATATGTGCGTGGGGGGGGGTAAGGAGACAAAGGGACACTAAGCTTTTATGTAATTAATTATTTGCAGTCTGAAACAAAATTTAAAACATCCTGGCAGGGGAAATTGCAGTCACTGGGGACATACTAAAATTACTTTGCAGCATTATCTAGTACTGAAGTAATGGAGGACTCCTAAGCAAGGAGACCTCACCCTTTCAAACCTTGTGGGGGCATGCTTCCACAATTGACTGGATCTTGACCAACTCTCCCTTACACCTTCACTGACTCTATTAGTGACCATTCTCCCATCTCAATCTTAAGGCACTCTCCTCATCTCTAAGCCCTATCTCTACAGAGATTTTAGCAAACTAACTTTTCCCTCGAAACATTTAACTATAGACTCTCTGCCATCAACTGGTCTTTCCTAAAAACCCTCCCACTCAATGATGCTGTTACTAAATTCAGCCACAGTTTCCTTGATGTCCTAAACTCTCTTGCCCCAACTTGCAAAATCAGAATCAGATCTAATTTTGCACCCTAGATCTCCAAAGCTACTCATGCTTTGATGCATGAAAGAGATGCTCTGTGGAAAAAAATGGCAAACCACTAAAACTCTTACCTTTCTTCAAGGTTATAAGCAGCTCAGAAATTGTGTATTAAAAAAAAAAAAAGCTATTCTTTTGGAAAAATGCCAATATTTCACAAAATTTCAAAGCTCTCACCTAAAAGATCCCAGAAAATTCTGGAGTAGTGTCAACTCCCTGCTCCACACTGGTTGTCATACCATCCCTAACCCTTTCCCATATCACTCTCCCTCTGAAACTGCAGACTTACTCAACAAATACTTTATAGACAGCATCTCTAAACGCCTACCTTCTGGTAACTCTGCTCATCCCAACTGTTCTGTGTCACCCTCACCTCCCCCTAAACCTCTATGCTCCTCTGTCATTCAACCTTTTACCTTGTGACCTGTTTCTACTAAATATATCAAATCCCCTCTTCTTAAACTAAAATCATGCTCTCCCTGCACTGATAAAATCCCCCCTCAGTTTCTGAAAATTGCTGTTGACTCTATTACATATCCTGTATCTATCTTAATCAACCAATCCATTCATGAATCTACCATACCAGAAATATGGAAATCCTTCTATACCACTCCTCTGCACAAAGGTGGCAACTCTGTTGAACCCTCTAACAATAGGCCAATCGCTATTCTCTCACTGCTCTCTATGATCCTTGAATGTATACATACGCAACTGCTGGCCTATCTCATTTGGGAAAATCTCCTCCCCCTCGCAACATGGTTTCCGCCCTAAACACAGTGCCTTGACTGCCTTACTATCCTTTTCTCAAAAGGTTGCAGAAGCTAGGGGCAACAACCTCCTCATCTAATGTCTATTCCTTGATCTCTCTAAAGCCTTCAATGTCTCATCCCATCCTTCTTAACAAACTCTCAGACGTAAACCTCTCTCCTACTCTTGGCTGATTCCAATCCTACCTTACTGTCAGAAAACAAGCTGTTAGGTAGCAGCAGGTTTTCTCACCCTTCCTTGCTGTTCAGATAGGAGTACTGCAGGGCTCCATACCTGGACCACTCCTTTTCAACATTTTTGCCAACAACCTGTATTCATCCTGCAGTTTCTCATCTGTAATACAATATGCAGATGACTCTACTCTCATCTATCTCCAATACTATCTCTGAACTACACACTAACATAAAATTATTTTATCTCTGTTGAAAAATAGCTCAAACAATCAACTAATCCTTAACCCTAAGAAAACAAAACTCCTTCTCTTCCTACCTCAGACACTCTCACCTTAAATCCAACTTTTTATCTTTCCTCCCTAGATGGCATCACTATCTCCCCTGCCTTACACACCAAACTCCTTGGGGTAATAATTGAAGACCAACTAAAATTTGGGTCTATATCAGAACATCAAAGTATTAAAACTTCGAATGTTCTGATATCAAACACTATTCAGCGAATGCTAAGAATAGCGAAGCTGCAGAACAGCAAATTCTTTCCTCTGGAAAGAATTTGGTTGGCCATTTCTGTGGCTTTGCTATTCTTAGCACTGTGGTGGAAAGTTACGGGCTGGGTTCAGGTAAGTGTGCGATTGTTTGTCCATTAGGGTTAGGGGTGGGTTAAGTGAGTTAGGGCACGGGTTAGGCATGTGTGCGATAGTGACAGACTTTAGGGTTGGGGAGGTTTAAGTGAGTTAGGGTTAGGGCACGGGTTAGGTGAGTGTGCGATAGTGATGGACCTTAGGGTTAGGGTCTGAGTTAAGTTAAGTGGGTAGATAGTAGTGTATGTTTAGTTTAATGTAGCGTTAGATGTAGGAATTTAAGTGTATGTGTGTGGTTGCTGTTTGTTTGATGTGCTTATGTTGTGTGTGTTTCGGAGCATCAAATTTTTTCCATGGGAAAAAAATTTGCTGTTCTGAATGTTCTATATTTTCATGTTTAGATGTTTTGGGGCCCATGAAATAGCGTTCGCTATTTTCATCTTTCGATAACATGATATAAACGCCTAAAATTTAACTTGCACATACAACAGGCCATCAAAAATAACCCACAAAAACTTGGAATACTTTATAGGAACAAAAAATTCCTCAATACTACCACTAAGCACACTCTTGCGCAGGCATTACCTAGTCTTCTATACGCTTCCCCCATCCTTACCAATATCCAAATTACCTCAGTGCAGAAACTGGAACAAACATACAGCAAAATTGCTAGATTTATTTTTATTCTAAACCAACCACACTCTTCACATCACTGCCCCTCACTAAACAAACTTCAGTGGCTAGAATTTCTGCACCTTCTCCTACAATTGCAATGCCATACTACCTTTTCCATAATCAGCAACCCCTCTGCCTGCTCTCACCTCCCATGTTACACTCTACCCCCCCCCCACCGGCCTCTCTGGAGTGCTGATCAGCATTTTCTCTCATTTTATAAACCCAAAAGGAATATTGGCAAACTACTTTACAAACACTCTGTCTCACTAAATTGGAACAAACTCCCTCTCCATATTAGATCCAACTTTCCTTTCTCTGTTTTAAAAAGGACCTTAAATCCCACCTACTAAACTTGAAATGATGCCATTGCCTTGACCACACATAGTCTTGGTCTGTCCTACTGTATAACCTGTTGCATCTCCTAACTTTCTTTCTCTGTTAATAACTTCTGCTTAAACTAACCTCGTAAACCCTCAGCTCTACTACTATAGCCCCTTCCTTACTCTCCCCCTCTCCACACTATTTATCTTTTTCCCCCCACTTCCTATCAATGTCCATATATTGTCCTTCTTTTGAACAACAATTATCTTTTTGTTTTAACTTTCATATGTAGTAAATTTTAGACCACTGCTATCAGTGCAACCCTTAATGTTCATAATTAGTTTCTTTTGTTTTTCTCTTTATAATTTCATATTTGCATTGTTGTTTTTAATAGTTTTGTCCTGTATGTTTCTCTGTTTGTTTGCTGGGGTTCATTCCCTTTAGGTCTCCACTGAAAATGTTTTGCTTACTATCAATGCAATGCAAATAGTTAACCTTTTCTTTTTTACAATTTTGTATTGTGATTGTTATTTAATATTTTATATTGTCACTTTATCTTTAATTATGTTTGCTGGGGATTTTCCCCTCGGGTTTCCACTGAAAATGGGTTTGTTTGCAAATTCAGTTGGATTAACCCAGTTAACAAATGTAAAAAAAATAAAAAATAAATAAATAAATGGTGATCAGAGGGAAGGTTGCTGTCAACCCGTGTGCCCAGGTTTCTCACCACTGAGTGCGTGCTTAGAGTGATATTGATGTGTTGCTTAGCAGGAACATTGCTCTTACTGAAAGGGATGATACATTTTTGCATTGAGTTTAAGGCCATGACTTTGGCACCAAGCAGTTGTTTATGTACGACCCTCTTGTAGGATGTTGACATTGTTTGGAGATTCTAAGACTACTCCCAATTTGCAGTCATCAGCAAATTTTGTCAGCCACAGACCTTTAGCTTTAGCTTGCACTTCAGAGAAATAGATTCCAAACAGTAGAGGTCCCAGGACTGATCTCTGCGGAACAACACTGGTTACAGGTCTGCTGTTGAAGGTGGATTCCCCTAGTTTGACTATATGGGTTCTATCAGTGAGACAGTTAGCAATCCATCTAATGATATATGGGTTGATACCTAGCTGGGTGAGTTTGTCAATTATGCTTGAGTGGAGGATAATGTCAAAAGCCTTGGCTAAGTCTAGGTAAGCTGTATGCACAGATTTCCCCTCATCAAGGGCCTTGGTGACTGTCTCAAAGTACACCATATTTAACAGGCATGATCTCCCCTTGACAAATCCAAATTTAGTAGGGTCAAGTGTTTGGAGAGTACCAGTCCATGATGATTCTCTCCATGGCATTGCAGATAAAGCTAGTCAGGCTAGTAGGTCTATAGTTCCTGTGGTCAGTGGAAACACCCCCTTTGTGCAAGGAAGTAATGGTGGCTGTTTTTCATTCAGCTGGAATGATGCCAGTGCTTAGACTATGACTGAAAAAAGCACCCAATGGCATTGCTAATTCTTGTTTGAACCCATGTAGGACGCAGCTTGGGATGTTATTGGGTCCCATGGATGCTGTATTTTTGGCTTTAGAGAGGACGTTTACAACCTGCTCTTTAGAGATACAAGGTAGAGGACAGGTACTAGGCATGTCTTAGGGTAAGTATGCTGGGGACAGGGGAGTGAAGTTTTCACAGAACCTGTCAGCTAACAGGTTAGCAATGTCCACAGGCTCAGTATATGTGGTATCATTAACTACATGTTTGGCACAAATCTGGGCCTTTTCTTTCAGGTTACAGATGTAACTAAAGAACGCCTGACTGATAAAGCTTGAGTTAACGTCTGTTGCATACATTTTCTGGGCCTTATTACATATTTAAGTTATACATACAGTCACCTTCACTATGATACATTTATTTCTGCATTTTTCTGCCACTTGTCTCATTTTTATGTAAAATTTGACTTGTTCTGGGACCTTGGCTTTGTAGCTTCACTTGTGGGAGAATTGTGAATTATTGCAAGATCCGAGTATTGTTTCTAGATTATACTGCACTTCTGCCTCCAGAAGTAGAATTATATGAAAATTTAACTGCTTATATTTGAACTTGGTCCGGGATTTTAGTCTTGTAGCTTCATTCACAGTCATCTCTCAGCTGTCCAGAGTTTGTCAGAATGCCCAGATTTCTCCCTTGTATTTTAAGTCTGTTCTTCATAAAATTTGTTTTTTTATGCAAATCCTTGAACTGAACTCACTAAGTAATGGCAGACATGCAAGTTTCAAACTTCCTATTCTGTACGAAATGTATAGTAATGCAAAACCTGTTCTAGCAATTTTTTTACATTTACTAGAGTAATATTTAAAATCTGCTGCTATTTTTGGGCCTTTGTCCCCCCTTCCTCACATTTTATTCTGGATTTGTCCAGATTTCTTGTACTAAGAGGTTGAGAGGTATGTTCTTAATTGTGGGAACACTATAAACTACTGCAAGATCTGAGCCTAATTTAGTCATTTATTACTACATTTTCCATAAGTATTAATGGTGAATATTTCCTGGCCTGGTGCCTTAGACTGTACTTTGTATTGCAGTAGCAGTAGTATTGTAATTTGTGTTTCTGTGCTTCTACAACTGTTTACATTCTGGCTTTTGCTGATAGTCTTGTCTTCCGCTTATCATTTGCCTGCTTAAAGTTGCACTTCAGTGCCTTTCTGTTTTTTTTACATTTCCTGTTTTCTCATGTTTTTGTTTCTACTACATTGTTACAGCCCTTTTAATCTCAGCTGATTCATTGAGTACTGCTCTCCCTACTGTTTGGGGGGCAGGGAAAAACTAATTAGTGTACAATGTAAAACCTGAAGTTTTTGAAATTCTATCCTCCCTGGGGTCATTGTCCTGTAGTTCAGGGTCATATGACCAAGAAAACTGATTTAATGGGTTGTCTGTGTAAAAGCTTTTTCTCAACAACAGACCTGAAAAATCTATACGACTTTAGTAATCCATGTCTGAGGCTTAAATAACCTTTGCTAAGTGTAAATAAACACATATTGAGCTGAAGTACACACCCCTGACTAGATCACTAGACATTTCCTCAGGCTTTAGTAGTAAGTTAATTAAACAAACCAAACTGCAAATAATAGTCACCCCTGCCTCCCATTAGTTATTCGTGTCGAAATTATGGGCCAACACTTCCCCAGAACTTCTGTAGCTAGCCTAACTGAGATATAGTGAGACAGTGTAAGAATTGTATCATGCTGTCTGATCATTTGTTGCTCAAACAGCAGTGTGTGTGGGAAATGTACATATATAATCTTGGAGGCAAAGATTTTGCACAGTTAACTCAGACACCAAAATCAGTTACAGTACCCACACATTACACCACAGCAATGCCATCACAAAACACATAATGCATCATACACTGATGTTCTAAAGATTAACTTGCCTAAATCTCAAAGACACAAAAGGAGGGGGAGTATCGATATTCATCAAAGATACCCACACCTCCAGGTTGGTGGCAAAGCACGAAGCATCAGAGACTATCCATGTGCAACTAACAGTGGGTAAAACTGCCTTCCAGTTTATAGCCTGCTACAGACCACCCTCCCAAACCCAGGAACCCCACTCGGCCTTCCTGAGAACACTGGAAAATATGAAGGTCTCTCCGAACACCATTATATTGGGCGACTTCAACTACCCAAACATAGATTGGGAGCATTACTCTAGCTCCAACACCCTTGCCCAAAGGTTCCTAGAATTCATAAACTCAAATGCTATGGAACAACTTGTTACCACTCCCACAAGAGGGGAAAACATACTGGACCTGATCATCACCAACATGGGGACTCTATGCTCCAGACCAGAAGTGTATCCCTCACTGGTAAGATAGACCATAAACTAATCTCACTGGATATTCACATCCCGACCCCACCCCCTGCTCAGAAAACCACAGTGAAAAACTTCTCTAAAGCAAATTTCACACTCCTCAAAACTGAGGTGGAATCCTTCAAAGCCCCCTGGCCTGTGGAAAATACGGCCCAGACCACAGAATCCTTTATAAATGCATTCTATGAACACCTTCAGGACTGCATGGATCATGCAATCCCAAATAAAACCAAGACCCAATCCTCCAAAGGCAGACGACCTGTCTGGTGGACCCCAGCCATAAACAAACTATACAATAGAAGGAGGAAGCTACTACATGATAGAGCAAAATCCCAAAAAGGGAAGGCATCTCTGATCAGTATTAGCAAAAAACTAAGGGCACTCGTAAAATCGTCAAAGGCCAGCTTCGAGAGAAAAATTGCACAGGACACTAAGGATAATCGCAAGGCTTTCTTTAGTTATGTTAGGAACCTGGGTGGGAATTCCCAGATATGCTCAGAATTAGTCCAAAATGACAAAAAATACACTGATCCCACAGACATTGCCAACATCCTAGCTGACAGGTTCAGCGCAAACTTCTCCCCCCCCTCCCCACCAAAAGGGCAAATATCTATCCCACCTGAGTGCTGCCCCCCTGACATCTCAGATGCTCAGGTGGGAGATGCCCTCTCCAAAGCAAAAAACACAGCATCAATGGGACCAGACGGTGTCCCAGGCTGCGTCCTACATGAACTCCAAGAAGAGTTAAACCCAAACATAAAACTACTGTTCAATCTCAGCCTTACTACAGGATATGTACCCAAAGAGTGGCGTACAGCAACAGTGGTCCTTCTCCACAAAGGTGGTTCCTCAACGGACCCTGGAAACTATCGCCCCATAAGCCTGACTAGCTTGGTCTGCAAAGCTATGGAAAGGATCATCATGGACCTCATAAATAAAGATATTGGGGACCTACAGACACTGGATCCTACCCAGTTTGGCTTTGTTAAGGGCAGATCCTGCCTCTTAAACCTGGTTGACTTCTTTTAAACAGTCACCAAGGCCATTGACGAAGGGAAGGTGGTCCACACAGCCTATCTGGACCTCGCAAAAGCCTTCGATACAATACCCCACTCGGGCATTATAGATAAGCTCACCAGCTTAAATATAAACCCCTATGTCACTAGATGGGTTGCAAACTGGCTCAAGGACAGAACCCACATGGTTAGAATTGCTGGAGCCATGTCAGACTCCAAACCAGTTACAAGTGGCATCCCACAAGGCTCAGTCCTGGGACCTCTCTTGTTTGGTATATATTTCTCAGAGGTACAGGCCAACATGGAAGGACTGTGGCTGACCAAGTTCGCAGATGACTGCAAACTGGGTGCCATAATCGACTCTCCAGCCGACACAAGCATCCTCCAAAAGGGCCTCAGAGAAACAGACAACTGGTGCCAGAGCCATGGCCTCAAGCTAAACGCCAAAAGTGTATAGTCATCCCCTTTGGCAAAAACAAAGTGCCACAAATTACCACATAGGTGGTAATCCATTAAGTACAGAAGAAGTAATTAGGGACCTGGGGACCCAAGTTGATAGCAATCTCTCATTTGACAACCACGTGGCCAAAGTGGTTAGAAAAACATTTTATATAGCCCACCTAATCATGAAGTGATTCACATCTAGATTAGGGTGGGTCATCGTGCCTCTTTACTCATCCCTCATCAGGCCCATAATTGAGTACAATGCCCCTTTTGGGATGTACCTTACCAAACACCTGCAGCAACTGGAAAGACCCCAAAAGTACCTCACCAAGAGGATCAAAGGGCTCAAACAGATGCCATATGCTGCCCGGTTAAAGAAACTCCAGCTCTACTCAGTGGCATACTGCCTGCTCAGAGGTGACCTGTGCCTGACGATAAGGCCATGTCCAACCCGGAATTAAGGGACATGCTGCACCTCAAAAATCCAAATCCCATCGAGCTACACGCCGAGAGACTTGAACCTCAGCACTGAAATAAATAGGACATGCTGGAGGGACAGATTCATAACCCAGAGGCTCCCTTCACTCTGGAATAAAATCCCAGTCCAGGTTAGGCAGAGTCCCTCATTGACTCTTTTCAAGAGGAATCTTGATGAGTGGATGGGAGATCGTAGGTTTACCCCGGGTATCACTTCTGTGTCACTGTTAGACAGAGGCACAGTATACTAACCTCGAAAAAGGGCATAGCAAAATTAATTTAAAATGGGTGGCGAAAGCCAAACATACTCTGGCTAGGCTTATAAATGCCCTAGGGCAGATAGCCTAGTATGAACCTATGAACCTATGAACCTATAAGACCTTCAAAATGCATAAAAGGCACAAAGCACACTCAACAAGTTAAGCTTACCTCCTCGCATAGCACATGGAGTCCCAAAGTCATGGATGCTGAGCCTGTTAAGCAGGCATCTGTTCAAACAAGCATTCACGTTATATGCGACTCCATTGTAAGGCATACAGATGTACCTCATAGCAGGCTAAGCAAGGAAAGAGAGACTTAAGTTACTTGTCTGATGCAAGAATCTGTCTGATCACACATGCATTCAAGTACATTAACAATAAGTCCCAGAATGACTTTGCCATAGTATATGTGGAGGCCAATGACTTGAGATACATCTCCCTGGACTATATGAAGGGAGACATGGTGGAGCTCTGACTGTGTCCCAGGCAGATATGAGTCTAGTATTGTGCAGCATTCTACCTTTTCCAAATACGATGCTGCAACGTGAGCAAAAAATAATAGACCAGTAACTGGCTTAGTTTTTGGTGTCATTTGGAGGTGGTCCAATATCTGTCAGCCTGGCAGGATATGATTGGCAGACCATGCTGCTTCCCCAGGGATGACTTCCATCTCTCCCCTCTGTGGTTTTGATTATTAGCAAAGACATTGTCCATTCCCATAGTGCCTTTGTTAGGCAGTACCAACCTGATAAACCCACCTACACAATGAATCAAGCAAAGGAAAATATGAAGATGGTACTGAAATGCTGACAGCCTAAACAAACTGCATTCCTACAATTTATTTATTTATTTATTTTACATTTGTTGACCGGGCTAGTCTGGCTGGATACATGTCCATTTTCAGCAGAGGCCCGAGGAGAAAAGCTCCACTAAATACTAAGTACATTACAAAATATTACAAATGTTTATAAGTAACAAATTAGAAAATCATAACATCACACAGAATGCAAGATAGATTCAGGAGAAGCACATTTCGATGAGCAGTTAATACCATATTAGCAATTTTACATAGAATGTACCTAGGTCGATTAGTACTGTAAAAGGAGAAGAAATAAGACGGATACTAATAGGAAGAGTGAAGGAGAGATGTAGTATGAGAAAGAAAAGGTTAGCCTGGTGTACTGCAGGAACAAAGCCAATGATTTAGGTAGTACAGTTTAATTTTCTGTTTGAATTGAGGCAGGGATGTAGTCAAAGTTATGTCACAAGGTAAGAGATTCCAGCATTTACCTATAGTGTTAGTGAAAAGAGAACAACCTGCTGTGTTGTTTGCCTTTATTGATTTAGTCATAAGTTTACTAGAGGAGCAAAGCGAGTTCAGATTATTATACGGGATTAGGAGTTGAGAGAGTATAGGGGTGTTGTCAGGTAGGTGTAATATGTTGTGAGCTATAGTGAGTTGAGGAATTTTTAGGTAGTTTTGAAATTGAGCCAGCCAAGTTGCTTTAGATTTATACAGTGGTGAGTCCTAAAGGGGTTACTAGTGGCAAACGTGCTATGTTATTATAGCAAGTTTCAAGTTTGTTAAGATTGTTTTTCTTGAGGTTGGTATAAATGGGAGAAGCATATAGGAGAGTAGATAGGAGATGGGTTTGAGCACATTTGGTTCTTGTTGCTGGGGTTAGAAAAGGTTTAATACGATATAGGGATCCAATTTTTTTGTTAACAACCTTGATGGTGTTGTTTATGTGCTGATCGAAGGAAAGATGATTGTCAGTGGTTATTCCAAGAAGTTTAGTAGTTGGATCAGGCGAGATGATAGTGCCATTATAAGAAGAAATGGTAAAGTTTAAAGGGGGGGACCGAGAGGTGGGGGAGAAGAGGAGGAGTTTAGTTTTTTTTGCATTTAGTAGGAGAAACCGTTTAGAAAACCAAGTTTCTACTTTGTTAAAGGTATTTTGTGTTAAGGAGGTCAGTTCAGCAGAAGAAGGTGCGGAGCAGATAAGAGTAGAATCATCTGCATATTGTATGCAGGTAGCTTGTGGTATAGCAGTCTGAAGATCGTTTATAAAGAGGGTGAACAGAAGTGGACCTAGAATGGAGCCCTGGGGAACTCCGATGGAAATGGGCAAGAGAGAAGAGATGTGATTTTCCCAAATTACTGCTTGTTGTCTGTTGTTAAGGTAAGATTTAAACCAATTTGTGGCTAGTTTATCACAAGGAAGAGATTCGAGAATATTGATTGAGAGAGTGGTTAACCATGTCGAAAGCTTTTGAGAGATCAATGAAAAGAGCGGAGGAGAGAGAATGGTTGTTTCGATTTTTGTTGATAGTATCTATAAAGGAGAGAAGGGCAGTGGTGGTACTATGATGGGGTCTAAAACCATGCTGGCAGTTTGCTATTATGTTGTGGAGGACGAGGTCGTGTACCAGTTGCTGGTGAATACATTTTTCCATTATTTTTGCAAGGGGTGAAAGAAGGGCAATTGGTCTAAAGTTGGAAAGGTCAAGGAGTTTCCACCTTTATGAAGTGGTATAATATAGGAGACTTTCCATATATCAGGGATGGTTCCTTCTTGGATAGTTCTGTTGATGAGTAAGGAAATAGGATAAGCAATTTCTTTAGCAGCTTTCTGAAGGAAAAGAGAAGGGAGCTTGTCAGCAGAAGGGGTGCAGGGTTTAAGTTTGTGAATGAGTTTGAAGATGAAAGAGGTAGATATAGGTTTTAGAGCGAAATTGAGGGAAGAGGTAGTTCTGTTAGGTGGTATATGAGAGTTGTTAGTGTTCATTTGTTTGGCTAGGGTTTGAATAGTTTCAGAGAAAAAGAGTTGAAAGCATTGGCAGTCTGGAGAGGGGTTTCTGGGTCAGCATTTAGAGGGAAGGAGTTTTCGCAGTTCCTGGGGAAAGAAGTCTATTTACTGATGACCAGAACTGTTTAGGGTTGTTAATATGTGTTTCCTGGAGGTTACAGTAGAAGTTTTTCTTGTCAGAGATTATTGATTTTTGCTAAATTACGAAGCTGGCGGAATTTAACTAAGTCAGGGTTTAGTTTATTACATCTCCAAGATTTCCATGCTTTGTTTCTAGCAAGCATGAGTTTTTGTGTTGGTGGTCAGCCATGGGGCCGATTTGGTCTTTACTCTAATAGAGCGTTCTGGTGCATGAGAATCAAGTATAGATAGGAATGTGGAATTAAAGAATAATACTGCTTCTTCTAGGGGAGTGATTTTAAGCAATTCCAATTACATGCACTCAGTTCGGCTTTAAAAGGTCTATGTTAAAGTGTTTGACTGATCGAATTAGCCTTGTATTTGGGAGGTTAACAAATTCTGATTTTTGTCTAGAAATGTAGGTTAGGCAGTGGTCGCTGATGTCATCAGGCATAATACCTACCTTATAATGTGTCTTAACTTTATTAGTTAGTATCCAGTCTAATATACTCTCTTTCTTACTGGGTTTATTGACTCTTGTAGTTGAGGTAATACTTTGTGAAAACCCATGTAGGTTAATATGGGAGGTGGGATTGACTGTATTTATAGTGTTCCAGTCTATGTTAACGTCACCAAGAATTATGGTTTCTTGGGGTAGTTGGTAGAAACCCAACTTAAAAAGTCTTCTAGTATTGGAATGTTATTACCTGGGGGAAGATACAAACAAATAATGTAAATAGATTTTTGGGGTTAAGTTGGAGTTTAATAATGATGGTTTCTGTTTTGCTATTTAGGTTTGGGCATTCTGGTTGAATAGATATGTTAAGTTGATTTTTGAAGAGTATTGCTACTCCTCCACCCTTACGTTTTAAGCGGTCGTGTCTTATTATGTTATAACCCTGGGGTACAATCTCTGAGTCTTTTGTGCCTGGGGTAAGCCAGGTTTCAGAGAGGCAAAGGATGTCAAATGAGTGTATATCTAAGAGGGCATGGATGAAAGGTATTTTGTTATTTATGCTTTGGATGTTAAGGTGTCCTATAAGGAAGTTATTGTTGGGGTTAGGCAAGCAGTTTTGGGGAGGTGGTGAGGTAGGGCCAGGGTTGGGGTGGATGTCTCCATCTAGTAGAGTAGGATTAATAAGTTTTGTTAAGTAGTTCTTATTTAGAATTGTTAGAGATTTTGTTTTGCAAGATAGTAGGGGTATGTAAGGTGATGTTGCCTATGGAATTTAGATAGGTGATAACTAGGGTGGAATTAACATTAGGGTAGGTTGTGAATGTGAGTCTAGTAGAGGTGTGTTTATGTGTGGAGATAAGAGAGTTATCTAGTGAAATTTCAAGAAAGGTGAGAAGGTATGTAGAAAGAAGGGTGGTTGTGATTGCGATAGAGAGTACAGGCATAGTTGGTATGTAGGGAGGCATCATTTAGTAATTAGAGAGGTGAGGAAGTAGAGGGGAAAGTGTAAAGGGGAGAAAATAGAATGTGGTAAGCAATATAGGGGAAAGTCTGTAGTTTAAAGCAGTAGGTAGATAAGAAAGGATATTAATTGGAAAAGAGAAAGAAAGGCTGGAGTGGAAGGAAAGTGTAAGGAGAGAAGTCTAGGTAATAGTGAAAGGTAATAGAAGATGTATGGTCTTGGGGCAGAGATAGAGTAGGAAGGGATGTACTAAGGCTGGGGAACAATTTGGCGGGAAGGAGAGTAATAGGATAGGAGGGCTAGGGGTGTGGCTATAGAGCTATAAATGTAGGACCCGGGGGGGTGGGTGGGAATTGGGGGTAGGGAGGGGCGGAGTGAGCCAGAGGCTTAACGGAGCAGGTAGAAACAACTGAGGTATAGCCAGGAGACAATCAGAAAAGCAGGTGAGACTATAGGAGCAGCGAGTGTCAATAGGGAAGGGGTAAGATAGGAACCAGATACCAGAGGGGATAGGAGAAAGGTAAGGAGGAGTATGACAGAAAAGAGTACTGAGGATTTAGGAGGAGATGAGTGAGGTGTAATGGAAGAGAGTAGGGCAGGTTACTGGAGAGATATCAGCACAGGTGGTAAGGAGAATAGGCAGTCGGTAAGGAAGAAAATGGAGGTAGAGGGATGGAAAACCAAATTAGCAGAGTAGACTGAGGAGGGCTAATCAGGGGAAATAGGAGGAAGCAAAGAAGAAAGAGAGAGAGTAGAGCGCCACCTAGTGGCTGGTATAGGTAAATGAGAGGGAGAATGGGGAAAATACAAACAGGACAAGGGAATGAAAAAAAGAAAGAAAAATGAGGGCAGGAAAAGGTGAGAGTGAGGGGGGTTTTGGGGGATAAGAGAGGAGAGGTACTGGCTGCTAGGCACACAAACGCAGGCAGAGTAATGGACTCTGAAGGTGGACCTATACAGAGGCTAAAGAGGCAGAAAGCGAAGCCCAAGACCTACTTTCAGTTCCTTGACTGTAGATCAATATGGGAGGTAGGCAGATTTTCAGTCACTGTAGTCAGGGCCAGGATGATCCAACAGCAGTAGGGCTTAAAGCTGGACAAGATTCAGTAGGGATGGTGCTATTAACTTCTAGGGGGAGAGAAGAATAACAGTCTTAGCATAGATGTTAAATTGAACAGGTACAAAACACAGCCAAATTGGTAAGGATTAACAAAGGTACAACAGCAATATTATCAGCAGTCTAACAGTAAAATTATCTAGCAATCTAACCCTGTTGAAACAGCTTGTCTAAAACTAACCCTGATAACATTAAGAGCGGGAAAATACATAAAACTATCAATAGTGAGCTAGAAATAAATCAAGCAAAATGTATACCTGGATCTACTTGATAGACTCTAAACAATAGATATTATGAGTAGCAACAGTCATGTGACCAGCTGGTAACTCACCAGAGTAATATATTATATGCAAGTCATTGCGGGGATATAGGAGGTTAAACTATTTGTAAAGCTAAATTAAAAGTATGTAGTTGGACTTACTAACAGTAGAGTAAGTGATACAGCTATTAGGGTACTATGTAAGAGGTGCCAGAGCAGAGAATCCAAGGTACTGATTCAAGCGTTGCAGAGGTTCTATCAGAGATGAACCAAGAGTACATCCCTTATCTACTGCAGCTCACCGCAAGGAGTGTAGGCGTTTAGGTACAGCTAGGCTTAAGCGAGCCTAGTATGCAAAAATGGGTAAATGGTTGGTAACAAGCTCCAAATAAGGCTAGCAGCAGAGGCATCTATGGAAAATAAGCCATCAGTGCCGGGTCATAGGATAGTTGTAAGCACCTTAGCGTATTTGCACCAGCATACACGCCAGCTAACGATAAAGAAGCTCCACGTGTGTGATGCGTTTAGTAGCAATGGGCTGTAACTCTAACGATAGCCTGGCCAGGTACTAACTTGTCTAGATAAGTGTACAGGCAGAAAGAAATACAAAGTAGAGCAGGAAATAGTATTAGTCTGTACCTCTTAACACATCTAACACAGTGCAAACGCTTTAACACTTAACACATCTAACACAGTACAACGCTTTAACGCTTAGCGTTTTAGTGAAAAAAAAAAAAGCAGGAGTAATCTAGGCAACATCAGTTTGTACTAAGATGCATGAGCAGGTCTAGCAGAAAAAGTATAATCACAACACAGCGATGTAATAGTGCTAAATACAATGCTATAGAGATAAAAAGCGAACGAGCAGATTACTACAACAGTTTTAAGAGCTTAAAAATGCAATGCGACTATGTTGAACTACATTTAGCAGCAAACATCAAGTAATGCAGCGGATTAAACAGACCCGATGCCTGAAGCTGTTAGTCCGAACCCTGGGTCCTTCGTTTAAGAACCAATGGTGCCTCGTCAGAATAAATAAAGACTTCACAGTAGCATAGTGATTAGGACTACTAGCGACAGTAATCACTGATAAATACAGTAATAAGTTCAGCTATTTCGGCCTACATTTTCAAAGATGTAGGCATTTGTGTGATGACTGAGACATGGTTTAAAATGGTGGAGAGCAGTTTGGTTGTGCATGGCTATAATGTCGTCCACATTTTTTGACCAGCTGCTTTGCAGAGGGGAAAAAAAGTAGAGATGCTTCAATCTTCATCCTGAAGAGACTCTCATTAAGGCTGGTAAAGCAGCATGATTTACTAGAGCTTCTTTGTCCAAATAATTATTAGAAAGGTCCAGTACCATATAGTAGTTGGCTATAGAATGCCCTCTTTGACCTAAAGCCACAATGCCTATCTACAAGAACTGGTATCACTTACTATTACCCTCAATACCATCTTCCTAGGTAAAACTATAGACAGGGAAATCTATATCACTGCTAGTGCACAAGCTCAGAGATTTCTGGACTTTGTCAGTACAAATGTCCTGGAGCAATTAGAGTACCTACTGGAGGGGAAAATGTCTTGGATCTTGTCCATACTACTGTGGGGGTATCTTGTACCAACCCTTGCATATCTTTTATTGTTAGGTCTGACCAGAAAGCAAGCTACTTCAAAATAAAATTGAAACCAGAGACTGACTCACACAAGTTACCTTGAGAAATTTCTCTAAGACAAACTACCTAGTCCTAAGTGATACATTAGTAAGCTTCAAACCCCCACCAATCCCTGCGGACTCCAGTGAATACTTAAAAACAAACACCACCACACTGTGCCAGGATCTAAATAGCTGCATGTACCCTGTAGGAACAAGTGCAGGGCAAACCCCAAAAACTAACGCTCATGGTGGAACCATAATATCATCAAGCTTTTCAATAAAAGGAAGAGAAATTTGACCAAAAGGAAGAAGAGCAATTACCAGAATGATACAACCCTCATTGAAATAAAAAAACAACTCAGGAACTTAATAAAATCCACCAAAAGCCAAGTTTGAGGCTCACATAGCCACCCAAGCCAAAAACAATCACAATGCCTTTTTTAGCTATATTTGTAATCTCACAAGCACAATGCAGCACTGTACTGAGCTGATTATGAACAGTGTTACCTACACTGAAGCTGAAAAATCAACAAAACTACTGGTTAGAAATTGAAACCAACTGGCTTCCAGCTATCACAATAGACCAATTCCTAAAAGCGCTATCAAAATCTAAAAATATTGCAATGATTCCTGATAATATCCCTGGATGCATTTTAAACAGTGTATCAGTGTATGGGGTGCCAGGGAAAGGTAGTACTTCTGATGGGTTAACACGTCATGCTCTACAGAGTAGTTCATCCACCTTGGTCCTCACCTGACACTCAGCTCTCACCTGTGGCTCCTCGTAGCTGTTTGCATGCAACAGCAGCCACATCCCGGTCAATGGCTTTGACTGGCCAGCAAAACCAGGTGAGGGTAGCTGACAGGTTTGTAACACTCTGAGTCAGGGCTTGTCTACCTATGCATGCGAAGACTGGATCTGGTGGACTGCACAGAGGAAATCACCTGATTGATTCAACAGGCAGAAAGGCAGACTCAGCAAAGGGTTGTGGAGTGCAAATAGGGCACAGTGGGACACATTAGGACACTGCTGGCTGCCCACTGCATCCTGACCCATCTCCAGTCTCGACTACGTACTGCCACTGGACCAAGATAGGCTGGGATGAGAGAGTGAGACTGATCTGCCCAACTCACTCTCATTATAATCCAATTCATGCGCAAGTCAAGATATCACCCCCCCCCAAATCCTGTGGTGATGGGCGAATGATGAAGCAGTAGGTGTGGATACAGTGGAAGCTGTAGTCACAACCTCACACACTGGCACCCCAGGGCAATGGGTCACTCTCTACTGGACCAAAGCAGCAGTGGAGTTCGGCAGCTTGCTGGGTGTCTGAGCAGCCCTATTTAGGGTCGCTCTGACACCTCCATGGTCTGAGGAAGAGGCTAGAAAAGGTGCTCTAAACTTAGCCTGCTTCACCCTTGCCCTGGCCTGCTTGCCGAGGCAGATGAGGATCCCAACCATGTGGTCGAATTACAAAGGAAAAAACATAGGTGACCGCTCACCATTGGCACATGGAATATGCGCATGTTCATGGATAGCTCCAAAACAGACCTGAGAGACGAGCAGCACTTGTCACAAGAGAACTCGGCAGGTACAACAATCCAGACAGCAGCCCTCAGCAAGACCAGGTTCACAGACAAAGGCCAGCTGACAAAAGTTAAAGCCAGTTATACCTTTTTCTGGAGTGGCCGCAGCAGCAATGAACATTGTGAAGCAGGAGTGGGTTTCGCCATCAGCTCTAATCTGATCAGCAAATTAGCCAGCCTCCCAAAAGGATTCAATGACCGACTCATGTCTCTGCAGCTCCCACTCAAATTTAAAGCACCATGCCACCTTCATCAGTGCATATGCCCCCACCATGACAAATCCAGAGGAGATCAAAGAAGTTTTACGAAGACTTGGAGTCCCTCATAGTATCTGTGCCCAAGGCAAATAAGCTCGTCATCTTAGGTGACTTCAATGCCAGAGTTGGTGTAGACTACCAGACATGAGAGGGAGTCATTGGGAGGAATGGAGTCAGCCAAAGCAACAGAAATGGTCATCTACTTCTAAAGACCTGTGCAGCTCATGACCTGTTGGTCACGAACAGTCTTCCACCTACCCAACTGTAAAAAGATGTCCCGGATGCACCCATGCAGCAAGCACTGGCATCTCATTGAGCACATCATAGTAAGGAGAAGGGACAGGCAGGATGTCAGAGTGACTAAGGCCATGTGTGGCACAGACTGCTGAACAGACCACATACATCCTCTCAAAATTCAACATGCACATCCAGCCTAGGCAGCACCCGCAGGGGAAAAAGACCAATAGGTGGTTGAATGCCAGCAAGTTAGAATGGCACGCTGTACACCAGAACCTCAGTGAGGACCTTGACAGTAAGCTTGATCAACTCCGCTTTGGCACCAATGGTGCAAAAGTGGACTGGGAAGCTTTTTAGGGATGTGGTCTACATCACCACTCTTGCCCACTTGGACCTGAACACATGCAAACACCGGGACTGGTCCAATGACAACCATGAAGATATTCAGAAGCTGCTGGATAAGAAGCATGAAGCCTTCAGATCCCTCCAGCAAGACACTGCATCTGTCTCCAAGAAAGCAGCCTACAACTCCATCAAAAGCAAGGTGCAAGCAAAGCTCAGAGAGATGCAAGACTCCTGGCTCAGCAGAAAGACAGATGAGATTCAGAAGTACACTGACAGCAACAACTCCAAGCATTTCTATGATGCCCTGAAGACCTTTTATGGACCACAGTCCTCTGGAACATCACCACTGCTCAGTGCTGATGGGTCCACCCTGCTCACTGACAAGAATGCCATCCTGGAAAGATGGGCTGAGCATTTCAATGTCCTGAACAGACCCTCCTCTACAAATGCCGAAGCCATTGACCTCATGCTGCAAGTTGCCATTAACACCTTCCTGACAGAATCTCCAAAGGAATCGGAGGTTAAGGAATCAGCTAAGATTCTCTCCAATGGTAAAGCACCAGGTTCTGACTCTATTCCAGCTCGAATATATAAGACAGACAGGAAGTTATCCCTCAGGAGCTAAAGGATGCCTCCATTATCCATCTCTACAAGATAAAGGGAAACAGGTAGTCTTGTGACAACCACAGAGGAATCTCTCTCCTAGTCATTGCCAGTAAAATTCTTGCCAGAGTACTCCTCAACCACCTCACTCAACACATGGAAGATGGACACCTGCCAGAGAGTCAGTGTGGCTTTAGAGAGGGCTGAGGGGCAGTGGACATATTTGCAGCACATCAACTTCAGGAGGAGTGCCTGGAACAAAACAGGGACCATTACACTGTTTGTGGGCCTGTCCAAAGCCTTTAACACCATCAGTCATGAGGGGTTATGGCTGATCATGGAGAAGTTTGGCTGCCCAGGCAAATTCATCAGTATGGTGCACCAGTTTTACTATGGCATGCTTGCTCGAGTACTGGATGATGGCGACTCCTCTGCTTTCCCAGTTACTAACGGAGTCAAGCATGGCTGTGTACTGGCACCTATGCTGTTCAGCATGATCTCGGCCATGTTGTCAGGTGGCTTCTGTGATGAAAAAAAACACCATCAAGATCAGATACAGGACTGATGGCAGGTTCTTCAACCTGCAGAGGCTACTGGCCAAGACCAAGGTTGAAACAGACTTTGTGCACGATTTCCTGTTTCCAGATGACTGCACACTCTGCTGCCACAGAGGTCCAGATGCAGCAGAGTATGAGCTGCTTTTCCACTGCCTGCAGAAACTTTGGCCTCACAGTCAATATTAAGAAGACTGAGGTTTTGCATCAGCCTGCACCACAGAAGACATATGTGGAACCAACTATCACTGCTTGAAGGTGAGATCCTGCAGGCTGACAAGTTTACATACCTCGGCAGCACACTTTCCAGATTTGTGAACATTGATGAGGAAGACGCATGCATCGCCAAGGCAAACTCCGCATTTGGATGGCTGCGGGAGTCAGTCTTGGAGAGGAGAGGCATCAAACTGTCTACAAAGCTGAAGGTGTACAAGGCAGTTGTACTGCCCACACTACTGTATGCCTGTGAGACATGGACTGAGTGAGCATCATGCCAGAAAGCTGAATCGCTTCCATATGAACTGCTTCAGAAGGCTGCTGAAAATTACCTGGCAGGAGAGAGTTCCAGACAGTCATCCTCTCTCAAGCTAGATTGCCAAGTATCTACACCTTGCTGAGAAGAGCCTAAGCCAGGTGGGCAGGCCACCTTGTATGTATGCCAGACACACGCCTCCCCAAGAGACTGTTCTATGGTGAACTCACTGGAGGCAAATGCACACAAGGTAGGCAGAAAAAGCACTTCAAGGACACGATTAAATTCTCTCTGAAGAGCTTTGGCATTGACCTGGACTCCTAGGAAACCCTAGTGCAAGACTGCCCCACCTGGTGAAACCGCATCAGCAAAGGCACTACCCCCTACAAGCAGAGCAGGACTGCAAAGCCGCAGAGGAAGCATGAGCTGTGTACATCCACAGACAACTCTTTGCCAACCAACCCAAAGACCACTTGTGCCCAATGTGCAGCAGAGCTTTCCAAGCCAGCATCAGACTGATCAGCCACAGCTGGACACACCATCCTCAGTGAACCTCCTTGACATGATGTCCTTGGTCATTGTCAACAATGACAAATGAACAACATATAAGGGATGACCCTTCACAGACCCAGACAATTACAGCTCCAGAAGTCTTGCTCGCATCATATGCAAAGACATGGAAAGACTTATGGAATTAATCAATAAGGAAATAGGGAACCTCCAAACACTAAACCCATCTCCAGTTTGGATTTGTCAAAGGCAGGTCATGCTTAGTCAACCTGGTAGACCTTTTTTGAAAAGGTTGTAAAAAGCAATGAATGAAAGTAAAACAGTACATGTTGTATACCTTGGTCTGGCCAAAGCTTTTGACACAATCCCCCACTCGGGCATAGTAGAAAAGCTAAATAAACTGGGAATAAACCCCTATGTCACTCTGGATTTCTAGCTGGCAGGAGAACAAAATAGGGGAAGCTACCCCCACAAAAAACAGACTCTAGTGGAGTCCCCCAGGGTTCGCTGATGTGACTTTCCTGTTTGGCATCTACTTCTCTGAAGTAAAAGTCAATACAAAAGTACTTTGGCTGACTATGTTTGCAGATGACTGCAAGCCAAGAGCAGTCACTGAATCCCTAGATGACTTGGCCATTCTGCAGGAAGGTTTGTCCCAAACAAATAACTGGTGCCAGAGTCATGCTCTGAAACTAAATGCCAAATGCATTATCGTATCCTATGGGAAGTCATCTAACCTAGTGGACTATCACATTGTCAGTACATCCAGTAACAAAAAGCATGGAAATGGAGCAGGATACAGGAATAAATAAAATTTGTTAAGCGCTTTCGTCAAATATTAGGATTGACTTCTTCAGAATACCTGACAGTCAAAGACCATCCTTTTATACATACAACAATTAAGCCATTGATTGAATACAATTGAATAATTAAGCATAAAAATGTTTAAAGAAATAGACTCCCTTGTTTTCTGAATTGTTTCTTTTTCAGTAAATTAAAAAAGATAGACCATTACTTAGTACAACTGTAAAAAATATATGTATGTGGTAAGTGTGCACCCTGACACTAAATTACAAAAAATGCCAGCTTGTAGTTATAATACAAAACTATCAACTGTTTTTAGAGAAAATATGAACATCATATGTATGAATCTGTGCAACAAGCAATATGTACAATAAAATATGTACAATAAAAACTGTACAAAAAAAACAAAATGTCTTGGAACAAGCCGTAATTAATATCAGTACTATAAACTTACATAGAAATGAAAAACAAGGTCATAGTGTACACCTCATTAAAATAAAAAGTCTGCTTTAAGTTTTAAATAACTGGTGAGGGACACCATATTGTTCAAACCTGGGCTGGTAGTGGCATTAACTCTGAATTTCCACATAAGTTCTCTAAATTCAAGGAACCAGTCACTGAGTCCCCCTCTCTCATCCATTACTACCCTTTCCAGAATAATAAACGTGAAATTGTGGTTTGGAAATGTATTAATGTGCTTTGCCAGGGCATATTTGGTGTAGCCTTTAGTTATATCATATGTATGCTGTTAAACGCGTGTCCTAAAGGTATTTTTGGTCTTGCCAATATAAAACCCAGGACATGCCTGGCATATAGCAGCATACACTACTTGTTTACTCACGCAATTACAATTCTGGTTGACTTTTACCCATCCATAACCTTTAATAAAGACTGTCACACTCTAACATATGTTTGCATTGAGTGCAGTGCCCACATTTTGTCATTCTTCCAATACCAGGTTTAGTAATCTTACTGGACTCCAAAAGGTTCTTAATGCTGGAATCCTTTTTGTATATTATAACAGTGGAGTCACCCACCTTACCTCCTATGGTCTTGTCGCTCATAAGAATGAACCAGTTTCTCACCAATATGTCTTTTATCAAAGGGAATTGTAAGTTGTATGTAAGAATAAGCCCATGTTGAAATGGGGCAGTTGTCGAAACCCTACATTCTGAAGGTGCACAGAGTCTAGAAATGTCCAAACCCAACAGTGGGTAGAAATAACCTTCCACTCTCTTTTTGGATACTTCCTCAAGTTAAGGTTTAACAAATTCTTCAGGGTATCCCCTGTTGACTAACTTACTCAATAAAACATCCCTTTCCTTGTAAAAGTCCTCAATTTTGCTGATCATGTGGGCCAATCTCACCCCTTGTCCTTTTATTAAGGATCTTTTTTGATGAAGGGGATGCCCGCTGTCAAAATGAAGAAGAGTGTTAGAGTAGGTGGGCTTCCTGAAGATGTTAGAATAAAATTGGTTGTTCTCCAGATCCTTGGAAATCTGTATATCCAGGTAACTAATGGATTCCATATGAGTTACCATGGTAAACTCCAGAAAGTTAGTACTGGAGTTAGAAACAGTAGGAATTCAGACAACTGCTCCTGGTCAATTTCCAGAGTAACCAATGAATGTGATAGGGTGATTGGTTAATCACATAGGAGGCGTGTGCATTTTAAAGTATAAGTACCAATATATGAATGTTACAACAATTCATTCTTGTTTTTACTCTGAAGATGCCCTATATTGTAAAGGGAGAAAGCGCTTAGTACTGTTATTGTTGGTTTATCAGTTTCATTAAAGGGATTGTGACTGTCTACACTGGTTCAGTTTTTTGTTACCAGTTCATCATTCTTTTGTGATTATCATTCGCAGTATCGCCGCTGGACGAGGTGAGACTTTCACGATTACCTTTGTTGGCACTGCAATGGACCATCTTATGCTACAATTTATGGACATTACAGAAAAATTGGTCCAAGCCTTACAAGATAAAGTTAAGCATGGCAGAAATTCTGCCTCTAATGATGGCGACAACATTGTTAACCGTCCGGTTAACACGGACAATGTCATTCTTACAGACTCACAAGCTGAGTTATATACACTACACACGCCTCCATCCACTTCCAGCAACAGAGCGGTTTCTGGTTTAAATGTAGCTGATGACAATGTTTTACAAAATCAGTGGAACTTGGCACGTACGACCAACCAAGGACGTGGTTTTATGAACTTATTGGATCCACCTACCATGCATACCAAACAGTTGGAATCTAACAGAGCAGGCAACGGTTCCATAAGAGAACAACTCAATATGTTTGAAAGAAAACTCAAACATTTTAAATCCCTACAAATGGATAATATTTTTCTTGAGAGGTTGATTGAGTTGAAGCAGGTACTGAAAGGTTTGAGGGTCTTTAAATTACCCATGGGCTTCGACGATAACTCGGCGCTGTTTCAGGAGTTGCTTGCCTTGTTTGATAATACAGGTATGGACATGATGCATATTATTATACGTAATAACACTGTTAAATTAGATGTACTCAAAAAGGAGTTGGCTGTACTTAATGATAATATTACTAAAGATCTGTTATATGAATTTAACAAGTTTAACTATGACAACATACTAGATAAAGTGGACGTGTTTGTCAAGAAAGGGTTAGAGATTAAATCTAACAAGTTAAACAGAGATACTTTTGAGTATGCTAATTTATAAACTTATTCTCACTTTAAAGCATACAAAGATTGGTCAAAAAGAATCAATAGGCAGTCTGGCTTTACGCGATTAGACAGTAATCATATTTACAACCATGAGGAAACCGAATATTGTGATGAACAGTTGGTTGATTCTAACGAATATTGTAACAACGAGCCTTTTTTAGACTATCAGCCTGTGAGACGCTCGGAAAGGATACGCGAGCGACAACAGGCTACAATGCAAGAACAAACATTTGCAAATGGGAGAGGATATCCATCGTACAACAGACACAGGTGGTCACCCCAGACCAGATAGACATTTTTCCTACATGTACTGTTGACTTTTTACCTGACTTGACAATTGAGCCAACATTCAGTCAAGTGAGTTGTTTTAGTATGAGTGATGTAAATTCCTTGTTTATAAACAACAGTGACAGTGTATTTAGAGCTCTTGATGGGGTTGACGATTCTAAGACTACTCTTGAGGTTAACAATACAATGAATTTTGAACAAACCGACTTATGTCCAAAAATGTTTAACACTAATGACATCGTGGAGCATGTAGTATTTGACTATACAGCAGATGTTGAATATGATGACAACACATACAACTATAACAATGTATTTGATATTGATTCAAACGAGCATTGCTGCACGTTAATTACGAAGGGCAGCTTTCATATTTACAATTTTAGTGATTTAACATTAAGCGATGATTTTTGTGAATTATTTAAAAAAGGGTTTTCCTTTATTCCTACTTTTAGACACGATATATCTAAAATACTAGTTAATCTTAAGCTTTATGTTAGGGACTTGAACTTGAAAATATATTTTTCCAACCAAAATGTTAGACCAGTTGAATATTTACCATGCTTAAAAAGAAAAAGCACCTTTATTCCACCCATGAACCCCACTATATATTTATTTGAACAGTTATGTGAAACACGCATTAGAGGGTTCGTTAAGGTGGATAATAACAGAGGTGATAACTTAACGGAAGGAGAAAGATTTTGTTTGAAACAACTAAGCACTGATGACACATACAGGGTGATGAAACCAGACAAGGGTGGAGGGGTAGTTATTATGACTAAAAGTGAATTTGTTTGTAAAATGTTGGAATTATTGTACGATACAACTACCTATATGAGGGTTTCAAAAAATGAACTAAACAGAGCTTATACAAAACTTGATTGGCAGCTATATGAGTGGTTGATGGAAGGATTACTCAACAAGGACGAATATGACTATTTATCTGTAGGATCTCCAGTTATTCCTTCCATCTTTGGAATACCTAACATTCACAAAAACATGCATAACCCACCACTCCGCCCTATTGTTTCAGTGAGAGGTTCCAAGACTGAGACCATGGCGTCCTTTATCGATTATTATTGTAAAAATATATTTAAGAACATTACACATGTTCTTAGGGACTCATGGCATTGTTTAGAAATTATCAGAAACACACCGGTTGATGGTGAATTTTTAATGGTGACCATTGATGTGGTCAACCTGTTCTCTGTCATACCCAATGACAGGGGGCTAGAGATGTTTAACAATAGTTTGGTTAGATACAGTTCATTAGATACATCTAGAAGAAATTTGATTGTTGATTTGACTGAGATGGTATTAAACAACATTTTGTTTTATTTGAATCTGAGTTTTTCAAGCAAACTACAGGCGTGGCGATGGGGGCCAAATGTGCCTCATCCTATGTCAATTTAGTTTTGGTAGATTGGGAAACCAAAAGCATTTTAACAACACCCTACTGGCAGAAAATTGCCCTGTATGTGCGATTTTTAGACGACATACTACTTTTTTGGAAGGGTACAGTTGAAGAAATACATGATTTTATGCATTATATGAATGAAGGTTCTAATTTTTTAAAGTTTACCTACAAAATACATGATGATCAATGTGATTATTTAGATATACTATTCATTAAGGACACCACAAAAGGAGGTTTAATATCCAATATACACCGCAAAAAAACATTTTCTAACACTTTCTTGCATTTCAAGAGTTGTCATCCTTTTTTTCAAAAGAAAAACATAATGAAAGGCCAAATGGTAAGGCTTTCCAGGCTCATAAGTGATGACAATCTCTATGAGGTGGAAACTATGAGATTAATAAATATGTTTATAGAGAGAGGTTACCCAAATGATGTTCTTCACAACATTAAATGTGAGGTTAAAAATAAAAGAAATACCGTCTATAAACCGATCCTTAAAGGCGGTTTATTAAAGGACAGAAAAACAATTCATTCAAACACCATGAGGCATGTGATGGTATTACCATTTAATGACAACAGTGGCGATATTAAAAATATTATTGATGAGTCTTGGCGGACAGTATTCACTAATGATATTGTTAAAACAGTGGGCAGCAAAGCAACTTTTACATATAGTAGGGGGATGAACATAAAGGAAATAATGGAAAAAGTAGGAAAGCAACATGTTTATATTAATTCAAGGATGAACAAATGTGGATGTTGCAGCATTTGCAAATATATTAACAATGGTCTATATGTTGCAGTACACAATTTTGGTAGGACCCTTAGGTGTCCAGGGTTTTGCAACTGCAATACCAAAATGGTAATATATTTAGCTACCTGTCTTAGCTGTCCTACTTTTTATGTAGGCAAGACCATTAGAAAATTGAGACTGAGGATACTGGAACATGTTCGAGATATCAGAAATAAAAAAACTACAAATGCATTGTATATGCACAGCCTGGAATGTATTAATTTTAAAAAAAATGTTTATTTTTTGTCATCGACAGGATTCCCTACAACAAAAAAGGGGGGGACACAAAGATACTTTTGGAGGTTAAAGAGTGTCTTTGGCAATTAAGGCTGGATGCCTCTAAATTTCCAGGTATCAATGAACATATTTCAATTGCTAGTATACTAAAATATAGGTCTATTCAAATATAATGTTTTTCAAATTTATGTAGGTTTTAAAATTTTAAAAGTGATTAAGATAATTTGTACAATATAAGGTTGATACATCCTACCTTTATAAATATACAATATATATTACAACCAAATTTATAAATTCACTAAATTAATTTAACTTTTACATTTATACCAACACTTACATATTAGTGTTGTAAGGATATATTTAACATGTATTTTCATATTGTACATTACAAGTATATTATTTTATGGAATATTATGCATTGTTATCTAATCTTCTCTATAGTAGTTATGTAGGTGATTTACTATGTTAGCTTCATATTAGACTGTTGTCACAGTATTTATTTATTTTGGACACAGTTTCAGTGTTTAACAATAGAGTACACATTCAGTGTTGTCCTTTCACTTTGTTGGTGTATTTATTCACTATACCAACAGAATATATATAAAAGTATGTGTGTTTGTTCTTCAGTTTCTGAAGAGGTTTTAGTTTTTAGTATATATTATGTAGTTAGAACAACATATACATATATATATATATATATATATATATATATATATATATATATATACATTTTATTGTTTATTTTAGTTTGTATTGTTTAGTTTAAATATATTTATATTTATTGTTGAGTTTAATATGTGTTTTCAATATACAGCTTTAAATGCTTAATTTCCAGAGTAACCAATGAATGTGATAGGGTGATTGGTTAATCACATAGGAGGCATGTGCATTTTAAAGTATAAGTACCAATATATGAATGTTACAACAATTCATTCTTGTTTTTACTCTGAAGATGCCCTATATTGTAAAGGGAGAAAGCGCTTAGTACTGTTATTGTTGGTTTATCAGTTTCATTAAAGGGATTGTGACTGTCTACACTGGTTCAGTTTTTTGTTATATGTTAGAGTGTGACTGTCTTTATTAAAGGTTATGGATGGGTAAAAGTCAGCCAGAATTGTAATTGTGTGAGTAAACAAGTAGTGTATGCTGCTATATGCCAGGCGTGTCCTGGGTTTTATATTGGCAAGACCAAAAATGCCTTTAGGACACGCGTTTATCAGCATACATATGATATAACTAAAGGCAACACCAAAAATGTCCTGGCAAAGCACATTAATACATTTCCAAACCACAATTTCAAGTTTATTATTCTGGAAAGGGTAGTAATGGATGAGAGAAGGGGATCCAGTGACTGGTTCCTTGAATTTAGAGAACTTATGTGGCAACTCAGAGGTAATGCCACTACTAGCCCAGGTTTGAGCAATATGGTGCCCCTCACCAGTTATTTAAAACTTAAAGCAGACTTTTTATTTTAATGAGGTGTACACTATTTCCTTGTTTTTCATTTCTATGTACGTTTTTATAGTAATGATATTAATTATTGCTTGTTCCAAGACATTTTGGGTTTTTTGTACATATTTTATTGTACATATTTTATTGTACAGATTCATAAATATGATCATATTTTCTCTAAAAACAGTTGATAGTTTTGTATTATATCTATAAGCTGGCATTGTTTGTAATTTAGTGTCAGGGTGCACACTTACCACATACATATATTTTTACAGTGGTACTAAGTAATGGCCTATCTTTTTTTAATTTACTAAAAAAGAAACAATTCAGAAAACAAGGGAGTCTGTCTTTAAACATTTTTATGTTTAATTATTCAATTGTATTCAATCAATGGCTTAATTGTTGTATGTATAAAAGGATGGTCTTCTGACTGTCAGGTATTCTGAAGAATTGTCAGTATGTCCCTTAGACCTGACTCATTTTGGGATTTTGGAGCTTATGTGGACAGTAGCCTAACTTTCAAGCAACTGTGTCGACTGTCATAGGAAAGTCCTTCTCTATTGTGCAGCTTATAAACAAAGACTCTGTCTAGATCTAGGGGTGTCATTGTCCTCCTTTACTCATGCCTCATTAGGCCAGTCATTGAGTATAATGTTCCATTTGGCATGTATCTGTCCAACTGTATACAACTGGAATGCCCACAGCAACACCTTACTAAAAGGATACAAGGCTTAAACAGTATATTGCACATGTTTCAACTCAAAGCTCTGTCACTATACCTGGTATCCTACAGACTGCTAAGAGGTGACCTGTGTCTGGCATGTAATGCATCCTCTGACCTAATATTGATGGGCTTACTGATATTAGCAAGTCAAATGGCATCAGAAGCACTCTGTTCATGGATCTAAACCTCTTCTGCAAAATCAACAGAATGGTTTGGAGGAGCAGATATATCTCAGAAGATACCACTTCTCTGGAACAAGCTCTCCATCCATGTAAAACAAAGTTCATCCCTGTCCATATTCAAGCACAACTTGGATTTATGGATGGATAACAGAAAATTTACCCCAGGACTGCCCCTTTTACTACTAATGAATAGAGGCATTTTCTAAATGTTATCTCGTGCATGGGTCTCTTGAAATTATCTATGGTATAATCCCAGTTATTCTCAATAGGAGTAATATGTAATTGTCAGTTCTGGGATTGGTTAAGGTCAGTCTAAGACTCTTCAGGATAGGTTAATTTGAGTACTAAAAGGGAAATTGGCCAGGCTTAAAATGACCTGCAAGGGCAGCTAGCCTAGTACTTACCTGTGAACCTATATGGCTGTATACATAAAATAAAGGCACACCCCCAGACTCTTTTAGCAGGATAACAGCCTGGAACTCCTTCAAGCCCAACTCACCATTAACAATCTTGTATCACATTTTAGCCAACAGGACCCCCTCTGTGAACCCCTTGGCCCATGATTCCTACCTATGTAATATGGAAGCCCTAAGCATTCAGTCAAACTACCACACAATTAGCTGGGAAACATAAATCCCCAAACATGTATGCCATGAGATTTCTCTATTTCATAAATAGAAGCTCACTTGTCAGCTAGTCCATAACTCAGTAAAAGGTGACAGAATCTTGGGCTGGTTCTTACCAGTATGGGACAGCTTTGTAACACCCATCCAAGTCAAATCAGAAAATCAGACATGGTCACCATGATACTGAATACTGTAGCATCCTCCAATAACTCTTTATTCAGAGATTATGCCAAAACAAATCTATTAAGACGGAGTGTGGCAGAATTCAAATTTCCCTTGCACATTGAGGATCCCACTGCAAATGCAGAATCCCTCACTGACAAATTCTATGAATATGTAAATAACTGCATAGAAGCATCTGTTCACCTCTGAAATAAATACAATGATAAATTTAAAAATAAACCCTTATAGTGAACCCCCCATATAAACAGGGTCTGCAATAAAAGGAAGAAATCTCAGTGCACATAAAAACAAATCGAATTCTGCAAATGCCAAAAGTACTCTTGCTAAGGCTAGCAGAACTTCAGACCCTGATTAAATCAACCAAAATCAGATACAGCATAAAGACAACTGTAAAACCTTTAACTATTTCAGAAACTTCATAAAGTTCAAAACTGGTCTCTGGTAATAGTAAATAATATTCTGTATTTCAAGCCTGAGGACATTGCCAATCTACTAGCTCATTAAATTTAGCTCTAACTTCACCCTCATATCCGCACCCTGCCCCCCCCTTTGCCCAGATCTTTCATCAGCACTCACAAATCTCCCAGGAGCAAGTCCTCAATGCATGGTCCAGTGTCAAGAGCACTGCTTCTATGGGTCCGGATAACATACCAGGATGCCTTTGGTTAGCCTGAAGCACAGCTTGTCTAACCCCTTGCAAAGGCTTTTTAGTACTGGCCTCTAAATTTGGTTTGTAGCAAATGAATGGAAGATTGCAGGAGTCACCCCTTCATAAAGGTAGGGTGTCAACTAATTTGAACAACTATAGACCTATAAACCTGACCAGCCTCATCTGCAAGGCTATGGAAATGATATTTTTGGAATTAATAAACAAAGATATTGGCTCAGCTCAATATTTTGTAGGTTGCCTGTTTGGTTTTGTGAAAGTCAGATCCTGCCTACTCAGTCTGGCTGACTTCTTTGAGAAGGTCACAGAAGCAATAGATAAGGGAAAAGCAGTTCATACCATATATCTGGACCTCACAAGGGCATTCAACACCATCCCCTATTCAGGCATAGTTAATAAACATGTCCAGCTAAATGTAGATTCCTGTATAACTCACTGAATAGCAAACAGACTCACAAATAGATCCCAAGAAATTGGGGTGGGTGGATCTCCTCAAAGAGACCTGTCACTAGCAGAAAACCCCAGAGTTTGGCCCTTGGGTCACTCCTTTTTGGAATTTACTTCTCAGAGGTCTGCTATATAAGACATCTTCAAAATACAGGGCCCTTGGTACTAAACCAAGTCTAAAAAGTCAGAGAATACATGACTAGGCTTCTTAAGACCCTCACAGATCAATAGCTTAGTAGATACTTATGAACCTAAACCATACTGAAACAATAACATGAATCACCTGAAGGCAGGTAATCAGAATGAAGGTGACAAAATGGAATCAGTTATAGCGGGTTTAATTTGTTAGGACTACAGAAATGTTTAATTTGGAAGAACAAATGGTATGGGAAAAGCCTACAATAAAATCATATACATATGAAATAGTACCACTCAGCACATCATCTCTGCAATGCTTGCTCACATGTACAACTGTATGCTTCATCTTAAAGTTTAATTTGTTGTCTTTGTTGTGAATATAATTTTTAGATACTGTTCTATTTGTGTCTCTTAATGTATTGGTGGTTTCTGCCCCTCCTTGCAGTATGTATGAACCCAAAATTCTCAGATTACCCACTCAAGGTCACTGAGGAGCCAGAATCTAGCCTGTTACACAGTGGGTACAAGGCAGAGAATCTAATCCTGGTGAGCATCCCAGTATATTAAAGATGCACACACGCAGACACACACCTGGCATGTACACCTGTAGGCCATAGGCAGCTTTTGAATATGGGAGGAAACTGGGCACCAGACAACACAACTGAGGACACAGGAAGGCATGAGGACACGAAGGGGATGCAGACTCCATGGAGAAAGCACCCAACCTGAAAATTGAACTAATTAAATAAAAGTGTGAGATAACATGGTAGTGATATTTATAATATCCAGAGCTATAGTGAAACTGGCAAGAGTTTAGAAAAGTACAGGACCGATAGGGATGAAAAGAGTCATGGGTATATGTAAAACTGAAGTTTTACTTAAAGTTATCTTCATAGTTTCAAGAACCACCTGCAGCACTAGCAGACTAATGGATATACAACAGGGCTAATGACATCTTGTAACAACTTTGGATAATTAAACAATGAGTGAAGGGACAACTCATTTCTAGTCCTCCCATTAACACCTGGCCACTGTATCTGCCAGTCTGTCCATTTGAGGCTCTTTCCCCTGTTCTGTATAGTAAAATATTTTTGCCATTAAACAGAAAGGAATGGAACCATTTACCTCATCTTGTCTAATGGCAACAAATGAAATGGAACAAACATGGGCTGGATTATGCTTCCATATTAACCCAAGGTATGTACACCTTGCAGTTTGTCCTGTTCCTTCTTCTCCTGCTGCTCTTTTAGAAAGGTGGATGAGAAACCAATGTGCATTCTTCCATTTTCTGGCTAGGCTCTCTGGTACCAAGGCCAGGATATGAACTTGCCTCACCAGTGTCTTGACAATCTGCCATGTCCCAGTCCAAATATTTGGTAACAATGTTATCAAAATTAATGAAGTCTTAACAACAACCTTTTTCATTGCCACCTGTTATATGCAAAGTCCATTCTCACCAACCTTGAGCATAATAGCCTTGCATCTATACTAGACCAATACCTGGTACACCTTTTCACTGCACTAATGCTTCAGATACTTCAAGGAAAATAGTGGGCACAAAGTGTGTTTGGTAGATAACAAAGGGGAACAATGACTGGGTAGCTAAACACCCACTATCTACTTTCCTGCCACACTGTTCTTTCTTATCACAGCACAATACCTGAAATAACTTTCAAGACTCTGCTGTCCTTGATGTCATATGTTTTTGCAATCTAATAGCTTAGCTAATACCAGAACCAGGGACTCGGATCTTCACCAGCAGATAACTGGGACATGATGGAGAGAGATTCATGGTGCAGCACCTACCCTTTTTCCTGGAATAAGTTGCCCTTGCAGGTAAGCAGTGCAGCACACACTTCAAACAGAACATAGAAGGCTGGATGGGTACCTTAAAATTTACCCCGGGACTAACTGGCCTGTCCTTTTACAGATATTGCAGCCTGAGTGAGTGTTAACAAGGAAATGATGATCACAAGGTGAAATTGTCTTTTAACTCCTATATATCTTGTTAATGTTAACTGGGCATAACTGTATTCATGGTTTTGGTATGTGGCCTCAACAAAGGAACAGAGGAATGTAGGAACAATACTAGACAAGCAACCACAGGAACCATTAGGTGTTAAATCCCATAGTTGCACCATCCCTTCCTAAGATATCCTGATATGCATTCATTTACGTCATCAGGCAACTTCCAAAACTTGTCCTTAATGAGGTATGTACTACTTTTTTATGTTTAGATGCTGCTCCAGCCAAATATTCTAGCTTCCCAGGACTATATCTTAACCTTCATTTATGACACCATAGACATGATGTCTCTGTTTGCCTACCATTTTCATGAAGATCCCTTTCTGGAAAATGTTCGAGTACAGCAGAGGAAGTGAGAGATACTGTCTGCTAATAAACTCTACTCATTTGACTTGAGTTTGACACCCTTAGTTTCTACTTGCATATGATGTGAATCTGAGTAATATAACCAGATAATGCCCATGTCATCTGTATAAAGTGATAATTCCTCCTACTAAGTTTGCCTGATTGCCAAATGATCTAAAAATGACATTTTCCTTATGAAACTGCTGTTGAATCATATGCACAGAAGATGAATTAATTTTTTTGTACAGTCAAGTTTTATGTTTGAATTTTAATGGGACAGCAATGCTATATATGTATGAATTCTCTTTGCCATTGAATATATTCTAAGCAAATGTAGTATATTGATGGTAGGCAATGATACAGTAATTTATGTATGGCAGCTTAATAAATGAAACTAATATATAAGACAAAGTACTCTGACATGAGGCCTGCATATAGGGCATCAACTACAGGGCTTACTATGATTAAAAACACCTATATCTGTAATTTATGAACAGTATGATAAACAGTTTGCCTCTGTTTTGTCCAAGCTCCAGTTTAAATGTAGACAGTGTCAAACTGGCAAGGGCATTGTAGTGTGCGACAGAAGGGGCTTTACATTAGGAGTACCTTAAGTACTGCATTTCACAAATGTCTTCTATCAAGGGTGTGCCCTCTGACTTGCTGTGGTCATTTTTTTTCTTTCACAACATCTAAGAGCCATTATGGCATATGGAAAGCAGATGTTTTATCACCGTCAAAAAAATTAATGCCTGTGGTAGGGATGGGTACATGACATGCTTAGAGTTATTTTTCAATTGAAAATAACATGTTTTTGTGCCCCAAGATGAAAATTATATTTCTTTAGTTTTCTACAAGTTTTTTTTAAATAGTGTGGAGTGAGGAAAAATCATGCTATTGTTAGGAAAAATTCCAATATGAAAATAGACATACATTTTTAAGGCAGCAAGCAGCTTATTCTGCTTTAGTGTGGCTGCGTATTTTCAAAAGCTGTTATTCTCTGAACCTTGTTTTCTAACTTGAATACCCTTAGGCTAAAAAAAAAGAACTACTTTTCTGATTCCTTAAACATTTTATGGCAAAGATAAAGCAAACACTAAAAATGCAAAATGCTAACTGATACAGCCTACCTGTTGAAAGTGTACACACAACATAGCCTTCCAGTATGCCTTTCATTATTAAGGTCATGACCTTAATAAAGAGGTAGAATATCTGAGAAACAGGCTAGTGCCTTTATTTACATGTAAATACTGATTAAATTAGGAGGGTGTGATACAGTTACTCATTGTGTCTGCCTGCGAGCTCCACAGACAAACAAACTGAAAAGCAAAGGGAGTTTCCTTTTATGTAAGGAGTAAAAACATAGTGTAAGCCTATTTTTCCCTCCTTTCTTATGTAGAATTGGATAATGATTTTAATAAAGCAGTATCAATTACGGACTCCCACACAGGGAAAAAAGATCAAAGCTTGTGCATACATGATCCAAGAAAAGAATATTATCATGCCGAAGCCAAAAGTTATTTAAAACCTTCTGAGGTTTTAACCTGCAAGTAACAACAATCACCTGGTATGGCTACAGAACCAGGGCCTACAATAACCTACTGTATTAGAAAATCTTTAGAATTCATGCTATAGTCATACAGTAAGTTAATATTACACTTTTACTCAAGTCTTCTATGATGTATTTTTTAAAGATCCTGTTTAATGCGCAATAGATTTTTGATTGTGCATGTTTTCATGTGTGCACATTTTGTTCTAGGATTCATTGTCACTTCTTAAAACCATTTGGTCTTACCATATAATGAATATTTTGATTCAGAGCTGGTGGACAAACCAATACTTGATTTGTAAAAGACCATTGGAAGTATAAAAACATATTCTATGCGCGGATGATTCAAGTCAAGATGAATAGCTACAACAAATGAAAATGTATTTATTTTTTTATGATAGAACATCTTGCAACTTTGTCCATTTGATATTTTAAATACATTATTACAAAGTGAACCATGAACAATGAATGACCTGTAAATATTTAGTTGCTGTTGTAATGTTTAAGACAACTATGCTTGGTTTCAGTGACAGATGCATAAAAAAATCTATAACTGTTTGTTCACACTTGTTGATTGGGGATGTCTATCTCGAGGATTCCATTTTCAATGAAGGCCTGGAATCTTGAAAGTACAGAGTCTCCAAATGATTATGTCTGTATAATTTAAGAAAAATAGAGACAAACAACAATGAACTTTTTATGACAAAACATCCAGCTTTCACCATTTAATCAGTGATTGTCATTTAATATTGTATATGCATTGCTATGAATTGAAACATGAGAAATGAATGATGCAGTTGCTGTTATAAGATTAACAAAGTATATTTTAGCTTTGGTGACAGATACATAAAGTTTCTGACACTGTTTTATTTACTTATTTTTATTTTATTGCCTGGGAATGTCTAGTTCAAATTATTATATTTTCAGCAGTCTTGGGGAGAAAAAAAAACTGCAAAAAACAATGTATAAGATGATGATTAAAGCACTATATCCACAGTTCTGCTAAACAATGCAAACAGTAGACAAAATACAAATGGATAAAAATGTGAATAAATAAAACAATAAACAGTAGTCGTGACAGTTAAGGAAGCAAGGGCAGAACATAAATGCAGTGTGTATATTCAGTAACTGCGCATAAGATAAGTCAATATTAGTAATAATACCTTAGAGCAGCCTCAAAAAAACACAGTATTCAGTCAAAAAGAATAGCCTGTGAAAACATGTTGATATACTATTCAAAAATACCTATAATCATTTTAGAAGTAAATTTTTAAGGCAATGTAAAACAGAAAAAATAGAAACATTGTTCTATTATACTCCAATAACGATAGAAAAGGGCTGATTTTCAGTTAGGTTCTTTGTGCAACTGTACAATGAAAGATAGCCCCTAGTATTCAGAAAAATTCCTTGGTCACGTATATTGCCTTTTGCATGTAGGTCAACTTAATCAATCTCTGAAAAATGTGATTCAAAGAGAGCTTTAGCCACAATGAAGCACTCATTATCTCATTTGCATGTCCATGAACTGTATTTCTAGCACTAGCACAATCATTACTGTGATGGCAGTTGTGTACACTGGCAACCCATGTACACACACACACACACACACACACACACACACACACACACACACACACACAACAGCCAACAGAGGTTCTGAGATCACATAGAAGTCTAGACTCCACAGTGCCATCAGGAAAGAATATCTGTGAGTTACAAATTTGATCTGAAATGAGGCCCGGGGTATTTAAATCTAAACCACCATAAACTGTGCAAAGGGAGGTAATGGAGAGTATTGCCATGGTCCCTCACCAAAAACTTGACAATCCTATTATAGACTTAACTGACTGATAAGCTATTACATATGCAGAATAAAGCAGAGGTAATATAAGTATAGATTTGATGTTCATTTTTTTGGTACTGACAGTTATGAATGCTTTGAAAGTCTACCTGGCTTTTGATTTGTTGTTATCATAACTCTTATTGTCCATATTCATAACATTTGTATTTTTTGGCAAGCCATTGAGGTTTATACTGACTAAATAAATAATGCCAGATATTGGAGTTTTCATTTTATTGTATTTAGGTTTACTATGATATTGTAACTATTACAATGGACCAATTTCTTTCATACATCACAAAAACATTTAAATAAATGAGGAAAAGCAGGAAAAGTAAGTTAAAGTTCAGCAACAGTACATATTTTTTCTATCTTTATCATTTTCAACTTCTAACTTCCAAGATTAACAAACTTTTAAGTTTCGGGAAATATTGCATGGAAAGATGTGTACTTGATGAAACTGGATATTTTGTAAACGCTTCTATTGGGATACCAACTAAAGTAGTATACAGATCAATTAATTTTACACCTATAAACTAGTAAACAGCATTAATAAATCCAGACTCTTTTAATAAGACTAGAACTCCATACTGCAATATAGTAACAAAATATCAAAACATATTGCGGTTAACAATTCTGATTTCATAAATTCAACTTCCTGTAGGGTCACTTAAGGATACAACCTAATATTTCAGAAAATGTAATCAATTTTAACATAATGTACAACTTTAAATATCAAAACACCTAAGTTAACATGTTTAAAGTCATAAAGTAAAATGCTTAACCTTATACTTCTGTAGGGGCTTGTAAAAAATTCTCTTAAACCTAAAGTGTCTATAAGAGACCATTTGCAAAAAAGGTGTTACTCTCTACCTCTTCACCTATACACCTGGGTCCTGCCACATAGATGTTTCTAAGTATCTGACTAGATGTACAATGTGCAGTAAAGTAGGACTTCTCAATTACGTAGTGAATCCACAGACTGCCATATATTGCTTAGCTGCAGGTCCAAACAAATATTCCATATCTGACCCAGAATTCTACCCAGAACATGTGCATCTTATCACAATTCCAGACTATTTGTTCACAGTTTATATTGGAACCCTTTATGTAGTGATACCAAGAAAGTCAACCATTTATTAGAGAACCCGGAGACTTGGTCTGGAGTTATGAAAAGCTTGTGGAGGCACTTCCATGCAAATAGCTTCCATCTTGGACATGCTGTTAATATTAATGGCATTTGTCAAATAGCTTCCATCTTGGACATGCTGTTACTATTAATGGCACTTGTCAAATAGCTTCCATCTTGGACATGCTGTTAATATTAATGGCATTTGCAAAACATACAAAATATCTGCATCAGTGAGATTTATTCCCCATTTTCCTTCTTATACCATTATTTAAACTCCAGAACCCGATTAAAATGGACACTGGCCAATACAGAATACATTTTAGACATGCCCATCCATCCCTTCCCATTGTTATTTCTTTTCATAGTTTCATAGTTTAGTACTAGGCTATCTGCTCTGGGGCATTTGTAAGCCTAGCCATAGTGATGTGGCTTTCGCCACCCCATGAAATGGTACAAAAATGCACAGAATAGATTTAGAATACTGTGCCTCTGTCTAGTAGTGACACAGTGAAGGTCCCCATATATAATAGAATTAGTTTACTGTGCCCCTGTCTAGTAGTGACACAGATGTGACCCCTGGGGTAAACTTGCGATCTCCCATCCACTCATCAAGATTTCTCTTGAAGAGAGCTAGTGAGGGGCTCTGCCTAACATGTACTGGGATTTTGTTCCAGAGCATGAGAAGCCTCTGGGATATGAATCTATCCCTCCAGCATGTCCTATTCATACTTGTGCCGAGGTTTAAGTCTTTAGCTCTCGTGGTTCTGATGGATTTGGATTTTTTGAGGTGGAGCATGTCCATCAGTTCCTGATTGGACATGGCCTTGTACGTCAGGCACAGATCACCTCTGAGGAGGCGGTATGTTACTGAATAGAGCTGGAGTTTCTTTAGTCTGGCAGAATAAGACATATGTTGGAGACCCTTGATCCTCTTGGTGAGGTACTTTTGTGGTCTCTCCAGCTGTTGCAAATGCTGGGTGAGGTACATACCAAATGGGGCATTGTACTCAATCATGGGTCTGATGAGGGAGGAGTATAGGGGTACAATGACATCCTTGGATCTGGATGTGAATCCCTTCATGATAAGGTGTGCAAGGTAGAATGTCTTTCTAACCACTTTGGCAATGTGGGTGTCAAATGAGAGATCGCTGTCGACTTGGGTCCCTAGGTCTCTGATTACTTTTTCCGTACTCAGTGGGTTGCTGTCTATGTGATAATTTGTGGGTACTTTGTTTTTCCCAAAGGGGATGACTATACATTTTTTGGCATTTAGTTTAAGGCCATGACTCCGGCACCAGTTGTCCGTTTCTGTGAGGCCTTTTTGTAGGATGTGCCCGCTGGTGTATCGACTATGGCACCTAGTTTGCAGTCATCTGTGAACTTTGTCAGCCACAACCCTCCCATGTTTGCTTTAACATCTGAGAAATAAATGCCGAACAGGAGGGGTCCCAGGAGAGATCCCTGTGGGACACCACTTGTGACTGGCTTTGAGTCTGACATTGCTCCAGCAATTTTAACTTTATGGGTTCTGTCCTTTAGCCAGTTTGCAACCCATCTAGTGACATAAGGGTTTACATTTAAGCTGTTGAGCTTATCTATGATGCCTGAGTGGGGTATTGTGTCGAAGGCCTTAGCCAAGTCCAGGTAGGCTGTATGGACAGCTTTGCCCTCATCAATGGCTCTAGTGACTGTTTCGAAAAAGTCAACCAGGTTCAAAAGGCAGGATCTGCCCTTTACAAAGCCGAACTGGGTGGGATCAAGTGTCTGTAGGTCTCCAATGTCTCTGTTTATGAGTTCCATAATGATTCTTTCCATAGCTTTGCAGACCAGGCTGGTTAAGCTTATGGGGCGGTAGTTCGCAGGGTCTGTAGAGGTACCCCCTTTGTGGAGTGGGACCACTGTTGCTGTACGCCAGTGTTCAGATACATATCCTGTAGTAAGGCTAAGGTTAAATAGCATTTTTATGTGCGGGTTTAGCTCCTCTTGGAGTTCACGTAGCACGCAACCCGGGATACCGTCAGGTCCCATTGATGCTGTGTTTTTAGCTTTGCTGAGGGCGGCTCTCACCTGGACATCTGAGATGACAGGGAGATTACATTCAGCTGGGATAAGTATTTCTTTTTTTGGGGGTGAGGGAGGGGAGAAATTTGCACTGAACCTGTCAGCCAGAATGTTCGCAATATCTGTGGGTTCAGTGTATTTTTTGTTGTTGTGAACTAACTCTGAGCATATCTGAGGGTTTACGCCCAGGTTTCTAACATAGCTGAAGAAGGCTTTGTGGTTATCTTTAGTGTCCTTAGTGATTTTTCTCTCAAAGTTGGCCTTGGATGTTTTTATGAGAGAACATAGTTTTCTGCAAGTGTTGATCAGAGATGTCTTCCCTTTATGGGATTTTGCTCTGTCGTCCAGTAGCTTCCTTCTTTTGTTATACAATTTGTTAATGGCTGAGGTCCACCAGACAGGAAGCTTGCATTTGGTGGAGAGGGACTTGGATTTATTTGGGATTGCATGAACCATGCATTCTTGGAGATGTCCATAGAAAGCATTTGTGAAGGATTCAGCATTGTGGGATGTGGTATCCACTGGCCCAGTGGGCTTAAAGGATACCATCTCAGTCTTAAGAAGAGTGAAGTCTGCTTTTGAGAAGTTTTTCACTGTGGTCTTTTGTGCTGGGGGTGGAGGTGGGATATGTATATCCAGGGTGATTAGTTTGTGGTCAGATCTCACTAGTGAGGGGTATACCTACGGTGTGGAGCATTTTGTCCCCATGTTTGTGATGATCAGGTCTAGTATATTATCTCCCCTAGTGGGAGAGGGGACTAGTTGTTCCAGTGCATTTGAATTTATGAATTCCAGGAACCTTTGGGCTAGGGTGTTAGGGCTAGAATAATGTACTCAATCTATGTTAGGGTAGTTGATGTCTCCCAGTATGATGGTATTTTGTGATACATTTATATCCTCCAATGTCTTCAGGAAGGCTGAGTGGGGTTCCTGAGATTGGGAGGGTGGTCTGTAACATGCTACCAGTTGTATAGCAGTTTTACCTATGGTTAGTTGCACCTGTATGGTCTCTGATGCTTCATGTGTTGCTACTAACCTGGAGGTGTGGGTGTCCTTGATGGATATGGACACTCCCCCTCCCGTAGTGGTTCGGCCCGGGTTTTGGGGCCAAAAAGCATCATACGAGGTATAGCCTGGTAGCGCTGGGGTGCTCTCAGCAGCCTTGAACCAGGTTTCAGTTACTGCACAGACGTCGATGTTCTCCATACTGAGGAGTGCATTGAGTGCCTGCAACTTGAGATTTAGACTTCTGGCATTGAGCAGCATTACCCTTAGTTTTTTTCCATTTTTGTTTTCTAAGGAGGTGGGTTTGTCTTTTGAGCCTTGCCTAAAAAAGGCACTATGGGGGTGGCAAGAGCCTTAGCCAATATCCTGAAGCCCAGTGGTGACAGGTGCAAGCCATCCCTTGCGAAGCAGCGTGGCTTGTCCAACATGTCATCCCAAGCAGACAGACATTGGATCCCCTTAGAATGACACCAGTACTTGAGCCAATTATTAAAGCTGATCATCTTGTCTTTGTATTGTGGCATCATTCTTGGTGAGGGCAAGCTGCTGCTCAGAGTCAGGGTCATACCAGCCTGGGCTACATATTCAGAGAGCTCCTTTATGTCTCTTTTCATGTAGTCCAGGTAGATACGTCTCAGGTCATTCACGCCAGCATGGACAATGATGGAGTCATATTTGTACTTGCTTTGGAGTGACCTGAGTGCATGTGTTATGTGGCAGATCCTAGCTCCCGAAAGGCAGCTCACAGTCACCCTCTCCTTGTTCAGCCTGGTAAGCGGGACATCAGTGTGTCTGACTATAGAGTCACCTATTACTAGTGTATCAGGCATGGTGTTTGGCCTTAAGGGCTGTGATTGATTGACACACTGATTTATTGAAGTATGTGTTGCATGTGTTTTGTTTTGAGGTGATGGATTTTTGGATGTCTGCTTTGGGAGCCTCTGTTGTTTTGGTAAGTTTTTTATTAGAGCCTCCGAGTATGTCTTTGTGTTTTTATGTGTTTGGTTTGCAGTTGTGGTAGGTCTATGTGGGACTGGGTTTGTTGTGTGTGTGGTTACCATCTCCTCCTGTCTGGTCATGCCAGCCCTGAGTTTAGAGAGTTCAGCCTCCAGTTTGGCTATATAGTTGCATCTCTCACATGTATTTGTGTTTGTTGGGAGGAGGATAGTGTTGTCTGTGTACATGAGACAATTGTAGCATTGTCTCAAGATACCCAGATTAACCAGCTGAACTGGAGAGGACGCCAGTAATCTACCACTCGACATGTTAGAACAGTATAAGGGAGTGCTGTGCCTTTAAGGGAAGTGGATATTCACAGGGGTGATAGGTGGATGTAGTGCTTACTTAGTATGAGAGTGCTTACTTAGTAGAGAAGTTTTGAGAACAAGTGCTAGGCTTATAATATAGCGAGTAGTCTGATTATAATAAGAGTAGAGCTTCCTTAAGGGAAAATTTGAAGAGCAGACTTGGCGGAGCCAGAAGAAGTTTAACCTTGTTTAACCGGCGCTGCGCTATGCGCACAATCGCGCAAAGCTGCGCAAATGCGGATTTTAAACAGAGAACTTCAAAAGAGCTAGAAATGGTCCAAAACAACCAATTACTACAGCTCTTGTGCTGAGGTCACTTCCTACAGGGACAGGTAGGCTGCTCAAGGCTCCCCACTCCCACTGGAGAGCAAAGAAACTTCCTTCTATCCAAGTAAGGTAATGGACAACACAGGAACTACACCACAGCCCAGAATACAGCAAAGCCTGTAAACTGGTCTAAACTAGTCGAGGAGAGGTGGGAAAACAAGGATTATTTGTTTTTTTTTTTTTGTTTTTAGATAGAAAACACACAGAAAATGCAGAAGCAGTAATAAATCAGTTACACAGGCTAGCACACTTTAGTAGGCAGCCTCAACAGTTAAATTAAACAAACAAACAGACTTTCGATCAATTTCGACTAAAATGTAACTTTAAGTGCAGATATTAAATAATGCAGCAAACAGCTAAAAAACAGTTTAAGCTTGTTTAGGGTAAGCTAGAGAAGGTATTTCAAGTAAAAAACAGCAAAGATACTTAAATCCAGAAAGTAGTCGCTTTTCTGAGTTCTCTGTAGCTAGGACCACTCTGCAGGACCACGAGGAGCTTGTGGCAATAATAAATTGGAAAATGGTAATTTCATTGTGAATGTGATCATCTCTCTTTTATAAGATGAATTTAAAAAGGGAGTATAGTTAAAAAAATAATGTAGGTATTAGATAGTCCATACTCTGCCAGAAAGTTTGCTGGGTCTTTAATGCCAAAAGGCATACATAACTGTTAGGGCAGATATGCCCTTATTTAATCCATGATTGCATTGATAAAGACTTTTTGCATTCTCTTCAAAAGGCGGGAATAAGGATGCTAAGGTATCAGTATTTTGCTTAATATTGTGCAAACTATTCAATATATAGTGTTTAAATACTGGGAGAAACTGATAGTAGCGAACCTTTAAAACAAACCCTGAGCAATGGCATACAATAACATATATCGGTCACTTCTTGAGACTTTCTGTAGTTTGTGGAAGTGCATGTGGACCAAGCGGAATATGCTATCAGTAAGAAGACTAACCCATTGCATGGGAGGATCTATAAAACAAAGAGCTGTTCTTGTATGAGCAATCCACAAACTAGGAAAACAAATGCCCTCCCTCCCCCACTTTAATAAAGCATAATAGGCAACTGGGGACATCTCATTATACAGGGGGACCACAACAATCTGAGCAACCTTTTATCCCACTTCCTTAACCATGCAGAAGATAACTGCAGTGGGAGGCCTATTATAAACTATAAGATGACTTTAATAAGCAATAACACCAAAAGGAATGCACCATTACTTCAACTTGTTTAGAATATCATTAATTACCTTCTGTACTTAATGAACATTAAAATCACTGGTTGCTCCAGGACTAAGGGCTAAATGTACACCTACATATTTTAAACTTAATGGGGTGACTGAAGCTGTACTCATGTTTTTCAGCATGAGAAACAGAAATTACATGTCATTAGTATGGGTTTACATGGGTTTATTCTGTAACCTGCGATACTGTGCCACTCTAACATGATATTCCAACTTATAGAGACCATATTCTGTGGGCCATTCAAAAGAATCATGAGAGTATATTCAGGCAATGCCACTCTACTTACCAAATAAGGGGTATCACGTCTGGATTGAAACGAATGCACAGAGATTCTCAACTAGATTGCAAGGGATTCAATTGCCATTATAAATAACAAGAATGGTAATAGGCACCCTTGTTCTCCCCTCTTGCAAGGCTCTGGGCCTGGGATATGAATGTTCCACTTTTTACTACAGCCATAGAGCCATTGCAGATTACATTAATGGCATTTATAAAGGATGAAGGCAAAGCAAATTGCCAAGATTTGATACAGATACTGGCATCTGACTGTGTCAAATGCTTTTCTGTTTCATTTGAGAAGAGTTATAGGAATGTTTTTGACTCTTTTTCTCTGTCCAGTGGATTACAGTGAATGGCATACTCTTAATTCTGCAATGGGCATTTCATCTCAGATATCCTGCTACCTTTCTACCAGGGGTGTGAGGCTGGCATAGTGGTTAAGGTGTTCACCTTATAGGCACAGGGTGCAGGGTTTCATTCTCATATGGGGTATTTGGCTAGGCTTGGAGTTGCCCACAAGGACAGTTAGCCCAGTAGCCAGTACTAATTTCTCCTTGAAGCATAACTGGTGGTATCTCTAGCCTCCACCAAAGAAATCAAACAACCCAGTGTGCCCCCAAATGTGTGCATCCCTCCCCAGCCCCTGTGAGAGGCAAGTAGGCCATGCCTCTTCATTTCTTCTCTTCCCTGACTAGCTTCTTCTGTGCTGTGGCCACTGATTGAACCCTGGTCACCTGGAGTGCTTTCTTTGTGCCACAGATTTAGGATCTATTCAAGCATTTTGTTGCCACTCTGCTTAGCAGACATGTACGTTTGTCAAAACAAATGTTTAAACATGGAAAGGAGGTATGCAGCATCCACATGGATGCCAAATAAAAAAAAAATAGACATATAAGAATGAGATGACATTATGTCAGGATACACAGTAGACAGCACAATAGACATGAAAAAAATTGCTTTTCATAGAGATGATGGATTTTGACACAAGCAGATTCAGAGGCTAAGATGAGTTCAAACTTGTAAATGGCCTTTGTGGATATTTTGACAGATATAAGGGAATTGTTATAACAGTAGCTTAACTACACTTTATGAAATAAGCAGGGAACTGGGCAGATATGGTGGCATCCATAGTCCTTGTGTGTAATCGGATGCCATGATTATGTCACTTCATGTTGCTGTTTACTCAGTTTCTTGTTTCTAAAACTACCTGTTAAGTTCAGATACAGACAAAGTGTAAGATTTGCTATCCTTCCTAGCCAATATTAGCAGGAATAAAATATTTTTTGGAATCCCAACAGGTGCAGAATGCCATGGGTCCCTGGAATTAGGCTTCACCAATGTACTTAGGTTTAAGCCTTTTTATCTGTACATAGGTTCATAGGTATAAATAGGTTAATGACCACATATCTTCCTGTATAAGCCTAATCATACAACTCAAATGTGACCCACAAATGTGATTTATATAAGGGGTGATTTACTAATTACCTGTCCATCAGAGACATAGGTACCAGACTAGGGGTGAATTTCCGATTACCCATCCATTGGACCAAATTGTGATTTAAAGAGGGACAGGAAAGAGCTGTGATTCAAATGGATGAGGAGCCTGTTCCAAAGAATGGAAATTCTCCGAGAAACGTATCTCTCTCCCACCTATCCTATTTATGCTGCATACAAAATGTAGGGCTTTTATTGTGGTAGTTCTGATACTGTTTGTTTTATCAATGTGCAAAAGATTCATCAAAATAGGGTCCAAGGATGTCTGGCATGCCAAGCAAAGCTCACCTCTCAGAAGTCTGTGTGATATCAAGTAAAGAGACAGAGCTTTGAGGTGATCAGTGTAGGACATTGTGTTTACTCCCTGTATCCTTTTTGTAAGGAACCTTTGTGGACATTCCAGTTGCTGGTTATACTCCCTGCTGTCCTTCAAGAACTATAATGAATGGTGGTATGGTATTCTGTACCCACAATGCTTATCAACGTAACAGGATCACAGGTCCATGGAGAGGGGAATACACTGACAATGACATTTCTTTTTCCTTTCACTGGAATGTGAACTCTGTCTGACTGCTTGTGCCTCTCTAGATAAGCATTCACTCATTTCATTCAAGGATGATTTGTTTTCTTTAAGCAACATAAACAGTATTACTGTACTCTACAAAAAAGGTATTACTTGCTCCTTGTAAAAGAATGGCTGAACATGCCTCAAATTGTTGCATAATCTGCTTTTACATTGTTTTTTTTATCTGCATGGACAGATGATACTCCCTAGGGTCCTAAAATGGACCTGAAGTTAGTGTACTGGGCTCTTTTATCTCAAAAATTATATTTAAGATAAGGGCATAACTGACAAGATGACCTTCTTGTACAAGATGGCACATATATGAGCCAGCTTTCTTGTTAATGAATATAAAGCGGCTGTCACAGGCTCTTAGGAAAAACTTGAATCAGTTGCAGAATAGGTTCTGTATTTCTTTCTGGCCCTTTCTACTGTTACAGACATTTGTAGGCCTGAATCTAATGAGTTATGTTACAGATATTTGCAGACTAATGGATTCATTTTAATCATTTATGATAATCTAGAATGGTCTACTCTTTTGATAAGATTATAAATTGTGTGTGATGTATGGGTCTCTCACAAGTAACTGAGTAGTGGTATACAGAAAAAATATTAACCTTAGATATTTTGATTTTCAAATTATCCTCCCCAGCACACACACACACGCACACGCACACGCACACACACACACACACGCACACACACAAAATGGACCCATGTTTGTGCTTATTTCTGAATTTTGTAAAGAGGGATTTGATATTTGCTGGAAGGCTGTGTTCTGTTGGAGAGTGTACACATTTTAAACATTTACTAGAGTAGGCAATGTTAATTATAACAGTTTAATGTTTCAGCATTTTCACATTTCAAAATTGCACATTTAGTATTATAATTTTCAGTATAATCACCTTTCAGTAATTTGTCAGGCAATCATGGTATGCTATTAAGGTGTAACTCCTAGAGGTTTAATGTAAATATGGTGTATCATAGTGAAATTCACCAAAACAGTTCAATAAAACATGACTGAAACAAATACCATTGAGAAATAGAAGCCCATATATCACACCACCTATGCAAGGGGTTTCAATCCTCCTCATAATTAACTATTATAAGATGCACTGGGGCAACACAGCCTGGATAAGTTAAAAAAAAATATCTGTAATCAAACCCATTTAATGGAGTAGGCTCACTGACTTGGGTGTCACAGTAAAGCACAACAAAAGCACCAACTGAAACTTTCTAAGATAGGTTGGTTTAGGTATGACTTATCACTGGGTCTGTACTGCTTATGTTAATACCCTGGCATGTATCATTACTGTACACCTCCAAACCTGGGGTAATTATCAGTATCCTACTTCATTGTACTTTATATGTAAGACTTGGGTACCCTCTGTTGCATCAATGACTATTAGTTACATCAGAACTTTTTAGATCGGGGCGTGGCCAAGGATGAACACAGGATAGCAGCAGATTTCTTCAACTCCACCGATTTCATTACATTGACAGGAATTAATTACTTAAAAAATTAATTCTTGAAGTAATTTTCTTTCTAAATATGTTTGTTTTATATAGTTCTTGAACTATATCTAAAAAAGAAAGGAAATCTTAATAATATTCCTGTCAGAAATTACTTTGGAAATTTTCCTGTCAGTTTATCAGTCTGAAATGAGTTCCAGTAAGACAAATTCTCAAGACTCCAGCATCAAGAAAGAACTTCAATCTCTGATAATTATAGTCCAGCAACTTACTGCTAAGATGGATAAAATGGATACTAAAATAGACACTTTCATAGAAAAAATTACAAAACAAATAGACTTGTTACATATGGACCTGCAACAACAGAAGATCCAGATGACAGGCATAGAAGAAGCTGTGAATGACATGGAAAATAAAATACAAGAAGAGGAAATCAACATTGAGTTTCTTCTGAAACAAAATAAACATTTACAAACAAAGCTGGATGACCTGGAAAATAGATCTAGGCGCAATAACATTAGGATTTTTGGACTGCCAGAAAATATTGAAGGTAACAATATTACTTCTTTTTTAACAACATGGCTCCCTAAAACTTTAGATTTACCAGAAGCATTCTCTTTTGGTATCGAAAGAGCACATAGATCTATAGCTAATACCAACTCTAACAAAAACTATCCTAGATCAGTTATAGTTAGATTTCTATCATCTTTTGATAAAGAGATGGTTCTTAAATCTGCTTGGGCTAAAGCTCCTGTTAAGTTTAATGAGACAACTGTGCGTTTTGACAATGACTATTCTTCCATGGTAATTGCTAAAAGAAAAGTTTTTCTGCCACTAATAAGGGAGCTTAAAAAGCACAGTTTAAAACATACCTTCTGTTTCCTGCCAAGCTTAAAATCTTCCTTCCTGATGGTCCTAAGGTCTTGATGATTTAGACTCTGCTTTACTGTTTGTCAAAGAAAAAGGATTTTGGATAAAATAGAAGAAATGGAATGGGCTAGTTCTTCATTAAAGAGATTGGCAACTGAAGCTTCCTGGAAGACTTCAGAGAAGAAGAAGAGACTAAAAACAAATGATTTGTTATATGTTTTTTTTCTCTCTCATCATTTTAGTTCATTATTAATCTTTTTGAATATAGTTCCTGCATTTCCAGAAAGCCACAAATATTTTGGAAAAGATTTAATCAAAGTTATTCTCTATGTGCAAAGAAATGTTTTGTTTCATAACCAGTCAAAATGCCTGAGGATTTAATGGCAGGCTGTGACTCGATTTGTTTTCTTTCTGAAAAAAGTAAGGTTAGTAATTTGATACATTTTTTTATCTTTATCTTTTTTTCCTTCTTCTTTTATTATTTTCTTTGTTTAAACAATGACATTCTATTTAGATTATGTAGTGGGTAAAGGGTGGGGAGGGCAGGAGAGAACAGTAATGAAAATATCATTAATAGAATAATAACATATTTATTTCTTGTAAAAGTTTATAAGTTCTTCAAATGCTATTTCTAATTATACTTCCTTGATTATACTGCTTATGCTTGTTTGTAAATAATCTGTCATGCTTTAACTAATAATAATCAGAACTAAATAAGAGTAAATAATATGTTTTATTTTTAACTCTATTAATATAAACAGTAAGTAACATTCCATTGTATATACTTCTTACAGCTTTCTCTTACATTTTTTATTTCTGCCTCACTCCCTTTTATTTTCTACTCTCTTTTCTTTTCTTTATTAATATATAGAAATGCTTTTGACTGTGTGGGCACAGTGAATAATAGGATTTGTATGAAAATTGAGTTGGGAGAAGAATGCTGAGTTTTATTGCTTGTTGGTAATTTTGAGTTTAATTTCACTTGCATAGAGGCTGTGATGATCTGTGGAATACATTGTGGAGGTTCTGTCATGTTTAGATGCATTTACACTGCTAAATGAATGTTTGTCACTAGTTTTTAATAAGTTTCCGCCAAAATGTTAAGAGAGACAATCTGGGATGTGGGCTGTCTTATGCACAATGTCCTTGAGTTACCTCAGAATCTTCAAATCACAGAATTCTCACAGAGAAACTGAAAGCAGTTAGTATAAACATTGACAAGGTTATCACACTGACACACCACAGATTCAGGAAAAATACTCTGTTCATAAAATATGTCAGTTATAATGAGTTTAAATGATGTAGTTTCTTGTAGTAAGTAAATGTCTTATTTTAGAAGGCATAAAAATGAAACATTTATTTAAATGTTTTTGAAAATCTACTTAACAGCAGCATAATAATCTGTGTTAAAAATTTGTGTTCCAAACATATACTTTACTATAACTCATTTAATTCATCTGATTGACAAACATAAATAATCTTATAACTCTATTCTGGAAGAAATGTCATGTGATATATTTTAAAGCAGGAGGTTAGCATGATTGTAAAATCTGGTTACCAATATGTGTTTGCTGTGCATTGTTTTGTATAAAGCAGACAGATTTATTCTGGGGACAGCAAGTGGGATGGTGCTCTGCAGGGACACAACTCAGTGAGATCATATATATATATATATATATATATATATATATATATATATATATATATATGTGTGTGTGTGTGTGTGTGTGTGTGTGTGTGTGTGATGGCTTTTTTTTCTGAGAGTCTGCATGGCTATCCAATATGATTTGTAATGATTTCTATGAATACAATGTTTTACTCTATTGACAAAATGAATGTTTGCCACAAGTTTTAATAAGTTTCCCGCCAAAATGTTAAGGGAGACAATCTGGGATGTGGGCTGTCTCATGCACAGTGTCCATGAGTTTCCTCAGAAGCTTCACTCACAGAATTTTCACAGAGAAACTGAAAGCAGTTAGTATAAACATTGACAAGGTTATCACACTGACACACCACAGATTCAGGAAAAATACTCTATTCATAAAATGTGTCAGTTATGATGAGTTTAGATGATGTAGTTTCTTGTAGCAAGTAAATATCTTATTTTAGAAGGCATAGAAAATGAAACATTTATTTAAATGTTTTTGAAAATCTACTTAACAGTAGCATAATAATCTGTGTTAAAACTTGTGTCCCAAACATATACTTTACTATAACTCATTTAATTCATCTGATTGACAAGCATAAATAATCTTATAACTCTATTCTGGAAGAAATGTCATGTGATATATTTTAAAGCAGTAGGTTAGCATGATTGTAAAATCTGGTTGCTAGTGTGTGTTTGCTGTGCATTATTTTGTGTGAAGCGGACAGATTTGTTCTGGGGACGGCAAGTGGGATGGTGCTCTGCAGGGGCACGGCTCGGTGAGATCAGATATATGTGTGTGTGTGTGTGTGTGTGTGTGTGTGTGTGTGTGTGTGTGTGTGTGTGTGTGTGTGTGTGTGTGTGTGTGTATGTATATATATATATATGTGTATGTGTATATGTATGTGTGTGTGTGTGTGGGTATGTGTGTGTGGGTATATGTGTGTGTGTATATGTATGTGTGTGTGTCTGTGTTTATGTGTGTGATGGCTTTTTTTTTTAGGTAATAACGAGGTGTTTCTGAGAATCTGCATAACTATGCAATATGATTTATAATAATTTTATGAATACAATATTTTACTCTATTGACAATAATGAGTTTAAGTAAATGCTCATATACAAACAATTCAAGATTTTTTTGGAAGCTGTTGATAGAATTCACATGACAGAAAATAGATGCATCTTAATGCATGTAATGTCTGAATCATATTAGCCAAAGTTTTTGATTTAAATGAATGTTAGAACATAATTTTCTCTCCTCTTGATTTCTAACATTAAGATTATTTGAATGCTATTAGAATACAAGTGTTATATATTACATAGATCTATATAATAGTATGAACAGTTTAAAAAAAAAATGTTTATTTTAGTTTATATGATGCTGTTTTACAAAATGTGTAGTTTTGTCTTGATAGATAATTGAATTGAAAACTGTTAACCTCAGTTAAATATAACTAGTATTAAATTGATAAGGTGGTAGCTGAGGTACTGCTGCTTAGGGTAGGGGTTAACTTGAGTAGTAAATACTGCTCTAAGTTGGAGTTTTCAACTCAGGCGGGATGCAAGGTTTAATCCTTACATTATTTTCACTTGTTCATTGTTATATGTATATAGTTTTGACATCCACAATATATTTTGTACACTCATTGTCACTACAAACAAAATTGAATCCTATACAAAATCCCATAAGAGATTTAATAAATACAGCTATGTTTAAAGGTACACCTAAAAGAGGAGATGTAACATTATTTATCTTGTTATTTGTTATTTCGATCATAAGATTCTTGAGTTTTAAAAATGCCAAATGACATCTTTAAAAGGAATTTCTTTAAACATTAATGGATTGAATAATCCGTGTAAAAGGGCAAGCCTAATAAGATACATTAATCTACACAAGGCCAATCTAGTCTTCCTGCAAGAAACCCATCTCTTGAAAAAAGATATTGATAAACTAGCCACTAATAAGTATACAGTATTGGTTAGTTCAGAGCACACTCAGAAAAAGAGGAGTGGCTATTTTATGGAATAAAAGTATGCCCATTCCTAAAACCATTAAGTCTTATCAGGATGACAAAGGAATGTTTTGTATGGTTACAATACAAATTAATGGGAAGACTTACACTTTAATTAATGTATATTGGATACCTGGAATTGGTATTAATACAGTGAAACATCATATTGATAAGATCATATCATTCTCTGTAGGGATATTATTTTAGCTGGTGATTTTAATTGTATACTACATGAAAGTGATACTACCACTATAAAGAAAAGAAGAATTACATCTAATGCAAAACATTTAAATGATTTTGCTAATTCTTATCATTTGAATGATATTAATAATCAGATAGAGTCAAAATCATTACCATACACCTTTTTTTCTAACAGATACAAAACTTATTCAAAAATAGATAGGGTCTTTATTTCTAACCAGATGGTAACAGATTTAATTAATTCCAAAATCATTTCATGTCCTATATCTGATCATAACTCAATTGTTTTCAATTCATGATAAAATTACTCATAATGTTCAGATCAAAAGGATACCAGCATACTTAACTCAGCTAAAAGACTATAAAGAATATATACTTTCAGAAGTACAACATTTTCTAGACATAAATAATACTCCTGAAGTCTCCATTGTCTATGTTTGGGATGCCTTAAAATCATATCTCTATGGACAAAGTATCAGATGGTATAATAACAAAAGGAAATCTTGGGATAAGGAATTGTTAGATATTCAAAGTAAACTAGACTCTTATAAACATAATAATAAAGAAAATATTATGGACAAGAAAGTTATTGAAGAAATAAACAAACTAAATGAGAAATACAAAGAAATTTTAACTCATAAAGTTAAAATAACTTTAGAGAAATACAAGTTTTGTCTTATTCAATAAGCCCCAAATACTTACATAGACTTAAAAATAAAACAAAAGATTGAATAAACAAAACCATATCAAAGAAATCTTTTCTCTAAGGAAAAAGAAGAATGTTTCTAGTATACCAGAAATACTGGATGAATTTAGAAATCACTTTCACAAGATTAACCATAACAACATTAACATGGAACCTAAAGATAAAATAAAGGAGTTTATAACCACAAACATGAATAAAAAGCTTAATAAACAACAGATTAAACTATTGGACAAGAGTATTTCATATACAGAAGTTATTACACAAATAAATAAGCTTAAATCAAACAAAGCACCGGGTAATGATGGTATTATACCAGAGATATATAAAATCCTTTCTAAAACTACATATTCATTAATACATAAGGTTTTTATTCTGGCCCAAACTGAGTTAATAACCCCCATCTTGGCAATATACATTTATTTCACCAATTTTAAAACCTAATAAAGATCCAACTAGATGTTCTTCATATCGACCCATCTCATTACTTAATGTTGATTATAAAATGTTTATGAGTATTTTTGCTGATAGATTGAAGACAATTATCCCGGCATTATAGACATAGATCAGATGGGCTTCATTGTAAATAGAAATACTTTTGATAATATAAGAAGAACTTTAACATTAATTGATTTTGCAAATAGGAAAAAGAAAGATTTAACACTTATTAGTCTTGATATAGGTTCAGCATTTGATTCAGTAAGTTGGGACTATCTGTTTACCTTACTGAAATGCACAAATTTCTCTGATGCATTTGTAAATTTAATTGAGCATTTATACAAAGGAACGCTGGCTTATATTAAGGTAGGAACATATGTTTCACAAAAATACCCATTCTTAAAGGTACAAAGCAAGGATGTCCACTTTCTCCACTATTATTCACTTTAGTAATGGAGCCTTGGGCTAATTTGATTAGAAACAGTACTGACATAGAGGGTTTTGAAATAGAAGAAAATACAACATCAAAAATTCAACTTTTTGCAGATGTTCTAATTACATCAGCAGGATCTAATTCTTCTATGCAGTCTTTATTTGATAAAATGATGAATTTTAAAAGTATTTCTGGTTTAATATTCAATTAAGAAAAAACTAAAATACTACCTATATATACACGAAAAAATACTCTCATTAGTGATTTTACTAAATATGTACCCAACTCAGGTCAGATAACTTATTTAGGTATAATACTATCTAAAGATATTAAATCTATTATATATAATAACTATAATACCTGTTTTCTTAATATACAAAATCTTTTTAATACCTGGAATAATATGTTTTTTACAATGGAGGAGAGACTTACAATTATTAAAATGATAATATTCCCCAAGATTTTATACTTAATACAATCAATAATACTTTCACCTACAAAAATAACTATCAAGAAACTGAATACACTAATGTTAAATTTCTTATGGGCACCTAATAGACCTAGGATTGCATTAAAGAAACATACTAATAGCTGGTCTCAAGGGGGTATTTCTTTTCCAGACTTTAATTTATATATTATCTCTTCTATTATAAAAGTTATTACTTTATTAATAGATCGGTCATATGTCGCAAAATGGAAAGATTATTGGGAGCTAATTAGTATGCACTTCATGAAAATCTCCTTAACACATAAAAATATGATTATAAATAACTCCATGTTGTGGTTGCTAAAGGAATTTTGTACTTCACCTATTACACCTAAACATATGGTCTGTTACCCATTAAATATTATTATTAGTTATCGTAACTTTATACTCATGCACCTTAAGTATAGGGAATGGAATTTTATTGTATTCCCTATAATTTATACTCAGGGTATGCTTATGTCATCTACTTCTGAAGGAGCTCATTTAGCTATAGATAATAATCTAAAGTACTGGTATCAGCTGATATCTGATAATAAAGTTAAAAATCTAGATTTCTTAAAACAAGAATTTGATCTAAGAGAAACTTGCTGGTTAGAGGTTCAGATCTTTAGACAACATCTCATTGATAGAATAGATCTAATGTCTATAACAGTTAAAGAATCTATTCCAAAACTGATTGATTACTTGATAATAAATTTACAGCATAAAGTTTCTGATAAAGGTAAACTTTCATATATACATAAAATTATCAGACAAGAAACTTTTACAATGTAGATTCATACTGGAATTATTTCACCTCTATTAATGGGGACCCACCAACTCAACAAGATAAACAATATATATTGGAATCTGCTTATAGAACTACATCTTCCATTGTCTGGAGACTTTATACATGGAAATTTTTACATAGATCTTTTATACACCTTTGATGATGAATAAAATTAATAATAAAGATAATCTATGTAAGAGATGTAATGTAGAAATTAATGCTGACTGGGCTCATATGTTTTATGACTGTATGAAGTTGAAAGAATACTGGAAGTCAATTAATGAATTTTTGCAGGCTCTTGTTACAGATAATTTCATTATTTCTAAGTCTCTTATATTATTCAACACACCTGTACCTCAATGTGTTAAAAAGATTAAGCTTCCCTTGTTATGGTCTATCCTAGCAGTGGCTAGGAAAATAATAACTAGAAATTGGATTTCAGATACACCTCCTTCGTTCAATGAATTTAAAAATGTTATGAATATAATGTGTCATATGGAAATAAGCACAATTAGAATGAAAACAACTAGAAAAACATCACATTTTATTGTATGGGATAATTTACAAAATTTGTTAAAAAAATTCTAATTTCAATAGCACAGTATTTTAGCTTAATTAATTGATCTGATTGTAGTGGATGTCTTTGTAAATACTTTAGTTGTTTTATTGAATATTATAATAATACCTATTTTTAATTATTTGTATAAAATTGTTATGATATTTCTCTTATATGTTAAAACAATAAACTTGTTTTGAAAAAAAAAAAAAAGAACTTTTTAGATCACTTTGTGACTGTTACTATTATCTGAGTTACCTGAGTTTACTATCTCAATTACATCACTTTTAAAAGTACCTTTCACTCAGCTTGTGTATACAGTGGTACTACCCTATACTTACCACAAAGTAATATTTTAGTGGTCTTTATATGCAATTATTTGCCTGTATTATGCTTATTACTCCAAGCTGCAATAAAGACTTTCTTCCAAAACTATATTTGAAATGAAGGTTTGTTCAGTCAGATGTTCCTGTTTAACAAAAATATAAATAATAAAAAAATAAAATGTGCTGAGCAAAATGCACATTAAGGAGATCATGGCTGAATGCTGTCCTGTTAGGATTAGCTTACCTGTTATTGCTATTTTGTTGGCTAGTTGAATCTGACTCTTCATGATCTCAAGAACTTTAGCACACCAAATTAGTTTGTCAACAGCTGCATCTGTTAAGTTTTTGCAAATTCATATTCATTACTACAGTAATAGGTTCATAGGTTGGTACTAGACTATTGGCTCTAAGGCCTGTACAAGCCTGGCCATAACAATTCCCTGGCTATTTCTTCCCACACTATTTACTTCCTGGACCCCTGTCTAGCAGGGTGACTGATGTGATCCCTGGGGTGAATTTCCTTTTTCCCATCCAATCGTCAAGGTTCCTTTTGAAAAGGGCCAAAGAGGTGCTCTGCTTGACATGTATGGGCAGTCTATTCCAGAGTCTGTGGAGTCTCTGGGTCAGGAACCTATCCCTCCAGCATGTTTTGTTTATTGTGATGACAAGGTTTAGATCCCCGGAGCATGTGACTCTGAGGGATTGTGATTTCTTTAAGTGTAGTATGTCCAACAGCTCTTGGTTTGACATGGCCTTGTATGTTAAGCAGAGAGCGCCTCTGAGTAGACGATATGCGACAGAGTATAGCTGGAGTTTTTTAAGGCAGTCAGCATAGGGCATCTGCTTTAGGCCTGTGATTCTTTTAGTGAGGTATTTCTGCGGCCTTTCCAGTTGTTGCAGGTGTCTTGAGAGGTACATACCAAATGGGGCATTGTATTCTATAATGGGTCTAATGAGGGATGAGTACAGTGGGACAATGACCTCCTTTTTTCTGGATGAAAAGCACTTAGTGATGAGGTGTGCTACATAGAAGGATTTCCTGACTGTTGTGGCGATGTGATTATCGAAGGTGAGACCACTGTCCACCTGTGTCCCTAAGCCTCATCACACTTTCGGTGTTTGGTGTACTGCCACTTATGTGGTAATTCACGGGTACATGTTTTTTCCCAAAGGGGATAACTATACCTTTCTTGGCATTGAGCTTGAGCCCATGGCTCTGGCACCAAGCATCTGTTTCTGTAAGGCCCTTTTGTAGAGTATCCACATCTTTTGGAGATTCAATAATGGCTCCCAGTTTGCAGTCATCTGCAAACTTTTTTAGCCAGAGTCCCTTAGTATTGGCCTGTACTTCAGAGAAGTAGATGTCAAACAAGAGTGGTTCCAGGACTGAACCCTGAGGTACTCGACTTGTCACTAGTCTGGAGCTGGATTTGGAGTCAGCTACTTTTACAGTGCGGATTCTGTCAGTAAGCCAGTTGGCAACCCATAGAGTGACGTAGGGATTAATGCCAAGCTTAGTAAGTTTATCTATGATTCCAGAGTGGGGGATGATGTCAAAGGCCTTGGCAAGGTCCAGATATGCTGTGTGGACTGCCTTACCCTTGTCCACGGCTCTGGAGACTGATTCGGAGAAGTCAATCAGGTTCAGGAGACAAGATCATCCCTTCATGAACCCAAACTGGGTGGGGTCCAGTGTTTGAAGGTTGCCAATGTCTTTGTTTATAAGTTCTATGATAATACATTCCATGGCCTTGCAGATCAGACTCGTCAGACTGATGGGGCGGTAGTTTCCAGGATCCAAGGTGGATTCCCCCCTTGTGGAGTGAGATAACTGTAGCTGTGCGCCACTCTGTGGGCACGAAGCTTGAGGTGAGTCTGCACATCTTACGCTCTGCCTCCCCCTTTTGCCTTCACTTTTTCCTATAATTAGTGTCTTCTCTAGTGAATACTGTAGTGACAGTATGTGCCCAAAGTATCTTGGTTTTAGGTATCAAACATTCTGGTGAACAGTCCTGGTTTATTTCATTAAGTATCAAATGACTTGATCTTCTTGCAGTCCACAGAATCCTCAAAAGTTATATCCAAATCCACAGTTTAAAAATATGAATTTTTATGGCACACAACCTTACTTATAGTCCAACTTTTGTAACCATGTTATTAATGAGGAAACTATAGCTTTGACTGTATAATGCTTTGCTGACAGTGTGACATCTTCAGAGCTGTGGCAATTTCAACTACTGCCATGGGCAATCCCCCAGTTCATAACACAAGAGTTGAGAAAAAAAAAAAAAAAATATATATATATATATATATATATCTTCAAAATCCAAAGAGAAGGATAAAAAAAAAATCCAAGCAAGCATGCATTCTCACTCATTCACTCACTCACTCACTTAGACACTCACTCAGACACTCAGAACACACACACTCGCAATCTGCAAGCAAAGCATTTAATCAGCTACGGCACACTGATTTCTGCATTTGAATATAACAGTGAGCCATAATTCACTTCAATTACTGTTTAACGCATAAATACAGGGTCTTTTTAATATGAAACGTTTTTAACAAACATATTAATCAGAAATATGATGAGGTAGAAATGAAGTGGATCAGTAATTCCAAACATTTTTTGTACTTCTCTCCCACTGTCTGATCATTGGATCTAGTCATTCCCTATTGCTGTGGTGAGGATCAACAACAAGGGGACATTTTTCAGACAGTCATTGGGGGTAGATGTTCTCACTTTTCCTTGTCCTTATAAAGTGACCCTGAGAAGGCATACAGGAATACCGTTCAGTGGGATGAAAAAAGGCATCTTCTCACGTCTTCAAGGGGCAGTACATCTAAATAGTCCCCCACCAAGGCATGAGTGGTAAGCTTTCCAGTCTCTGCCATGACATTAGCAGTACCCATGTGCCCTAAGTGCATATTACTCCTGTCCTCGGGGAAAGGTAAGCAGGAAACACCCCTTCAGTCCTTCTCCTTGCATGGCTTGCTCCAGTGTCGATGCTACTAGTTGGACCCCAATTGTCTGGGATGCAATCAAGAATCCATTCCCAAATATTTTATCTCTCACCCTTAATTATATTGTAAACCTAGAACAAAACTTCAGTACTTGTTGCAGCTAACCTTCCAACCAATACAAATCACTGTCCAACCTTAGAAAGGATAGAATGGTTAGAACTTTAATGTGCTTTAACAAGCTCACTTAAAATGCTCCATAAAATAGTGCATCAACCAAACAAGTGCCAAACCTTCACTAATCAAGTACAAAGGCATAACCCAGGCCACTTGGAAAACACAGTAAGAAACAAGTCACTGCAGTAACAATTGCTTTGGGGATAGTCTATATCCTGTATTCATATCCTAACAGTGGAACTCTATTATCTTGCAAATTTTAATGAGGAATTCACATAGAGTTTTAATATAAAATAGTTCTAAAACGATTTAAAAAAAAAACTACCGCTCTACCAGCTAGCTCTCCTCTTATGCAGGAGTCTGTTGACCTCAATCTTAACTCCTTCCTACAACTTAAGTGTGTCTCAATATCTTTTCAAATTTAGACCAGTTTCGGTAGCACTTGCCTTTTTACTATTCTGATTGACTCCCCTGCCGTCTAACAATTGACATTTAGTATCATATCCCATAATGGTAACATAGTTGTTACATCATTTATTATCCCCAAAGATAATATACAAATCCATTTTTTTTTTGCTCACTTATAATCGCATATGACTGCTAGAGTGACCCCACATTACACAAGCCCTCAATGAAACTTGCTTTAAGCATCTGAAGTAGTCTAGCTTTTTAATTCATTGTAATTTTACTATTTTTCATGTTATTAATTTTCTTTTATATTCCAATTGTGCATGTTTCTGTATATATTTTCTATCTTTTTTTTGCATACATTGCTCTCATATTTTGAAAGTTTTTTCCCTGGGCCAGTTAGAAAATATAAACAAATAGGTAAACAAACATACTATACAACTTTCTGTATGTACAGACATGGCAAGTAAATAACTGAGAATTTGTGTACGCAGTTGCAGAATGCTATCAATATTGAAAATGTAATCTAATCCTACTGATTTATATTGGATTATAAACTAGGTTGGTAACAACATATAGCCTCATTTGGGAATGCCAAGCATTTAGCAAACATATCTTGTAAATTTCAATATAATGATTGCATACCAGCATTGATGTCCAGTTTTTAAGAATTTCAGTGTACTAAGCAGTTTTCATGCCATTAGGATCTTTTTCTATCTTTTTATTGTATTTGTTATTCCAAAAGAGAAAAAAGAACAGTGAAACAATGACAAACATAACAGAGAAAGAAAGCATAAAGGCATGACTAAAGAGAAACCATACACACTATGTACCACTCCCAACATACTACATTATAAAGTCCTCCAATGAGGAGGACTCGTGCATGGGATGGTCTTCCATTAATATGATAAAAACATGTAATTATAAAGCTTTACACTTGACATTTAAAACTCCCTATACATATACACGTACATGCAAATATTTCAAGCACAGGCATTAATGCCGTTCTAACTTGCCAGTGTACTAAAACAGTTGTTCCCATTGTAAGTGCCCAGGTTGTTCTTAAAAATATTTAAACTAGTGCTTGCTTGAATGTAATTTGGTAGTCAGATCCATGCATTAGCTGCTCTTTCAGAGAACCAGTTAGTACACTTCTAATTTATACAGAATTTTCTGTATAGGTTGTCTGAATCACTACTACTTTTTGATAATGCCAAACATTCCCAGAGGTAGTTGTCTCTAAATGCCCCATTTAACTGAATAATATCTCATGTTAAATATCTAAAAGAGACACTGTACAAGTTCAGATATTTTAGTCTTTCATGATAACTTAAATTTTCTCATCCAAGGCTGTCCTTAAATTTTCACATCCATGGGTGCCCTTGGTATATTTTTGCTTTCTCTTTCCAGTTTATTCGTGCTTGTTTTCTTAAGGTTTGCATATTGTTATTCCTTACTCAAGTTTGGGTCTAATGTAATTAACAAACAATGATTACATGATTTTCTAGGCATTCTAAAATGTTTTATACAACCTGTAGTTCTATAACCTTCATTAAACAATTGGTTGATATGATTAGAAAAACTCAACGCTGGATTTAACCATATACCAAGATCCTTAAAGGAATCTACAGTTTCAATCACTGTGTGCTGTATTAAATATTCACCTTTCGATTTATGTCTCCCAAATCTCATATGCTTAGTCTTTCATGTATTTATCAGAGTATTACTCTTCTGTGCCCAAATGGCCAATTTAGTCAAGTTATTTTGTATCCATGGCCTATAAGTAACACATGTAATCAGTTTTCACAATTCAGATCATCTGCATACAGACTGTAGAAAACCTCAGATGAAAAAGATAGGTCTGAAAGATATAATCTAAACAAGAAATGGCCCAGGACAGAGCCCTGTAGGATACCTTGGCTGTAACCAAGAATTTCACCTGTCCAATTGTTGTACAATACTCGTATGTCCTATCTGTAAGCCATGCAGCTGTCCATTTTTTCAAGAGTAAATCAAAACCTAGTTGTTCTAATTTATTGATCAGTGTTTTATGTATGACACAATCAAATGCTGAAGTTAAACCTATATAAATTACATCACCGCAGAATTTTCCATTCATAGCTGCTATATTGTTATAAACATCATGATACAGGTGGTAATAGATCTATTTTCAACATATGCATGTTGATATATGGTTTCAAGTTCCAACATTTCCAATTCTGACAATAATTTATCCAATATTACCTCCTCCATTATTTTTCCACAACATGAAAGTAAATTTAAGGGACCTATATGACTCTGGGTTTGTCCTACTGCCCTTTCCTTTAAAGATAGGTTTAATAAGCACCTGTCTCCAGTCCTGAGGAATCTCCTCATATTTATGACCTAGTAAATAATAGATGTAATGGTAGTATATGTTCTTGCTGAAGTGTTCTCAGGTTATTATTATTACTAATTCAGTGTACTCCCTTTGCTTTGTTTGGATCTAGTTTGTATAGTTCTTTTTCAATATAATCTAATTTGATTCCAGTATCTGAGGTTACCTGAAAGTCACTAAAATGACTTAATACATTTAATACATAATGTGGAGCCAGACTGTTCTGTATAAGATTTTGCAAATGTATATGTGACAATTGGGGAGAGATGGGCAAAGGCTGCCAGCCTAGTCAAATAGAATTTGATATATAATTCTGGCATTTGTAAATGTAAAATACAGGCATGTTTTCTTGAATTTAAAAGAATATTGTGAAATGTGAAACTGTAAAATATGTGACAACATTGCACTCTACTGGCCCAGTGAAGCATGTTGTACCCTTTTATGTTAGAATTTGGCTCCAGGGCAGCTGGATGAAGATTTCATGCCCATTGTTTTAAGGCTAAAGTTTATGACTAGAATTTAGATGTGGAAGGTGCTTTATTGCTCTGGTTTCTGCTAACATATACATGTGAAATGTCTTGCATTGCTGTAAGTTTCTGAGGAGGTGTTAGATTGCTAAATAATGCAGTTTGTGGCCTGATAACTCAGTCTAGGTGTTAAGATGATGCAGTATGAATACTGGGAAAACCTAAGTGTCAAAAATGATGTAATTTTGGGAGAGCCTTAGAGACATGTTTGTTAGTAATGTTTAAATACTATTTCTCACAAGAGACGGAAAGCATTTTGACTTTGGACATCTAACTTATCAGCACTCTGCCTTGTGCTCACATGTAAGTTTTAGCACTGTGATTTCCTGTAGGAATAGTTAAAGCTAGTAAAGATTAATTAGGTATTTTTCTTTGAAATGAGACCTGTCCTACTGTATTTTAAGTTTCTGTGTGATCTCTGAACTCTTGGATATCTCTGTGGTGTAGTAGTTTTGTCTTGTGTTTTAATTATTTATTAAATATTTTTAAACCCTTCTACCTGTGGTTGATTTGTGTAGAGATAAACTCTAGAGTACATTGCATATTTATAGAGGTTATTGTAATAGGCCACTCTAAAGTAAGCCTTGACTGTTAGTCATACTACCATTGGATAGTAATATTGCACAGTAATAATTGGACACCCTTTTAAGGGCCTTTTAGTAGCTGATATTATTAACTGGGTGGTGGCAGTAATTGCTACTGCATAGTCTGGGTAAAGGGACACAGTTGTAGAATCTGTCAGCCTTTCCCAGGAGCGTCTGTAAAGTTGTATAAATACTTATCTCAAAGTGTGTTCATGTGTTGTGTCAGCTACTTGGCAGGGACATGAAGCACTGGTTGGACAGAGAGGGTACTGAAGGTTTTAGCTTGCCCAGTTAGGCTGAGACCTGGACCCTATAGCTGTGCCAGTGGGGAGTCTTATTGGGGACCTGGTGAGCAAGGGAGCAACTAGCCCAGACTGACTGTGATCTCTGTGTGCACTTAAGGGAAATTGTACTTTACTGTGTGTAATAGTTATCCTTTCCTCTTCTATGAGATGACCTCCCTGGTGTTAGCGGTGAGGATTGAGGCTCCTTGATTGCTGGGCCAGGGCACAGTTATCACAAGTGTTTGGCAGTGGTGGGATCTACTTCACATACTAATTGGCTTGTAATGGTGTGGGTAGAGCGAATTCCTGTAGCTTATGTACAGTGATCTCTAAAAGTGTTTTGTACTCTAAAACAGTCACGCAGTGTATACTCAGAGTTCAGATCACAATTGTTTCATTTCTTTTGTTAGCTTAGTGTTAGTCAGGGTGAGCAGGCAGCATGTCAGCAGAAGAGTATGGAAAGCTGACAAGGACATGGTCCAAAAACAACACCAAACACGGGAGGCAGGAGATAAGGTGAAAGGAAGATTCCTTTAATCCAACACAATATACGTTCTGGTACCTCAGCAATTCGCCTTCATGGAACATTTACCATGTGCATTCATCTTCCTTATATATATATTCATCAATCAATCAATTAATCTATTCCACATTATCAATTATATAATTATTCAATTAATTTAAGTTTTATGAAAAAACAGAATAAATACAATATTTAATACACTTCTGAATGTGTTCCTTGAATACAGTCATTAAATAAATCATTAAATGCTAACATTTTCATAGACATTTCTCCCCCAAATTTTTTTTTATTTAATGCCCACATAAACATCAATGTATTGCTCCTGAATGTATAAATTTAATATATAAATAACAATAAATATGTCCTCAAATTCATTTTTCAAAAATTATTATAGTGACAAATGTCACTATGATATCAAGATATTTTTAACAAGGAGCCAGCTGGTGGAGATGTGCCAGGCTAGGGGACAGGTGCATGGAAACCTGACTAAAGTAGACTTGATTGCAGCCTTGGTTACAGCTGCATCAGAAAACATCAGCCTGGAGGACAATCAGACTGACAGTGGAGATACAATATCCTCGGAGAATGGACAGCTCAACCTTTCTGCAGTGGACTTAAAAATCCAGCTGGAACTAAAGAGACTTGAGTTGAAGGCCAGGCGTATGGAACTAGAAGCAGCCGAGAAAATGAGGAGTCTACAAGCTGAGGAAAATGAATGGCAGAGGAGGCATGAGAGGGAAATGCTGACTCTTTGCCAGAGTCATGGAGGTAATGGGGAAGGGAGTAACTGGACCCCAGAAGCACAAATGGTCAGTCAATGTCTTCCACAGTTTAAAGAGGGGGATAATTTTGATAGCTTCATTCATATGTTTGAGCGGGTATGCAAACAGTATGAAGTTGACCAAGGGCACTGGGTACGGTTCCTGACCCTTTTACTCCATGGTAAGGCTGTAACTTCTTTAGCAAAAATGCATGACACTGACTGTTTTGATTATACTGCTGTAAAAAGACATTTATTAGAATGTTTTAAGCTAACACCTGAAATGTATAGGAAAACATTTTGTGAGCATAGACGCAAGGCAGATGGAAATGTATGTAAATATGTTGTTGAACTGAGCACTTATTTTCATAGCTGGATGAGTAGATGTCAGGTCACCACTTTTGAAGGGCTGGCAGACCTTTTGGTGAGGGGAACAAGCCCTTAGCACTTTGCCTAAGGACATGAGGATCTGGTTAGCTGATATACAGTGTGCTACTTCAGGGGAGTTGGGGAAGAAGGGAGACCTATACCTAACAAGCAGGGCAGCCCTGCACAGGAAAGGGACCTCCAGTACTGCTCATGGGACTAAAGGGAACCCATGGTCGGCAGCACAGACTGCCCCAACAGAATCCACCAGTAGCAGGTGAAGCCACTAGTCCAGGTACACATCCAGGAGCTAGGGTTAAATGTTTTGAATGCAACCAGTGGGGGCCATGTGTCATACAGATGTCCATGGAGGCAAAGTGGGGAACCAAAGTTGAGGGAGCCAGTAAGTGGGAAAGGCAAAATGCCAACAGTGGGTTGTCTTGAGACAACAGGGGTATGGAACTACCATCCTGCAGATGTCCTGAGAGGGAAAGATTTGGATGAGACAGTACTATGTACTTGTGTAGTTACATGCAGTAAGGCTAAGAGACAAGCATGTGGGTCTGGTAGCCTGGGGGAGATGCAGACTGACTGCATACTTGCAGCCAGGACTGCTGAGGTGGTTACTTCAGGGAGTGAGCTACGCTGTAGCAGTGAGACTGAATGTGAGCTAAAGTTGCTTGTGGGTACTGATGTTCCCTTGGACAGGGTAACTGCAAAGGTAGAGGTGAGTAGTAGTACCCAGGCTGACAGTGAGGCACTGCTGCCAGAGGATGCCAGACTTCCTGTGGAAGGGGAGCTGGGAAGGGTTACAAGGAGAGATTTGAGACAGGCTCAGCTCTCAGACCCTACATTGCAAGGCCTGAGGCAGGTAGCTAGGGAGGCACCTGATTCTCAAGGGAAGGGGAATCTGTATACTGGAACAAAGGGTTACTGTACAGAGTGTGGACCCCTGAGGGAGTGCTAGAAGGTGAGAGAGTACAGCAGTTGTTAGTGCCTAGAGCTTACCATCTGGCGCTTCTAGCCATAGCCCATGATATTTCCTTTGCAGGTCATATGGGCATAAAACATTCAAAGAGGCATATTCTGCAAAACTTCTATTGGCATGGAATTTCCAGAGATGTAACAGGGTACTGCAGGACCTGTGAACAGTGCCAAAAGGTAGGCAAGGCAGGAGACAAGGTGAGAGATCCTTTGATGCCTTCGCCTGTGATTGAGGAACCATTTCAGAGGATAGCTATGAATATTATTTGTGGGTCTTCTGAGTACCCCAAGTTCCACATGGAAAAGGTATATCCTAGTGATTGTAGATTATGATACATGATACCCTGAGGCAGTGGCTTTGTCCTCCATTGAGGCAGAGAAGGTGGCAAATGCTTTGCTAAAGATTTTCAGTAGGGTAGGTTTCCCAAAGGAAATACTGTCTGACAGAGGTGTCAATTTTATGTCAGACCTGCTGGCTTGTCTGTGGAAGTCCTGTGGGGTGAAGCACATGAAGACCACCCCCTACCATCCCCAGACTAATGGTCTTGTTGAGAGGTTAAACTCTACAATCAAGTCCATGCTACAGGCATTTGCAGATCAGTTTAAGAGGGAGTGGGACAAATATTTGCTCCATCTGTTTGCTTACAGAGAAGTTCCCCAGGAATCCACAGGTTTTTCACCCTTTGAGTTGCTGTATGGGCATAGGGTGAGAGAACCTCTAGATTTAATTCAAGATGAGTGTGAAGGTGAGTGTGAGTCTCACAAGGAGTCTGTTGTGGCATATGTCCTGAACCTCAGGACAAGGCTCAGGGAACTCATGGGCCTGGCCCAGGAGAACCTGGCAGAAGCCCATCAACAGAAAAAGGTGTAGTATGACAGGAATGCTCGAGCTAGAGAGTATGCTGTAGGGCAGCAGATGATGGTTCTCATTCCTGTCAGATGCAACAAGTTGCAGGCAGCTTGGGAGGGACCCTACAAGGTGGTAAGAAAGGTAAGTGATATTAACTACATGGTGGAAGTGCTAGGCAGATGGCAGGGGCACAAATTGTACCATGTTAACATGATGAAACCTTACCATGATAGGGAGGCCCTTGTGCTGAGCATTTGCAGTGGATTGCAGGAGGAGTCTGAGGGAGATCTGAGGACTTATCTCCTCAGTGAGGCTCGGGCTGACACCTCAGTGGAAGGGTAGCAATGTCCCAGCAGCTATCTCCTACCCAGGTTTTTGAAATCCGAGCAGTGTTGCAGGTGTATGGGGGCATGTTCACCTGAAAACCAGGGAGCACTCACCTGGTGCAGCACCAGGTGGATAACAGGACCCCAAAGGCCTATCAGGCAGGCCCCTTATAGGGTGCCTGAGAGAGTCAAACAGACTCTGAAGGAAGAGGTACAGGAGATGTTGGAACTAGGGGTGATGCAAGAGTCCAACAGTCCCTGGGCCTCACCAGTGGTGTTGGTGCCAAAGATGGATGGCAGCAACATGTTCTGTGTGGATTACAGGAAATTAACTAGTCACACAGAGTCGGATGCTTACCTCATGTCTAGGACAGATGAGGCCCTAGAGCAGCTGGGTGGGGCTAAGTATCTTACAATCATTGATCTTACCAAGGGTTACTGGCAGGTGCCCTTGACTCCCAGTGCAAGAGAGAAGTCAGCCTTTGTGACTCCTTTTGGTTTGTATGAGTTCACAAAGATTTCCTTTGGGATGAAAAATGCCCCAGTGACTTTCCAGAGGCTGGTAGATCATATCTTAGCAGGAGCAGGAGGGTTTGCCCTTGCTTACATGGATGATATTGCTATCTACAGCTATTCCTGGCAAGAGCACCTTCAGCATGTTAGTGAGGTACTGGGCAGACTACAGAGGGCAGGGTTGACCATTAAGCCAAGCAAATGTCAGGTGGGTATGGCAGAGGTCTCCTACCTAGGACATAGAGTGAGAGTGGTAAGATAAGGCCAGAACATGCCAAAGTGGAAAGCTATTTAGGCATGGCCTGCACCTGTTACCAAAAAGCAGGTGAGGGCATTCTTGGGGACAGCAGGGTACTACAGAAAATTCATTCCCAATTATAGTACCATATCTGCTCCCCTCACAGTCCTGACAAGGAAGAGCAGGCCAGATAAGATACTGTGGACCCCAGCATGTGAGCAGGCATTTCAGAAGCTTAAGGAAGCTTTGGGAGGACCCCCTGTGTTAGCCAGTCCAGACTACAGCAAAGACTTTGTTGTGCAGGTGGATGCTTCAAACTATGGGGTGGGGGCTGTACTTAGCCAGATTTCTTCAGAGGGAGAAGAGCACCCAGTGGTTTATCTCAGTAGTAGGCCCAAACCCAGGGAGGAATGCTATGCAGCGGTAGAAAAGGAATGTCTAGCCATAGTGTGGGCACTACAAAAACGTCAGCCTTATCTGTATGGAAGAAAATTCACTGTGACAGATCACAACCCTCTAACATGGTTAAACCGAGCCAGTCAGCAAAATGCCAAGTTGCTAAGATGGAGTCTGGAGTTGCAAGCATATGATATGTCAGTGCAGCACCACAGTGGGAGTAGCAATGACAATGCAGATGGGCTCTCAAGACAGGGAATGAAGTGAGGTACACCCAGATAGACCTGACACTCTCAAGCGACGTTTCACAAGGGGCACTTGAAAAACTTGCTTGAGTTCCCCGGGGGGGAGGGGGGTTTGACGATTGGGGAGAGATGGGTGAAGGCTGCCAGCCTAGTCAAATAGAATTTGATATATAATTCTGGCATTTGTAAATAAATGTAAAATACAGGCACATTCTCTTGAATGTAAAAGAGTATTGTGAAATGTGGAACTGCAAAATATGAAAATAAATTTTGGAATCTGCACAGTTTATCAATTTGTAAGTCTTTACTACTTCCACATCTTGCATATCTATAAAAAGATTTCCTATTATGCTCAATATCTTTATATAAATTATTTCTTGATTTTGTCTCGCACTATGCCTAATTTTATTTTCCAGCTTGTTTATTTCAGTTTTCAAAGTTGTAGTTCAACCTCTTTCTATTTCTTACATTTTATTTTTCTCAAAACTTAATCGGATATCTTGTTCTTATGGAAATATATTTCCTGATTGAATCCAGATGTGTAAACATTTTTTTTTATTTTTTTGCACTCTAATAATTTCTCTTTCAAAACCTTCCAGATTTGTTTTGCAGATTTTCACTGAATGCATCACTCCAATTAGTTTTATAGAGTGACTGTTTTGCTTCCATATAATCTGTAATTAATCTCCTGTCCATTGGTTTAGATTTTAGTTTGGCAGAATTATCTAGCAACAAATTTACCTTTGTAACTCCATGATCACTACACATCACTGGTGGTAAAACTTGACATGAAGTACCAAGTCCTTTAGGAACATAATGTCTAGTATGTTCCTTGCCTTGGTTTCTTTGTTTTACAATCTGAAGTAATTGTTCCTAAACATACATTGTGAATGTTTTCCTCACAAATGTTGTTGAATCAATATTATTCCAGTCTGTTTCTGGTAAATTTATGTCCCCAGCCATTATTATTCTTTCCTCTTGTGTTTTGAGTAAGAAATATATGAATTCCTCTATGTCATCAGCACTTGACTTTTGTTGTCTATACACTCCAATAATTATCTGCTCCAGAGTTGTCTTTATTGCCACAGTTACACAATCCAGAGTACTGATGTTATCACTGAACATGTAATAACCACAGGTCTCATAACTGTCTTTAATCCCTATTATAACACCTCCATACAATTTTTGTTAGAATGTCTGTTACAGTAAAAACATCTGTACTGTGACAGAACTTGTTTCCAATCATTTTTGTTGAACCATGTTTCACAAATAACATCAATATCTTGTGGGAACGTAGCAAATTTTCCAAAAACAAAAAAATAAATAAAACTTTATTAGTGCTCCTAGCATTAGCAACCATCAGAGATGCATCAAATGTTGCTATCTGTGAAGTATTAAACTTTCGACCTGGCAAAAATCCTGCCTTGTGTTTGTCGAACATTGTAAAATATCTGATGCAAAAATTCCCTCACCTGATCTTGACAAATGCACGCTATTCTTTTTTAACACAGGTATGCTCAAAATTAGGCTTGGATGCTCTATACGTTTCCATTTTTTTAAGATGGGACATTTTTCTTGTCTGTATTTACCCAAAAAATCTTTTCATTCATTGTGACTTGATTCTCCTTTTTATATGTGATTTGCCAAAAATATGTCCTAACACCAATACAAACTATACTATCTAAGAGGGGTGTAAGCTCCCTTCTAACAGTCAAAGAATCCTTGTAGATGAGATCATTTGTACCAACATGAATAAAAGTAGATACGTACTTCCTTACATTAAGGCGTTCAAAGGTTTGTCTCACATCCTCTTTTCACTCCTGGCAAGCATAACACTATGCAATGTTCATTATCTTCTCTGCAAATGTATCATTTCCTCTAATAAATGATTCTCACTTTACAAGACTATCTTTTCTGACCAGATCTAAAGAATCTTCAACTTCTAACTCAGTAATATCTGCTCTATCAGTTGTTACAAAGGAATGATCTTCGTCACCATTAGTCTCATTAATCCCACTATTTTCATTGCATATTACATTTGCAAGAATACAGTTCTCATCCATATAGCTTTGTGCATCCACAGCTTGACCCATGTTGTCAATGTCTGGCTTATCTTTTTTTTCTTACAATGATGTTCTTCAGTCCTTCCACATTCAATTTTGACTTCTTCCTTTTCACCTGCCCCTTTTTTCTACCTTCTCTTTTGGAAAACACTGCCTTTTTCTGTAGACTGAAGGTTTTCTGATAGAAAAAAATGTTATATGTATGTGTTGCATAACAAACCATTGTTCTTTTTAGTATGCATTCTCTTTACTTTACAGACATTTATCAGTTTCTTTTTCTTCCTTATTTGTGAACGTTCTTCCTTTCTTTTTTTTTATTTCCTTCTAAACACTGAATCCTCAGATTGCTGAATATGTGTATCCAGAATTCCAAGGTTGTCAGTAGCATTGTCTTGCTTCACATAGGCTGAGGGATTTTTATAGGCAAACACATCTTTCCTAAATGTGTTCTATTTGCTCTTCATCTAACATTATTTATCTAACCAGTCCAGTCATTAATATATGAATAACAGTTCTCCAAGCTATACCAATTGTGGTGCAGTGGTAGCGTTGTCGCCTCACAGCAAGAGGTTCTCCCGTTCAATTCTTGGCTGGAGTGCCTTCTGTGTGGAGTCTGCATGTCCTCCCCATGGTCGAGTGGCGTTCAAAAGACATGCGTGAATGGGCGTGCCTTCGTTGAAGGTTGGGCATCGAGCTGTCACCTCGGCACCGTAAAAATCGACTGCCAATCATTAGCAGACTGGAGTTCTGCTGTGGCGACCCCTAACCAGGAAAAGCCGAAAGAAAAACAACAACAATCATCAGTAAGTTTAGATTTACTACTAACAATAGTAAAAAAATCATTCAAGTTTTGACATGAGAAAAAGATATCACCAATGTTATCAGGTATTACCTTTTAATATTCATAGCATTTATTACACTGTTCAACATATGTGCTTTAGCAAATCATTAATGGCATACTCATTTAAAGAATCGGCTTCAAATGTATAAAAAAATTATAAAGGAAACAAATAAAATCAGTTATCACAGAATTCAAAGAGAACTTAAATCAACTTGTCTGAGAAAAATCATACAAACAATATACAACTAAATATTAAAGTACAGTAAAGTTGTTGCTCTGACCATACATGTTCTGAAAGTCAGACAAAAGTTGTAATTTCTTTACGTCGCAAGCAAATGCTCGCAGTCACATCTCTTTTTAATAGTAAAGCTCAGTAAATCATAAACAAAGACAGAATTGTTAGATAAGTTCTAGATTGTCCTCTCTGCAATCTGTGCAATTTTATTGCTGACTAGATCTCTTAGGATGCCTAAAGTTTGCCTGTCAAACACCTATCCCTTTCTAACAACAAACAGTGAAAATTAAAGGTAAAACAAGATAAGTAAATATTGTCTACAAGCTATCCCTTCCTTCCTATAAAGAGAGAAAAACGTTGGTAAGAAATCATATATAGAATTCTACTGGGAATCCATCTTTATTGGAACTTCACTTGTGAAGTGCTTTGGTCACTTCTGTGTAGAGATAATCCAGAATCCATTGTTCCTCATGACTAGTTAGCTGTGCCTGGGCTGCAGAATTCATGCCAGTAGTGTTAAACTGATTTGACTTCTGCTAGCTACATGGACAACACATTTTTCTCCACTTCAGCATCCAAATCCTGGAAACCTAGAATAACCCCACTCTTTGGCTCAGCTCTCATCTCTTGTACTTTCAAGAAACTTTATATTTAATTCACTTACTCAAAACTTTAATGTGAGATTCTACTTATGATGTTCCTTTCTGATTAGTCTCAAACTCACTTTTTTACAGACATTGACCTTGTTCATTTTATTGTGTCTAGGATTATTATCCCAGTTTATGGCAGCAATTTTTAACCCATGAACTTTTGTGAGCATGCCTAGTGCAGATTCCAAGAAATTCTTGTCACTGTATTTCTTATCCGATCTGCTGGCTTTTACAAGGTAATTGTTTTATTACTGTAGTGTCTGCTATATTTTATGATGCAGAACCTTCAAAGTGAGCTCTGCTCAAATGTTCTTAAATAACAATAAAATCTACAAGAACCAGTCTGTATCAGAAATTAACTCAATCATTTCCCTTCCGGCTAGCATTGATTCTAAAACATAATTACTGCAAGATCATATTCCATTTATTTTATTTATGCTTTGTTGACCAATTTATGCCCATTAGGCTAGTAGCCTCTTTTTAGTGGAGACTCAAGGTGATATTTATACTCCCTCTTTCCCATTTACGCAGCATGTGGTACATTGGGCAATGAGAACCTTTCAGCGCTTGTTTCTCCTCAGAGGGTACACCACACACACTCACACTTACAAACACACCTAGAGCCAATTTAGAGTTTCCAATCCTCCTACTGCATGTTTTTGGAATGTGGGAGGAAACTTGAGCACCCAGAGGAAATCCACACCAACACAGAGAGGAAATGCAGACTCCACACAGAAGGCACCCCAGCCGGGAATCAAAACAGAGATCCTCTTGCTGTGAGGTAGCAACACTAACCACTGCACCACTGTGCCACCCTATACCACTGCACCACCAATATTTATACTACTAAAGAAAATTTGGCCAGGGCATCAGGGAACACTGGGAACATCCCCTACTCTTTGACAGGTCCATGGGATCTTTTGCATCCACCTGAGCTATCTACTGACTCAAACAGATGGAGCCTTGGTTTAACATCTCATCCAAAAGATGGCATATTCAGGAGTGCAGCACTCCCTTATGCTGTACTGCAGTGTCAGCAATCAATCGAACTTATGTAGGAATAGAAACCCACAACCTTCTACACCAAAGATGAATGTGCTAGCCATTTCACCACTGACACTGTTACTTATCTTTATTATGATAGCTGGATTGACCAGCTAGGTTGATGTCCTTATTCAATAAAGCACATTTGTGTTTCAAATGATATTATAGATCTTGGGCATCAGAGAGGAGAGAGACAGGCAAAGTAAAATGAGTTAAAGAAATCATAATACATCAGCACACTGACACGAACATAACAAACTGTAATAAGATATACTTTTAATATGCTGACACATGGAAATGTGAGATTTAATTACGGCATCTGTGGAGTACCTTTACATAAAATTCAAGATACTATTTACAGTACATTTTACAATCACATTTATACAACATTCAGGTTTAGTATGGTTATTTTAATAGTTGCATATAAACTTTTTTGCAGCTTTTTTAGCTTTCAACTGATTTTAATACTGTGTTCCATATATTCGTAATGAGATTGAAAAATGAGTTGTCACAGTGGTTGTAAGAGCTTATTGCTTTCAGTAATTGCCTTTCTGTACCTTTAGAAGGTGAATATAATCTTAGAAATGCCAGAACTTGTGTAGAATTGCTTGGATGCAATATTGGAACACATAGTATAGCTGAAGGGCTATTAGGTTTTTGAATAAATGGTACACAGACTGCAGAGGTGGGTCTTTGAAAGACATAAAACAAATGTCTCATTTTCCAGCTTAAATAATCCATTGGCAGTTAGGATATTTGTGTCTTTCGGCTTTTCCCGGTTAGGGGTCGCCACAGCGGAACTCCGGTTCGCTAATGATTGGCAGTAGAGTCTTACGTGCTGACCTGCCAGGCCTAACGCACAACCTTCAATGAAGGAACGCCCATTCACGCATCTCGCCACACAGAAAACTCTCTAACTGAGAATCGAACGGGTAACGTCTAACTGTGAGGCGACAACGCTACCGCAGCACCACCACCGCAGTACAATTGACAATTAGGATCATGGTGGCAAATTACGTCCTGAAGCAGTTGAAGAAGTGCATTTCTTCCTGCTACCTTTCAAATCCTTACCAGGCTTGTAGTTGTAATCAGCTATTGGTGAGCTGATTGTTTTAAGCCCAGTCTTGAAATGCACACCAACAATTGGGTTTAACTTCAATGGGGGAGGGGAGCCCTATTCAGAATAAGAAAGTACAATATAAGCTGCCATGTTAAGTCAGATAAGTTGTCCTAAAATTATTCAGATAAAAAGATCTGCAGTTTGCTTTGCTTCATTTATTTCAAGGAAAAGAAAACTGGCTTGACTGAGGGAGGATGCTTTAGCGTTAGGACTTCAGTGACTGGGGCTGCCATGATCAGAGAGAGGACTGTGTTGCATTGATCTGTTGTGGCATTGTAACTGCATGGAGCTTCTGGCATTGGCGTGATGAATGCGATAATGTAAGATATCCACTGATTTAATAATGTCCAATGTGTAACTATGTCAGCACTGAGAGTTTTAGCAGTTACTGTTACTTCATTACTTTTAATTTTTTTTTCATTTTTTTTCTATCAATTTAATTAAAGTGAGAAAAGTTTTGTAAGCTAGCTGCTGAGGAGGCAATGAACCACTTATTTCACTTTTCATGTCTCTGTACTTTTCTTAAAATTTGGCATTTGCAAGCAGTAGCTTTTCAGTGATGAGTGCCTCATTTTATAGAAGGGGTAGATACACTTATAACATGTAGGCCAATCTATATGTATTTTGTTGTTTATTTACTTAGGGCTAACTTAGGTCTTCCTTCTAAAATTGGTTCCAAACAATATTTCTACTGTGTTAAATGTCAGAGTGCTTTAAGGTGTCAATGTTACTGTCCTAAACCAGATAAATACACTACACTTGATCAAATATTTGGGTCTGTGTTACACCTTCTAATGAGTGTGTGTGCCTGTGTGTGCGTGTGTACACATCTATCCATGTGCTTGAGTGTATGTGTGAGAGATAAGATGGATAATTTTAAGGTAGGGGTACTATATTACTAAAAAAATTAACAACCCAATATGTTTTTGTATGCATTTGGGGGGGGGGCATATGAGATGGTACAACATTGTTTCTGGAGTCAAAAGAAAGAAATACATTATGAGTTCCTGCTTATACAAAAGATAATTGAGCTGGCTAACAGAGACAGGTCTGCAGTACATGATGAGGCAGTGTATAATGAGATGTTATGAATTTGTGTAGGTTGGTGTAGGGGCAGCATTGTGGAATGTGCATGTACTAAGTTAAAATTGTTTCTTCTTTGCTGTGTGTGCGTGCGTGTGTGCACACGTGTGTATATGTGTGCGCGTTGTGTGCAGGCACGTGCGCATGACAGAGTGTCTCTGTATGAGAATGCACAGAAACAAAATGCCAGCTGATCTTACTAGACTTAAACTACTGCACACTTGTCATTTCTTTTTAAAAGGTACTAGTGTGGTATAAGCATATATGTTGTGGTATATTTTATCAAAAGAGTTGAAGGATTTGATCAAGCAGTATGAGAACAAGTTAATCTTCCTTCTCTCTTGTTCTCAGTTCACTAACTATTAAAGTTAAAAGTATGTAAGTATTATTACTTTATATGCCATAATGTAGTCATTATTTTCCCTTGTGTATGTAATCAGCTTTTTTAACCAGTTATGCATAGGAGCTTTAAAACAACTATCTAATGTTTTTATTTTTGATTTCTATATTTGTTTAGCATTTGTTGAGGGGATGACCTGCATTTGGCAGGTCCATACTAACTTTGTTACTTGGTATGTTACCCTGCCTTCCTTTGCGTTATGATATGCCTTGCAGATGGCAATTGAGGTGAAATTCCTGGCCACTACATATCTTTTTTTTTTTTTGCACTCTTCAATTCCTGAATGAGTCATGTATCATTTAAAGTGTTTGTCTTTTCATTGTATTGGAAACTCCTGAGTCAGCTTTGAACATTAAACCTTGCACCTAACTTACTATATCCTTAAATGAAAAAAAATACAGAATTGCTTTCTCTACCTTAATCATGATTTTAGTTCAGGCCATCAGTGGATCAAAACAGTAGAAAAAAGCACAAAAATGCATTGCAAAGCATATAGAATCCAATGTCTTCAGGGGCCAATTAGGCTCCCAGACCACTGGCTTAATTCAATTACTTATAGGTTCATAGGAGGTTACTAGGCTAACAGTCATAGAGCCCACGCAAGCCTAGCCATATTTATCCTGAGTTGCCCCAATTGTCAGTGGTTAGGGGAATGAAGTTTGCAGAGTTAAGGGTCTATGGTAGTTAATATTGACTTCCGATGTCCAGATTGGACATGAGCACCATTATTTTCATAGTCATTGCATTACCACACTCATTGTCACATTGCATGCTTGGCCACACTTCGTGTCAGACTTTGGGCATTGGGCAATGTACAGGCCAGCTTCCATCTTGTTTTACTACCACTCAGTACTTTTTCCCACATCAGGTAATATTTCTTCCATGATGCTCTGACCCCATGTGTAAAATGGGAAAACAGGCTGAGGGTGAATGGATGGATAATCCACTATTGCATAATTATACTTCTGAGACAAAAGTCATGGGCTTTTCCAGGGTTGAGTTTCATTATCACAATTTTGACAAAGTCATCAAGGTTGCCTCACTGTTCTAACTTAGGTATTGCTGGCTGGCTTCTGTCCAATGACATAGGCAAAATCTTATGCTGATTCAGTAAGAAAGGTAATTTCTTTATCCAGTCCTTTCTTCACTATGGATATATTCCAAACCTATTTAAAAAAGACATTTATAACTCTTCTTGGATTTGGATATGGGGGAAAATTACTGTCCTGTTTCTGACTTTTCTTTTTATTAGAAAGGTTTATACTTGTATGTACCTGTTTGACATCTCATGACCTATTTTATCTGTCGTTAGTCTAGTTTTAAATCTAAGCACAACACTGAAAGAGAGCCTCTGTTATGGTTGTGGAGATTACCTTATGAGTGAAATCACTGGTTATATCCATGTTAATGTTCTCTGATCTTTCTGTGCTTTTAGACAATATGGGTCATTATGTCCTGACTGAGATGTTAAGATTATACTGTGGTCCTTCTGTCATTCACATATGGTTTGCCTCTTACCTTTCAGACACTCAGTGAGTGATTTCATTGAACAGATTCTTCTGCAAGTAACCCATTTAATATTCTTATTCTTGCTTTAGGGGTAGTAATCAGATTAGGTCCAGTCTACTTTTTCTTTCCTCCTACTTCCAATTGATCATTATCAGCCTCCAGCCAATTGGCCTATTTGTTCCCCATCATTAGGATGAGGGTTGAATAATAGAGAGTCATCATTTAGACAGCAATCAGGATGGTTTAAGATTTTGTGTTTTTTTTTTTTTTTTTTTGTGGCCCTACTCAGTCAGGAGATGCATCAAATGGGCTGACCACAGAGGATATCCTGTCACTTCTGCAAGGGATGTTCTCTCCAAGCAGGCCTATCACTCCTCAAGCATGAGTAGTGATTTCCATGGTTTCTAACAATGAAAAGACAGCACCTCTGTGTACCCGAGACTGTATATTCCTCTGCATCTCCTTGAAGATGCAAAGGGAAAACAACGCTTCATTCATCTTCTTCTTCTTCAAGCCATTTCTACTTAAAGAAGATGCTCCATGACAACATCCTTTAGATTGACAGGTGAAAGTCTATTGTCTATTTCAAGGAACTGACCTGGAGCATCTAGCAAATTTTCTTTTACTTAACCTGCTCCACTGCCTTGGAACCTGACATCTCCCCTGATTCAGGCATGTGATTTTGAAAGCCTGTCTTTAAAGTGCCATCTATTTAGGATAGTCTTTTAACTGCCTCAGGTGCCCTACTTTTTTGTTTTTTTTTTTTTTGATATTTGAATATTTTATTTGTTTTACCATGACTGCGCAATTTTAATCTGCAAATTGAAATATATTGTTTCCTTTTAATCTGCACAATGACTAGCTATTAACATTTGAAGATGTTAATACATATAAAAAATATTGTGGTAACATTGCCTTTATTAACATTGTATCGGAATTGCATAACCATTCCACTTTCATGAATAAAGCGCTATAATATAAAAATGTTAGATAATAGTGCATCATTGGAGTACCCTAGTTAAATAATAACTATGCAAAGAGGATTGACTATGAAAGGATAGATGACTGATTTCAGTGTGCTAAAACATGAAACGATATCTTCAGCTGTACTGGTGGTATAGATAAAACCCTGACTATGACCCAGGTGACCCACATTAAATTAGTAGCTCTGGTGCTTGATGAGGTAGCTGGGAAGGTGTGTGTGTGTGTGCCCATTCCAGTATGAAGGGGAAGGTCCCAGATGGCTTTTGATGTTGGTCCCAACCTGGTCATTGCCAGATAATGTTGAACAGATGTGAGTCAGTACAGTGCAAGTTGATGGCAGTCCTTTCTGGCCACATGAAGTAATGCACACAAGCAGATAGAGGGACACAGGAAGTTCCTATGGTGGCACAGGTGCCAACATCACCACTAAATGGGAGGGGTTGTGGCCTTACATACAAAATAATTCTCATTTCCATGGATGTCAGCAGAAGTGTCAAACTCTCTGATGTGTGCCTAGATGATGCCCTCTGGAAGAATGAATGAACTTAGTCCAGTAGGAAGTTTGATGGTTACTAGATAAGAGGAGGGCACCAAGAAAGGAATATATTTTCCTACAACAAAATAATTGTCAGCATTATCATGTGCTTATTAGGAAATTCATAATTTAAGAAAAATGATGGGAAGTTTTAAACTTGTAATTCACACAATATAAATATTCACTTTGTTTTACCACTGACTTATTTATCTTTCTGTTATATTGTATTTTTTAATCAGGGTAAGGTACTAATCCACAGAGACCTTTTTCAGAGTCAGACCTGGAGTGCTATGCAATTAAGTGACTTACTCTTAGTTGCACAGTTGACAAAGGGAGTCACACAGTAGGCAAATGGATTGATGACATCTAGGCTGAATATTACTTATTCGACTAGGTTAAATATTTGTTATATGGACTGCTACATGAAGATAAACTCATGCAGTCTTTTCTGTAAAATGGAGGCAATGGCATACTGGCCACAAGAAAAATCCTTGCAACATATCTGTGTACAAATGGGTGCATAATAAACTCTTACATTTTTATAGCAATAGCTGTAGAGTTTCCATCTTTTCATCTAAGAATATGCAGTCTGTATCCGCGGTGGTGCAGCGGTAGCGTTGTTACCTCACAGCAAGAGGTTCTCCCGTTCGATTCTCGGCTGGAGTGCAGGGAGTGCCTTCTGTGTGGAGTCTGCATGTCCTCCCTGTGTTTGGGTGGGCGTTCGAAAGACATGCGTAAATGGGCATGCCTTCGTTGAAGGTTGAACGTCAAGCTGACACCTTGGCGTTTGTGAAAATCTACTGCAAATTATTAGCGGACTGGAGTTCCACTGTGGTGACCCCTAACCGGGAAAAGCCTAAGACCAACAACAACATCCTACAGGGCACTCCAGAGCATCCCATCCATCACAATACCTGCATTTCCTGCACTACAGCACATGATGTTGTTTTCTGTCTTGCAGGAAGCAGCGCATGAAACTTTCAGGAAGTCAGGTCTAAGTGGGCCTGCGTCTGGTTTAAGTGGATCTGCATTTAACAGCTATGTCTTGCTTTCCATGTACTTAAATACATGAAGAAAGCTTAAAATGTTGTCTGATTTTACTTCACTGCTGAAAATAAGTTAATCACATGCAGTGAGGCAGTATGTTGTATCTTATTTCTTTTTAAATATTTATGTTTGTATTTCAGCAGCAGTGGCTTTGATGCTTTCTGTGTGGAGTTAACATGTTCTCCCTGCCACATGAGGTTTTATAAACATATTGGGGTTTCTCCATATATGTTCAAGTTTATTAACACACTTTTAGTAAAAGCACAATTAAATATTTTATTTTATTTATTTTATTTTATTTGACATTTGTTAACCGGGTTAGTCTGACTGGGCAAGATGCCCTTTTTCAGCAGAGACCCAAGGAGAAAAGCTCCAATTACAAAATTTATAAATACATTGATTAATACAAAAAGTATGAGAACAATTTATCTTTATACAAAGGAGGTAAAAAATAGCTAAACAAAGAAAAGAACATATAAGTAAATCATTGGAACATTTTACCCTAAAAAAGTCAATGATTTAAAACAATTTGTGACATTAGAGAAATCAGCACGACAGTAATTGCAATGTAAAACATTGTGAGGAGTCAAACTGGAGGAAGAAACTGAGGAGGAGATTGAGAGGAGAAAAGTTAGTGGTGAAGGAAGATTGATCAGAAATTTGAGTTCAATACATAGCTGAGGTAGAAAAAGAAAAGAGGACCTTAGCTGTTGAGAGAGAGACAAGGGGAAAGATGTTCAAGTGGGGTCATTGCAGGAGCAGATCCAAGAGGTATGCAAGTATTCCTTTAATGCTATTTTAAAGCTGTGGGGGTATTATCAAGTGTGCAAATATGTAGAAGTTTGTTTCAGGCGGAGGTGACAAGAGTGGCTATAGATTATCTTGCCAATGGATTTGTTAGGTTTGGAGATACACAATAGGAGCTGGTCAGAGGTATGTAGGTTGCGCTTAGGGATATAGGGGGAGATAAGATTAGTCAGAGATGGAAAAACAAGGGGATGATGAAGGATAGAGTGGGTCAGATGGAGCTGTGGCAGGAGGGTTTGGTGTTGGAGTTCAAGCCAGTGGAGTTTCTTTAGGGAAAGACAGTGGTGTGTTCAATAAGGGAGATTACTGGCGAATCGAGCTATTTTACTATGTGTGTTCAAGCTTGATAGTCAGATTCTTTCGTAGTTGGGGGAATAATGGGGTGGCATAGAGAAGGGTGGGAAGAAGGTACACTTGAGCAAAGGACAGTTTAGATTCAGGAGTTGGGAATTTTTTATTCCTGTACAGCAGTCCAAGTTTTTGAGGTTTTTTTTATACACTTATTAATGTGAATGTCAAATTTAAGTTCATAATCTACTTAAATTCCGAGGAGTTTAGTATGTGATTCAACTTTGATGGGAGTGTTATTTCGAGAAGAGATGAGAAGGAGGTTTTGAGATGTTGGAGATATTTAGGCTAGAACAGTAGTTTAGTTTTGTTGGGGTTAAGTAGTAATTGATTAGCAGAGAGCCATTTTTCAACTGAATGTAGAGGTTCTTGAGTAAGGGTGAGTAGGTGAAGTAGATTGTCAGATGTGGAGATGATAGCTGAGTTATTTGCATATTGAATCAGAGAGGAGAGAGGACAAAAAAGGTAGCGGTTGCTAGTAAAGATGTTGAATAAGAGGGGCCCAAGGTTGGAGCCTTGTGGCACACCGGTTTGCACAGACAGAAAAAGAAAGGTAGAAGAGAGCCATTTAACAGATTGCAGCCAATGAGATAGAAAACAAGCTGAGAGAGGAGTTACAAAGGTTAAGAGAGGCTAGTCTAGAAAAAAATAACTTCTAGGATACAGTATCAAAGGCTTTAGACAGGTCGAGAAACAGGCCGGAGTCTAATTTGTTATTAGCAAGAGATGAGGAAATTGAGTGAAAGATATAAGGGCAGTAGTGGTGCTATTATGAGGTCTGAAACCATGTGTGGGGGTGAGGAGGTTCTCACGGATGAGATAAGAAATGAGCTGTCTGTGTATATACTTTTTGAGAATTTTAGAAAGGGGGAAAGAATAGCAATGCGCCTAAAATTTGAAGGGTCAGTGGAGTTTCCTTTGTGTAGGGGCAGAATGTAGAATTTTTTTCCAGACAGTAGGGACAATACTTTCTTTTATAGAGTGACTGAGTATTAAAACTGGGAGAGCAATGGAGGAAGCTGCTAACTTAAGATAGTAAGGTGGAAGGTTGTCAGCAGAGGGGGAACAAGGTTTAAGTTTATTGAGGAACAATCGGATAGTTGAGGTGGGGATGGGTTTAATTGAGAGGAGTGGAATGAGGAGGCGAGGAGGGGTGTTGGGGGTAAGGTTAGCATTGGGTTTAAGTAAGTTCTGTATGCAGTTAGTAAAGAAGGAGTTAAGAAGAGTGACAGTTTCAAGAGAGGAGGTGTTAGGAAAAGGATTGGGAGGAGGGTTACCTGGGTAAAGAATTTTGTTGATAGTGGACCAAAATTGTGGGGGGTTGGTATGAGGGTTTTTTGATGATTGAGGTAAAAAGTTTTTTTTGTCAAGGTAGATTTCTTTTTTAGAATGATTTCTAAGTTCTTTATAGAGCTGGAGATTTAAGGTAGTTTTGTGCTTATTCCAGGATTTCCAGGCACTGTCTCTTTTCTGCAGGAGAGAGAGAGAGACTATCTTTGGTAATCCATGGAGCATAGTTAGATTTAATCCTTATTTTTCTGATGGGGCCATAGAGTTAAGAATGTTGAGAAAAAAGCTGTTAAATTTTAGAACAGCTTCTTCAAGTGGGAGGTTGTGAAGGAAGGACCAGTTGATGGAAGATAGTTTGAGCGAATGTATTTGGGTCAAAGTTGGATGGGTTACAGCAGTCTCTATGTATATGAGCTTTAATAGCTTGGGAAGAATAGTGCTGAATAGAAGTTGGGAGGTGATCACTAAGGGAGTCAGGTAGTGTAGTGGGATTATGACAGTGATTAGGATGGGAGGTAAGAATCCAGTCCAAAATAGAGCTGGAGTTAGATTTAGAGTTTATGCAAGTAGGAGAGGTTATAAGTTGGGAAAATGTAAATAGGTTGATGCTAGAGGTTGGAGAGAGAGAGCATTCCAGCCAATGCGAATGTCACCTAGAATGATGGTTTCATAGGAGATAGTTTGAGAGATCCAAGCAAGGAATAGTTCAAGGGTAGGAATATTGTAACCAGAGGGTATAGAAATGGAAGCAATTGTTGTTTTCTTTTGTTTAAATTACAGTTAACAATGAGTATTTCAGCTGGATGAAAACAAGGAGGGGTGATGGGAAGTGGGTGAAGGGAGGGCTGTTCAGAGTATAGCAGAGCCACTCCACCTTTTTTATGGGTCTATCTTTCTGGAAAATATTGTAACCAGGGGGTAAGATTTCACTATTAGTAATGTGAGGCTTTAGCCAAGTTTCAGAGATGGAGATAATGTCAGGGGTATAAAGTGATAGCCAGGAATGAAATTCAGAGATTTTGTTTTGGATACTTCAGATGTTAAGAGCCATCATTTTAAGAATCTTAGCAGATTGGGTAGTGAGATGTTGAGGGCTAGTTTGAGAAGTTGCAGTGGAGGAGAGATGAGTGAGGTGAGTGTCAGGGCCTGGATTGGGATGACTATTACCTGAGCGAAGTAGAATGTTTAAGAAGGAAGAAGAATTGGTGAGGAGAGAGTAGAGGTAGTCAGACTTAAGCTTTGATTTTGAAGGAAGATAATAAGATGCGGAGTATTTAATTTTATAAAGATAGACATTATGATGAGAAAAAAGAGAGGGTGATAAAGGGAAAGAGTAAGAACTTGGGGGATTGCTATGTTGAGAGAGTGGGGCTGTGGTAGAGGTCTGGTAGTGTATGATGGAGGCAGTGCGGAGACAGAGGGGAGGGTTAACTGTGTAATAGTAAGAAGTAGATGTAGCATGTTAGAGGTTGGAGTGGGAGGTACTAAGATAGTAGATGTGTGAGAATACAGAAGGTGGGAAAAATCGAATGTAAAGTATAATTTGGAGTGGAGTAGAGTGGTGAAGAATTGGAGTATGTGAAAGAATGCTAGGAGGACTGGGAAGAGTATAAAATCTGAAGGGAGGTAAATTGAGTACAATAGCAGAGAGGAAGATAGATGGGGATGTAAGGTGGATGAGTGCGAGGAGGAGATTAGAGGAGGTAGCAGGGGGAAAATAGGAGGGAGTGACCGAGAAGTATAAATGTAATTGAAAAGGGGGTGAGTGGGAATGGAGGTAGGGTACAGGAGTGGAGTGAGCCCAAGCACAGCAAAGATGAACAGAGCGGGGCTACACCAGCCTGAGAGAAGCAAGAAGAGTAAGAAAAACAATCTGAATGAGGTGAAAAGGTAAGTAGTAGGGAAGAGAAGAAAATAAGACAGATTGCAGTGGGTAGAATAACACAGAAAAATGAGTTTAGGTTTGCAAGGGGGTTGAGCTAGAAAAAGAGAAGAGCAAAAGGGGGCAAGTTAAAAGAACAAAAGAAAGAGGCAGGAGGGGGCTTAAGAAGCAGTTCTGATGGAGTTATAGCAGTGTGAATTCTACAGAGCAACAGAATACTGGTAAAATACACTAACAAAAACATTTAAGTTCTTAAGGTCACTACAAATATGTTCTTTTTAATTTTAATTCTTTACAAAGATTAGAAGGGAATTCAGGTGAGACCTCTGGCAGTCCATAAAGCTGAATTGACTGAATTCTCCGTAGGGGGATCACAGGGCACTAAAATGCAGGCAGCTGGACAGGGTGTAAGCAGGAATCGAGTTTCAAAAAAATGGGTTTGCCTAGCAATAGAAAGATGGAGGGTTAGAGATTAGGAGAGAAAGAGGATGGAATATAGAGGGGTATCAGTAAATATAGTAAAACAGAAACCACAAAATGCACAGCACTAAATACCTGAAATAAAATAACAAGTCTGAAGAAAATACAAGCAAAACCCAAAATGAGAGAGGTCAGAAGAAGATGAAAAATGAAACACAAGGAAAAGTAGTGGAGGAGATTAACAGCATCAAGTATCTGGTAGGGTGATAGAAGAGAAGTCTTCAAGATTCAGGCTGCCAAGGCCTCCTTAAAATAAGATGAAAAGTCCCCTGCACTCATATTCAAACAAATCAAACATGTGCTCCCATCAAATAATCCTAACACTAACACTCACCATCACAGCCCATGCAACCTCACCCTACTTCAGCAACATTACAATCCCCAACATACGTCACCCCACCTCAACCTTACCTTCAACATTCACTAACTACCCCTTACTCATCTCACCCTCACTCTTTAACCACACCACCTATGACCTACACCCCTACAAACTCCTCCATTATCAAAGCAAATCTAGCGTATCCATACAATGTGACAGCCTTCTCCAAATACCTACAAACCATAATAAACATTGCCTCTCACTTGCTATGCAGTGGCAATATCAACCCAAACCATAGTCCAATAACAAGTCCAACAATTCGCCAAAATCAGTCTAGAACCAATTCTAGCCTACATAAGAATACATCCGATATTCTAATAAATCATAACATAAGAAGCATCCTTAACAAAATCATTGAGTTCCATGCAACCATGACACTATACTTACCTGACATCATCTTTCTCACAAAACCATGACTTAAACCACACATTGAAAATGAAGAAATACTCCCCCCTGGTTATAGCATACTACGAAAAGACAATACAGCTAAAAGAGGAGGCAGAGTTGCTCTCCTATATCAGAACAACATCAATGTTGAACTATTTAACATAGAAATTCCTGCATTTAATAATGCAGAGATCCTACTTGCTAAGGTAAGACTAAATATACAAAAACAGCTAAATATCCTAGGATCATCTATCCTTCCAGGAGATAACATCAAAACTCTAGAATCTCTTCTCCACTGGACATCAGAAACCCTCCTGCACAAAACCATTATAGTAGGTGACTTCAATATTGACTGGACCTCACTTAAATCACCCCACCCCTCAAATTATATTAACCTTTATGGCACACCTCTCAACCTCTTAAAGCAAAAAATCTGGACAAAGCCTAAAATGATGGGGGGACAAATAGGGGCAGATTTTAAATATTGCTCTTACAAACTTAGAACATTGATAGAATAATAGGTTTTGCATTAGCATGAATTTTCTGAAGGATGTGGAGTCTTAAACTCAAATGTTTGTCATTATTTAATGACTTCAATCCTCAGCTATTTGTTAAAGTATAGATTTTAGGAAGAACACACCAAATAATAAGAGGCAAAAATCTGAACATTCTGTGAAAATCTGTACAGTTGAGAGATATGCTTTATGGCTCACAGCTTATACAAACCCCTACTAGGGTAGTCAAAACCTCAAAAAAAAGAATCAGTACTAGACTGGATTCTCACCAATCGCCCATCTTCCACCCATAAGTTCGGTACACTACCTGACACTCTAAGCAACCACCTCCCAACCTTCTTCATCAGAGACCAAACTAAACTCACTAGAACTAGCTCTCTTAAACACATCAGATACACTAAAAACCTCAGGGCTGACGACCTTAATACAACCCTTAAACACTTTAACTCGTCGCCCCTTTTAGCATTTCCTTTAGATGAAGCAGTTGAGAATTTCAACACTATCTTCTTAGGCCTTCTCAACCAACTTGACCCACCAAGACAGATCCACACTAAAACCATCTATGCCCCATGGCTTACCAAGAGCACTAGGCAACTTATGAAACAAAGGGACAAAGCATGGGACGGACACCTGGCACAAAAACAAAACTACTGCTAATAGGCAAACATTCTTAGAACTGAGAAACACTGTAAAAAACAAATCAGGCTAGACAAACAAAATACTATAGGGAAATTCAAACTAAGCACAATACCAACTCACAAAAGTTCTGGGCTGCTGTAAACAGTATTCTCCAACCAGGTAAATCACCAGCTCCTCGTCCAAACATAGACACCACCTCTATAAATACAGCCACCCAATTCAATGAGTTCTTTACCAACTCTGTACTAAATCTGTCAACAGACCCACCCTGCTTAACCCCCACTAAACTATATAACCCATCAAATAACACCAACTCCTTCACCCTTCAACCTGTACCAACTTACACCATCTATAGACATCTAAACAAACTTACACCCACCACCCTAGCAGTAGACAAACTACCTGCCAAATTCCTACAAATAGCTGCCAAAGCCATTTCCTACCCAATCTCTATAATCATTAACAGATCAGTCTCAGAACAGAAGGTGCCACTTCTCTGGAAAATCTCCTACATTATACCAATACACAAAGGGGGCACTTCCACTGACCTAACAAACTACCGCCCTATAGCTATATATACAGGAAAAATGTACCCACTCCCAGATCCTAACACATCCTCTCTAACAATCTTCTTGCCAAAACTCAGCATGGCTTCTGCCCCAACCATAGCACTACCACTGTACTCGTCCATTTTAGTAACCTAGTAATATGCAGTGCAACAATGGCCAACTAGTGTCTGCAATTTTCCTTGACTTATCAAAGGCGTTTGATACAGTCTCCCATACAAAATTTCTAACATCACTCTCAGAATGAAAACTAACTACCCCCACTCTATTATGGTTTCAAGATTATCTCTCCCAACACCAACAAGCTGTTCAGTGGAAAAACTCCCTCCTCCCCTACTTCCTGTAAAACTAGGAGTACCCTAAGGATCAGTCCTAGAACCCCTACTTTTCACTATATTTACAAATAATCTTTACAAAGCCACCCCTCTAGCAAACCTGGTTCAGTACTCTGACTCCACCTTAATCTGCTCTGCCCCCACCCTCCAACTTCACACCAAGACCCAAGAAGTCATTACATCCATCGAAACCTGGCTAACAAACTCCCAGCTAATACTAGATCCTAAAAAGGCCTAACTTATGCTCTTCCATCCTTCCAAAGCAGCAGTATCTACTCTCCTGTTCTCTATTTCTGCTTCAGATAATAACCCCATCTCTCCCATCACACAAACCAAATTACTAGGGGTCATTATTTACAATAATATGAAATTTGACAAACACTTACCTCATACAATAACCAAAGTCAACAAAAAACTAGGTACTCTTTACAGATGTAAAAACTTCCTAACCAGCAACAGTAAAGTTACCCTAGCTCATACACATCTTCTCTCTACCTTACTCTATGCTTCTCCTGTCCTAATTAATCTAAACAAGAGCGATTTAAACAAGCTATCACTATGCTACAACAAAATAACAAAATTCGCCACAAACTCCTCTTACTACACCCATGACTGTCAAGTCCTAAAATAACTTTCCTGGCTGAAACACCCTAACACCTTAGCTCTAAACCAACTTTTTTTAGCTCACCAAATATTGCACCAACCTGACAAAACTCCAGCCTTTCAAGACCTGATCACCCTCTACTCCAATAACTGGGAACTTAGATCTACTAACAAGGCACTAATCGCAATCTCCAAAAGCCATTACAGCTCTGGTGACTCCCTGTATTCTTGCAACATTGTCAAGACTTGGAACTCCCTACCACTACAAGTCAGGGTACAACCTAACAAAACCTTCTTCAAAAAACAGCTTATTTCCTACCTAAACAATTACTGGACATGCAACTGCGTAGCACCTGGCTGACACATTTTAACACCTTTCCCCTAACCACTATCTAACTACTTTAAAACTCCCACAGGTGCACTATATTATCACACGTTACTTACCAACTCACTGCTGCATACGCCCCACTGTCCCATCTATACCCACTAACTCTCCCCTAGACTAAGTTGAAAAGTTTTCCCTTAAATTGTCAATGAATCTCATATGAACTTGTCTATATTCTCCTCCTTTGACAAACTGGCTTGTATTTTTAGTTTTTCCTTTCTTCTATTATCTTCTTTACATCTTCATGATTATCTCTACTAAACGTACTGTATGAACAGCAGTCATATGTTAGTACCTGCTATACATTTAATTGTATGTCTAAACCACTGTGCTTGTGTAAATATCTTGTGCAATCATACATTATTATCTGGTATATTTTAGAACTATGTGTAAACCACAATGCTCATGTAAATATCTTATGCATAGTATGTTAGCAATTGTTTCTAGAGCTTTACTCCCCGGGCCTCCACTGAAAACGAATAGCTTTGTCCAGTCGGACCTCACCGCTATAAAAATGTAAAATAAATAAATAAAAATAAATAATTTAAAGGATGAAGTGCTTCAAGGCAGGTAAAAGTCATTAATCCGGGTCATGGGTCAAAGGTAAATGTAAAAGGTGACATGACTGAAAGCAAGGCAAAGAACTCATTGTGATCATGACAATGAAATTCAAAACATTTCTAGGAATCTTTTGGTTCACAAATTCATAGGTATTTGCTAGACTAATCATCTGTGAGGATTTTCAGAACCCTAGCCATGTATTCCCAATATGTTTCTAGCCCTAGTATTTAGTATGATTAGCCTAGTTACCTTCAAATTAGGAGTACAAACAACCCAGGGGCAGGTAGACATTTACACGTTACCACTGTCCATAGGGGACAAAGTTGCCAATACAGAGGTAAACATGCAGTTTCACATCCACTCATCCAGATTACACTTAATAGAGTAAGAGACATTGGTTTACATGGAGAAGAAAATTCCAGAGAAATGGTATTCTCTGTGAAACATACCTATCCCTCCAGCATGTTTTATTTTACTGTACTTGCAGAAGAGACAGATTTATTGAGTGGGTGTTTCTGCCACTTTTGGATTTGCATATGTGTAGTAGATCTGAAAGGACAGGGTAAGTAGAAGCTCTGTATGACAGGAACAGATTGCCCCTCAGTTGCCTGTACTTTTGAGCGTTAGATCTTTGATTTTCTTACTGAGAAATCATTGATTGCTTGGGTTGTCAGGTATTTGGACAGGTGCATATCACAGGGGCCATTGTACTTAATGATTGGCCTAATGAGTGCAAAATACAGTACAATGATTACCTCTCCAGACGTGGATCTCATATACTTTTAACAAACTACACAGTGAAAAAATATTTCCTTACAACAGCAGATATGTGGAGATCATTCTACTGCTCAATCAATTTATTCAGTGATGTGTTGATAGTTGCAAGAAGTGTCATGCTTGCCAAAGGATACAATTATACATTTTTTGGAGTTTAGTTTTTAGGTGTGGCTTTGACATCAGCTATTTGTTTGGAAAAGGTCTTCTCGAAAGATCTTGGTATCTTCTGAAAAGTTTATTATGAACAACAACTTAGTCAACTGCTAACTTGGTAAGCCATAAGCCCTTAATATCAACTTTGACCTCTGAGAAGTAGGTGTGGAAGAGGAGTGGCCCAAGGGCCAAGCCTCCAAGTACACCACTAGTGACCACTCATTTGGAGGAGGTAGGTCCACCCACCCCAATCTCGTGTGTTCTGTTAATCAGTCAGTTTGCTATCCAATGAGTTACACAGGGATTTTCATTTAGCTGGATGAGTTTATCAACTATGCCTGTGTGGTGGATGGTGTTGAACACCTTATGCAAACTCTAGATATGCAGTGTTTACAGATTTCTACCTCAACCAGTGCTTTAGTAAACTTTTCATCAACAGTCAGCCAAATAAATAGGCAGGATCTCCATTTCACAAAACTGAACTGGCTGAAATCAAGAGTTTATAGGCAATCCATATCCTTATAATTCCATAATGACCCTTTCCATAGCCTTACAGATGAGGATTGTCAGGCTAATAGGTCTATAGTTGCTCAGGTCAGTTGACACCCACCTTTGTGCAGGGAAATGGCTGTTGCAGTCCTCCAATTGTACATCACAAACTTTGATTGGAGGCTGATACAGAACAGCCTCTGTAGTGCTTTGACAGGTCCTGGTTCAGGTTGAGCAGTAGACATCCTGGTAAGTTATCGGGTCCCATAAAAGCGGTGTTCTTTGCCTTGGATAGTGCTTTGAGGACATATTTCTAGGAGATTTGAGGTCAGTATGGATGCTGATATGTGGTCTAGGAGTATGTGTAGTATCATTAGACCTAAACTTATCAGCTAGTAGACAGGCTATTTCCTTAGGATTACAGGATGTAATATAATTTACTGTTAGCTTTTTTTTATTTCTCTAAATCTTTTGGGTTTCTAATACTATGATGGGAATGGACCCAATTTCTAAGTCAAAGTACAATTAAAGTTCATGAAATTAGTATTGTTTCAATCTTTGTCAGCCAAAAGTGCCCTTTGCAGCACCTGCAATGTGCCCGGTAATGACTCCATCTACAATTTGCATGGGGGTTACATGGATTGGTAACATACCTAAATACAATTGTGGATTCTTTCTTATTAAGACCCATTGCTCCTACTACAATTGGGAATGTCTGGGTTTCTTCCTTCCACATTGCTCATTTCCGCCTGCAGATCCCGATATTTTATGACTTTGTGTCTTTCTGTACGCAAGACACTGTAGTCACTGGGTGTAGCGACTTCAATGATCAATGCTACTTTTGTCTTTTCTTGGACCACTCTATCTGTTTTTCTATAATCTATCTTTTCAACTGTTGGTAATCGCTGATCTCATCTGATATAAACTTCATTTTCTAAGATTTGTGACTCATGTTTCCAGTGTTTTTCAGCCACTTCAATAACATAATATTTGCATAATCCCCAGTGCAACAGTCTTGCCATATTATTATGCCTTTCAGTATACAGTCCTGACATTTAGTATTTCACAACCAGCAACAAGGTGTGTGACTGTTTCCAATTCAGTTTTACAAAACCTACATTTGTCTGTTTCTCCCACATGTTCAATGGACTTTGTAAAACCAGCATATACCTAGCCCACTATCTTGGGCTGCCAATATTAACTTTTCATCTCTTGGTTTGAATACGCCTCTCCTTAACCTTTCCTGCATTCATTCCTAATAAACATGAGGTTCTTCCAGAAGTTTTCTATACTTGCAACTATAATTATGCCTTTTCCACATTTCTTGCCTTCTCATCTGGTCTTTTACCTTATAGTCTTTCTTCTGTTTTTTGGCACATTCCTTTTCTGTCTTATTTTTATCTACTTCTGGTTTAATTTCCATTCCTGCTTGACACCGATATGCTTCTGCTAGATTAAGAAGAGAAGTCACCTTAGATTTATTCTCCTCATGTTTCAAAACTTTCACTACATTTGGGTCCTGTGAGGTCAGCAGATGTGTGGAGTCCCTCAATTGCAGATCTATGCATGTAATCAATTTCATAGAGGCCCATCCCTCCTTCGGAATGAAAAATATATAATCTTGGTATACACTGAATTTTATAAATCATTTGGTGAGCATGAAGCATCCATTTACTGTTGGCTGTATGCAGTTTTGAGCATTATTTCTGAGATTTCTAAAATATATAAAGTTTTTTGTGATTATTGTTTGCCTGGGTGGCTATTGTACCTCATATTTAGCTTTGGTAGATTTAATTAAGGACTGGAGTTCCCTCTTAAAGCAAGAGAGTTTTTGGCATTTGGAGGAGTGCATTTAGTTTTACATTCAGTGGGGCTTTTCCTTTCATTTTAGAGCCTGTATATACTGGGGATCCATCCCAGAGGTTTATAGTTAAGTGCTACAATCTCTTAATCTTATCATGGAGATAGAGATAGTTTAATTAATGTTAGCTTGGCTGCAATGAACCGAGCAGTCAACTAATATTTTTCCTGGGGAAATACTCTACCAAATCATAATTTTCCATGTACATTCCAACACAAAATGCAGTATCGTTCCAAGACATTGAAAAGTACCTCACCAGCTACCAACTCATCCTAAATCCAAATAAGACCAAGCTCATCTTCTTTCGGCTTTTCCCAGTTAGGGGTCGCCTTAGTGGATCACCTGTCCACTCATGATTGGCAGTGGAGTTTTACAGTGTCTAGTTGCCAGCCCGGCACCCAACCTTCCACAGAAGGCACACACACATACGCACTCACACCTAGGGCCAATTTAGAGTGTCCAATTCACCTACAACATGTCTTTGGAATGTGGGAAGAAACCGGACCACCCGGAGAAAACCCACGTGACCACAGGGAGGACATGCAGACTCCACACAGAAGGTACCTCAGCCAAGGATCGAACCAGAGAACCTCTTGCTGTGAGGTGGCAACGCTAATGGCTGCACAACTGCGGATGCCCAAATAAGACCAAGCTCATAATTTTCTCTAATAAATCTTTCAAACTCAGTACCAATCCCTCTCCATACTATCTAACAGCACAAAAATCAAACCTACCATTCAGACCAAGCTGCTAGGGGTAACCATAGATGACTCACTAAATTTGATAAACACATCTGACCATCAAAAAAAATCCACTCTAAACTAGGTGCTCTATACAGGGTTAAACCTTACTGTACACAACAAGCTAGACTGATCACTGCAAGATTCCACTTGCTAACCACCCTCATATACTGCTCTGAGGTGTTTACTAACCTATCAAAAACTGACCTAAATAAACTAGACTCCTGCTATAACAGAATAGCTAAGTTTGTCACCAACCAGCCCTACAGAACACACCACTGCACTGCTCTCCAGCAGCTCATCTGGCTAAAACTTCCCAACCTATTACTAAAACAACTTTCACTTGCCCATAAAATCTTATTCAACCCTACTGTTCCAGGTGCAGTGGTAGCATTGTTGCCACACAGCAAGAGGTTCTCCCGTTCGATTCTCGGCTGGAGTGCAGGGAGTGCCTTCTGTGTGGAGTCTGCATGTCCTCCCCATGGTTGGGTGAGTGTTCGAAAGACGTGTAAATGGGCATGCCTTCGTTGAAGGTTGAACGTCAAGCTGGCACCTCGGCGTTTGTGAAAATCTACTGCCAATCATTAGCGGACCAGAGTTCCGCTGTGGCGACCCCTAACTGGGAAAAGCCAAAAGACAACAACCGACTGCCCAGCTCTATCAAACCTAGTCCAGCCAAACACAAACTGTAGACTCCTCAGGTCATCCAACAAACTAATGCTAAACATAACCCAGTCTCACAACTATCATGGAGACTCTCTCTACTCCCATAAAATAGCCAAAGATTGGAACACCCTTCCTCAACAGATAACTAAAAACCCCAACCTGTCCACATTTAAAACTACCCTGAAAGACTATTTAAATGATAATTGGCTATGCCCCTGTATTGCTCCCAACTAATATTCTTCCTATTTTTTCCCTACACATCTTACACATGATAGCCCAAATAGTGCTCATCCCACATAGGGCTATCCCTCTATCTGTCTTATCTTTATTCATCTTTGTTCCTTCACATGACTTAACTTGTAAAAACTACATGACCAATTTTAGTCTTTCAAAATGACTCACCTTGTAAAGCTACATGACTTATGTACCTCATATATATTGTTAAAGTATTCCTGTATGCCTGAAACATGCATATTTATCTTGCATTTCTGTTATATGTTGCTATCATAATTTTGTTAATCTCATTTATATATTGTTAGCAATGTACTACTTAAACTAAGTTTACTGCTTGTACTTGTTCTTTTTGTTGTGGAGCTTTTCTCCCCAGGCTTCTCCTGAAAATGTTTTTTTCAATGCAGTCGGACACTACCCGGTTAACAAATGTAAATAAAAAAATATTACAGGCCACAAGAAGCTCATTTGGTCTTCATGCACTTGGCATAAATAGATATTAATAGAAGACAGGAGCAAAATGATCAGTTGTTCAAGTCACCAAATTCCAGAATTCCATCAGTTCAAAATCAAAAGAACTACACTGAACCAAATGCAATGAAAACTGGGCCAAGAAGCAGGTTCCAACACAGTGTCAGAAGTACAATAATGGGCTTGGAATACCAAGTAAAGTGTATGCCCTAAATAATGGGTAGAAGTAACCCACCTTAAAGGCAAGACCCCCCCAATAAGATAGAGGAATTCTCAAATTACAAGCACAGACTAAATATTGACCTAGTCAATGAAGTAACCCATTACCAACCAGTTGGGGAACTGTCTTTGTCCCAATAGTATGGAGGACAGCAAAAGTCATCCATCTACATAAAGGGGGACCATCTACTGACCTGGGAAATTACAGACCCATAAGTTTGACTAGTCTTATATGTAAGGCCATGGAAAGAATAATCATGGGTCTAATAAATAATGACATAGAAAACTTCAAACATCAGACCTAATACAATTCAGTTCTGCCAAGGGCAGGTCATGCCTACTGAATTTGGTGGATTTCTTTGAGAAAGTCACTAGGGCCATGAATGAGGGAAAAACAGTACACACCACCTACCTTGACCTGGCCAAGGCATTTGACACATTTCCCCACTCAGGTATTATATATAAACTCACAAAACTGGACATAAATCCCTATGTCACCAAATAGATAGCCAACTGGCTTATGGACAGGACACATGGTTAAAGTGGGTGAATCCGGATCCAGCATGTGGCCACTTACTAGTGGTGTGCCACAGTGCTGTTTAGAATATACTCATCTGAAGTCAAGGCAAATGTGGAAGGCCTTTGAATGAAAAAAACTGCTGATGACTACAAGCTGGGGACAATCATTGAGTCCCCCAATGATATAGATATCCTTCAGAAGGGTATAGATCAAACAAATGATTGGTGGCACAGCGATGGACTAAAACTAAATGAAAACAAATGCCTTATCATAACCTTTGGGAATTCAAATACCCTTGCAAATTACAACATCAATAGCCCATCCCTTAGAGTGGATGTGGAGGTGAGAGACCTAGGTTTGCAGATAGATAGTAGCCTGAACTTTGATGGCCATGTGTCCGCAGTGGTGAGGAAATCCTTTTATGTGGCAAAATTTATAAGTAAAGGTATTGCATCCAGATCCAAGGAAATTATAGTCCCGCTGTACTCAGCCCTCATTAGACCAGTAGTATAGTACTGTGCACCATTTGGCATGTACTTGACTAGGCATTTACAACAGATGGAGCGATCTCAGAGTTTCCTCATAAGGAAAATACAGGGTGTAAACAATATGAACTATGCGGATAGACTAAAAGCCCTATCGCTTTACTCTGTCTCCTAACAACTATTAAGGGGTGACCTATACCTGACCTACAAAGCACTCACAAATTCAGCCCTGATAGAGCTGCTATACAGCCATAAATACCAGAGCCCTTCACTGGCCCTCTTAAAATGCGGTTTAGATCAATGGATGGAGAATCACAAATTCACACCTGGGTTAGTGCCTATGTCCCTTATGGATAGGGGCAGTCTGTAAGATACTCAATGCACAGGCACAAATCCATTTCAACCTCTTGCTCCTCTTGCTCATAAGTTGCATAAAACTGGATTATATTAGCAAGGCTTGTAAGGACCCTTAAGCCATTAGCCTAGTAATCTCCTATGAACAATAAATCAACAAGTAAGTGTGACCTCTTTAAGGTATGTCCTCACACTACCACATAGTCAGTAGATGACAAATAACCCACAGCTTGCTACAGTTTCCATGGCATACACAGAGCTGCTATACCCAATTTTTGACCTTGGTCAGCCACATACAAAGGTAACAGATTACTACCTCATCTCAATCTTGCTCCATCTTAGGGGCTGAATTATATAAAAATAACTGAGATCACTGCAGCCATCAATTTTCATCTAAAATTCTAGATGTGCCCAGTCTTTGTAACAAGATTAAACTCAACAAAATAAGTCTGGAAAAATCTGTATTTTTTATAGATGAGCCTGACATTTAACTAAAGCATCTTTAGGGGGGCAGTAGTGCTTGGATCCCTGTTATCTCTCCAGTGAAAATGAGATTCTTGGGTACAACACATAGAAGAGAAATTCATTCTGCATACTGGTTCACTGCATGCCAGCACCTGGTCACCAAAACAGTTAGGACACCTAATACACTTCTATAATTTCAGTCACCTGTACTGGCCTAGAGCCAGTGTCTCAGGGTTGGTGCGTTGTGTGAAAACTTCAATGAGAGTAAAAGGTGCCCAGTGAAAGATTTTGATGAGAAAATGAACAGGTCCATTAAATACTGTTAAAGGCCCTGGTCCATAAAATAAAAATGGCCTTTGCTAAAGCTAAGTCTGAGGTCTAAAAAAGGGAAATGATAAATTTAAATGTATAAATGAAGTGAATGTATAAAATACTGTTAGTAATACAGCAATAACTCAAAGTAAATGGCAAATCAGTAGTAGGACCAAGCACATATTCTAGGGCTCTAGATGAAGATGTAGGGGATAGACATCCATATCATCCTATAGTAGGGCCTTTGAAAATGATGACCCGCTTGCCAACCAAAGGTTCCTAGCTAGTTATTAAGTCTGAGGTTGCTTCAATGCCCATAAAACCTGAAAAATCTGGAAAGGAACTCTAAGTAGATATCCAGAGCAGACCCTTGTTTAGTAAATACAATTTCCAAGAAAACAGGAAGTACAAGAACAAAGGCCTAAAGTACCACAAATATTTGTTCACAGTTAGGCAGGCAATAGCATTAATTAGACTGTGCAGTGCCATATGAAACAATTCATGTAGCACTGTCCATTTGTAAAATAAAACAGCAAAACAAAACAGTATGGTAAGAAAAATAAAGAATGCCAGGAAAAATAAAATGCCAGGTGAAGACTGAGATCATAAAAATCATGCAAACTGAAGTAACATAGTTTGACTCACCTTTTAGTGTCAGTTTGGTGAAACTAAATAATGAACGATGGAAACGGGTTAATAACTCATTGCCAAGCTGAATATTATAAATCAAACAATAGAATAGCACCCAATTGCCCAAGGGAAGGAGCTGCTGTAATGAAGAAACAGTCAGTAGGCAGATATTGCAGCAGTTAGTTGGTGACATAGATGATGGAGTAATAACAGAATGAAGGAAAACATACCCTAGAGATGATACAATAGATGTGTATGCATGGATGGCTGTCTGTGTGTGCACATGCGTATGTTTACATGTAAGATGCATGTTAGTATGTATGTGTATTCCAGAAATTAATATCTTGTTTTACACTCAGTGATCCATCTCTCCAGTGACCCTAAATAGAATAAAGTAGGGAATTAAAAAAACTTAATAAATCAATGTGCAAAACAGACTGCATCCAAGGATGAATTCTGGAGGCTGTGCACTGCAATCTTTTTACATTTAGACAAAATGTTAATATTAAAGATAACTCGATGCAAATTGGCTGGTATTCTACTAAGACATCATCTAAGCAACAGTATTTTATTGTCAGACCATGTGATGTGGATGCCCAAGTTTAAGAAGTCTCTGAGATTAATCTAAAAGAAACCAAAACTTGATCAGTGACTATCATCTCCACTTTAACAGTAAGTTGGGAGGTTGCCTCCCAAATCAAACTATGCCTATATAGACATATAATAATTAAAGAAAGGATAGTGATAGAAGTAGAAAACAGATTAGTAAATGAATGAAGTGCAGAAGCATTGTCAAGGTAAACCATGATGTTCTAGTCAATGCACTGGGAGATCATCGCATCTAAGCAATGGATGGAAATTGAAACAAGAATGGAAGGAAGGTGGACTACACCAGAAAATCAGAACCAGGAAGGGGGAGCTCTTGACTTAGTCCTAACCAGTGGAGATAAACTCATAGTGGCTAAGGTGACAGAACCACTGGCCAGTTTGCTTGTGTGGGGTTTGTGTTCCACCAGCACAAGGACAGACATGCTGTTTTACAGGAAGGTAGACATCAGTCTGTCAAACACAGTGAAGAGCAATATGACAGACTGAGAGCAGTAGAGCAGCTCTCAAACCATGTGCACTGATTGAGGAGGGTAGTGAAGTTCTGTATCACTAGAAGGAAGACTAGAAAGAAAAGGCAACCATGCTGTCTAGAACACGATCAGTGAAAGGGGAACCCAATAAAAGCTTTACAAGTAGATGGACAGAATAAGAATAGAAAGGACAGCGAAGGCACCACAGAAGGGCAACAGAATCCCCCACTATGGAACGTAACCTGAAAGAAAGAAATGGCAAGAAGCATGAGGGACAAATATAATGAAAAATGTGGCTACCTTAGGAAATTTGCAGTGATTTGTAGGATACTTTTGCTAGATTGAAGAGTGAAAGAAGTTAGATATTACATATTAGGTGGAATTCCTTAATGAGTTAGTCACCACTGAGTTTACAACTGTGCTTCAAAACAATGCATCACAGGGAAGATCAAGGTCCTTCACATAAGTCTATAGGTCTGGTAAACAAGTTCAAAACCTACTAGTCATTGAGGACCTTGATGCTATGGATTCAGTGTTGGAGCTTACAGGTGCCAATGATGTCATCCAGTTCAATCTTGCAAGTATGGATTAATGAGCTTAATTTAAGTGATGGGGGTGTTTTCCATCAATGTAGGAATCTTTGAGATATGCAGTTGTTACATTTCAAGGCATATTTGATATTGATTTTTATTGAGGATAGGCATTCTCATTTTCAAGTCATTAAAGATTATTCTAAGCAAAGGGTTTCAAACAGGTTTAGTGTTTTTAATGTCAACCATATGTCTCCTCTAAAAAAGACAATAACATTGAAGACAGAACAAGATATATGCTATACTATGTGTCTGTAAGGCAGTTCTTGAAGCCCATTGATTCTTTTTTGAGGAATTTTGTACCTTCTCTAAGTGTGCCAGATGCCACATGAGTAGGCTAAAGATCAGGGTCTACACTTTCTCTAACTGCACCAGGTGGCATGTGAGGGAACTACAGAGCAGGGTCTGTACTTCCTCAAATTTCAGTGAGTCTAATAGAGAGAGTGGAATGGAGTTCCAGACCATGGAGACATGACTGGAATACAGAGCATCTCCAGCTACCTTACTGGACTTTTGAACCACAAGATGTTTATTACTAGACCAAAGTTACTGGTTTAGAGTGTACTTTTGTAGCAAAGAGTTTAAGTTAGGGTGTCACCTGATAATGCACTAAACTGTGTGCTACTTGTAGTACAAAGACAGTGAGGTACTGGAGTAGCTCTAGTCAGCTGATGTGCTTAAGGGCAATATAATAATAAATAGCATAAGCTTTATTGGATGCAAATGTGGCCATTTTATTGTAGCACTGCTCAAATTTACTCTTCAATGCAACCTGGAGCCTGGTGAAAATTGGTGAGGCATACAGTAGGCTAGAAAAGATAGGGGGCTACTTTCACTGAGAGTGTAACTCTGTATGTGAGAGACACAGCTCTTGGTGTTTTTTTTTTTAATAACTTGTTGAATATGCATGTCAAATTTCAAGTTATCATCCATAGTGACACCTGGTAGTTTACTGTTGGAGACTACATTGATTATTTTATTGTTGGCAGTGGTGATTTTGTAGGTTTTTTGCAATCAATATTGTACTTGGGGTGAAAAGGAATAATTTTGTTTTGTTTGGATTCAAATGTGAAAAACTTCTCTAAAGCAATTTTCACACTCCTCAAAACCGAGGTGGAATCCTTCAAAGCCCCTGGGCCTGTGGAAAATACGGCCCAGACCGTAGAATCCTTTATAAACGCATTCTATGAATACCTTCAGGAATGCATGGATCATGAAATCCCAAATAAAACCAAGACCCAATCCTCCAAAGGCAGGCGTCCTGTCTGGTGGACCCCAGCCATAAACAAACTATACAATAGAAGGAGGAAGCTACTACATGATAGAGCAAAATCCCAAAAAGGGAAGGCATCTCTGATCAGTATTAGCAAAAAACTACAGGCACTCATAAAATCATCTAAGGCCAGCTTTGAGAGAAAAATTGCACAGGACACTAAGGATAATCACAAGGCTTTCTTTAGTTATGTTAGGAACCTGGGTGGGAATTCCCAGATATGCTCAGAATTAGTCCAAAATGACAAAAATACACGAACCCACAGACATTGCCAACATCCTAGCTGACAGGTTCAGCGCAAACCCCCACCAAAAGGGCAAATATCTATCCCAGCAGAGTGCTGCCCCTCTGACATCTCAGATGCTCAGGTAAGAGCCGCCCTCTCCAAAGCAAAAAACACAGCATCAATGGGACCAGACGGTGTTCCGGGCTGCGTCCTACATGAACTCCAAGAAGAGCTAAACCCAAACATAAAACTACTGTTCAATCTCAGCCTTACTACAGGATATTTACCCAAAGAATGGCGTACAGCAACAGTGGTCCCTCTCCACAAAAGTGGTGCCTCAACGGATCCTGGAAACTATCGCCCCATAAGCCTGACTAGCTTGGTCTGCAAAGCTATGGAAAGGATCATCATGGACCTCATAAATAAAGATATTGGGGACCTACAGACACTGGATCCTACCCAGTTCGGCTTTGTTAAGGGCAGATCCTGCCTCTTAAACCTGGTCTATTTCTTTGAAACAGTCACCAAAGCCATTGACGAGGGGAAGGTGGTCTACACAGCCTACCTGAACCTCGCAAAAGCCTTCGATACAATACCCCACTTGGGCATTATAGATAAGCTCACCAGCTTAAATATAAACCCCTATGTCACTAGATGGGTTGCAAACTGGCTCAAGGACAGACCCCACATGGTTAGAATTGCTGGAGCCATGTTAGACTCCAAACCAGTTACAAGTGGCATCCCACAAGGCTCAGTCCTGGGACCTCTCTTGTTCGGTATATATTTCTCGGAGGTACAGGCCAACACGGAAGGACTGTGGCTGACCAAGTTCGCAGATGACTGCAAACTAGGCGCCATAGTCGACTCTCCAGCCGGCACAAGCATCCTACAAAAGGGCCTCATAGAAACAGACAACTGGTGCCAGAGCCATGACCTCAAGCTAAAATGCCAAAAAGTGTATAGTCATCCCCTTTGGCAAAAAACAAAGTACCCACAAATTACCACATAGGTGGTAATCCATTAAGTACGGAAGAAGTAATTAGGGACCTGGGGACCCAAGTTGACAGCAATCTCTCATTTGAAAACCACGTGGCCAAAGTGGTTAGAAAAACATTTTATATAGCCCACCTAATCATGAAGGGATTCACATCTAGATCAGGGGAGGTCATCATGCCTCTTTACTCATCCCTCATCAGGCCCATAATTGAGTGCAATGCCCATTTTGGGATGTACCTTACCAGACACCTGCAGCAACTGGAAAGACCCCAAAAGTACCTCACCAAGAGGATCAAAGGGCTCAAACAGATGCCATATGCTGCCCGGTTAAAGAAACGCCAGCTCTACTCTGTGCTAATAACAGAAGAGTAGAATCAACTTACTGGATTATGTTGGCATGTTTAGCAGCAGTATATAAACTGTTACAAAATAAGTTGAACAGGGCCCAAATATTGATCCTAGGGGTACATGGATGGATAATGGTAGGAAGGTGGAGTAGCTTGATTGCCATTTAACAGCGTGTGATTTGCCTGAATTTGGAACCGGAGATATAGGATAGACCTAAAGAACCTAGCTGAAACAGCAGCTTATCATGGGAAACTGTATCAAAGGCTTTTGATAACACTTAGAATATTGTGAATAGAATATTGTTTGTGTTGCATTTTTGACTGATGGTGTTTATGAAGTTGAGTAGTGCAGTATTAGAGCTGTCATACCTCTCAACTGCACAGATTTTTGCAGAATATCTTGATTTTTGACTCCTATTTTTGGCCCATTTTTCAAATAAATGTGGTTTTCTCTCAAATTAGTGGCAAATCATTAAAGATTAAAGTTAAAAAATAATGAGACATTTGAGTTCTAGACTTCATACCATTTAGAAAATCCACATTAATGTAAAACCTGTTCTATTAACTTTCTAAGTTTGTAAGAGTAATATTTAAAAAGTGTCCCTATTTTTGGGCCTTTGTCCCACTTTTATTTATGGCTTTGCCTAGATTTCTTTTTCTACAAGGTTGAGAGGTATGGTGCTATAGTTTGGCTTGAAACTCTGCTGGGTGGAAGAGAAGAGATTATTCATCATCATCATCATCCCCTTTTTCCCATTTACATGGGGTCAGGGTATCGTATTAACTGTCACCAACTCTCTTGATTTAGTGCCACTCTCCTGCCTTCTTCAACACTCATGCCTGACTGTCGCAGATCTTCTTTCACACAATCCATCCACCTCTTTGCTGGATGCCCTCGCTTCCTCTTACCTTCTTCCTGTCTGTCCAAATCTCCCTCACCAGATTGTCTTCTGCTTTTCTACACATGTGCCCATACCATCGTAATCTGTTCTCTTTGATCTTTTCTGCAATTGGAGCTACTTTGGCTTCTGCTCTTATGTCATTTCTTCGCCTGTCCCGCAGTGTGCATCCTACCACCTTTCTCAGGCACTTCATTTCCATCACCTCTAGCTTCTTCAACTGTTCTGCCTTTACTGCCCAGGTTTCTGTACCATACAGTAGTACTGGTCGCACCACTGTCTTGTACACCTTACTTTTCAGCTTCTTTGGCATTCTTATTGTCAGGATATTTTTAAATAGTTGAGTGTGAATGCATTTCTCCAGGATTTTTTACAAGGGGAAATTATAGCTAAGGTCCCGTAGCTGGAGAGCTCAGTGATGTTGCCTCCTTTATGAAGAGGCAGAATATAAGATTCCTTACAGATGGAGGGAACATAAGATTCGTGTATAGATCAGTTTGACTATAGAGACAGGATATGCCATGGCTTCAGCAGCAAGTTTGAGACAGTTGTCTTGTAAGTTATCAATAGCTAAGGTGGTGGGTTTAAGCATGAGAAGGTATGAGGAGGCACATGCCTAGTAAACCAAAACAAAATAAGTGTGGTGTAGATGAGGTTAGAGGAATAAGTCACGAACTGATGAGTTGAGAAATATTTTGGATTGTAATGTTTATTGAGCAATGAATTTATGGTGTATATAAAATGGTAATCAAATAGAATAGCAGTATTGTCTGAATCCATATCAGGGCATGGACTGGACTATTGTCATCTACCAGGGTTTAAGATTTTCTGACACTGCTTTGTTGTATGGAACATACCTCTCATTATATACAAAATCCAAATTGTGTCCAATGAGGTGGCATCACACAGGAGACTGAAAACCACAGCACATGATGCCAACCTTCAATGTCATGGAATTACGGTATATTCAGTGTAAGAATGAACAGTGCAGGGACTGCATATACAGCAAACTGAAGCACAAATGTTATTATGGGTATCAGCAATAGCTGTGTGACTACAGCCACAGATGGTGGGCCACAGGACATAAGAACTCCCTAACATTACAGAGCGCTTTGTTTGCCAGTAGCTAGCACAGGGCATTCCTCCATTGCACCCAACATCTCCTCTATGGAGATGATGGCATATCCTGTACAACTGCCTCTCTGTCCACATTGTTCAGCTCATGTACAAGTACTGCAAGCAGTTCATAAAGACCAGCAGTTGTGAACCTAGAAAGTGTATAGAACTAGAGGATCCAACCCTCAACACTATAACGTCAATGGGAGTGTATCATGTGTCTACTCATATGCAGACCAGAATTGGGGACATGGCTGGCAGAAATTGTGGGTGTCATGCATTCTGTTTCCCAGAAATATAATTATCATTAAATTAGTTATGCAGTAGTATGCCGTCATGTGAACAACATTCACATAAGGCATAATACACCTCATTGATCTCTCCTGCTGGTTTGTTTTCACTTCCCTACTGAAGGATGGCACATGCACATATCATAACAGCATGTGCTGTACTCATTGTCAGATGATTCTTTCTGGATGGAACAAAAAAAACGCAGCATGGCATCTGGCAGAAGGCTTTGTAACGTCCATTTAAAATTCATTGCGTGTTGTGGTGTCAAAGCATGACCACACTGCACAGCAATGGCAGTGGTGAGGAAAAATGTTATCATACCCAGCCAGGATCTTGGTGGTCATTAAACAGTATGTTAATGGTGCCAGCCTGACACTCTTTCCACAGCTATGTTTCCATGAATTGTGTGCATGTAGTGGTATCTGTGAGGAATGTGCCATCCATTAGCCATATAGTACTGCAGACAAGGCTTGCAGTATTATATGCTCAGTAATTATCTCACACACATGAAGCACATGACCATCCTTTATGGGCATGTCATCCTCAGTAATGTTTGTGATACTGGTGAATGTTCATCCCTCTGCTGGCTGCCCTTTCCGTTGAAAGTATTTGATCATTTGCTATAACACCCTCTTTCTTGACATTTGCTGAATATCAAAATTGACATCATGCTGCACACAACTCTCCACTATCACAACTGAGATGTCTCTGAAAGCCTTACAGAGGATACCATCTCCATCTATGGTGAGTAGTGATGTACTATATTCTGGACCATCTCCTCTCCTGCAACTAGATGGTCTTTTAATGGTCCATTTCCTAGTATACATGTCCATTATGTTGATGTTCCCACTGATGCACAAAGCCTTCTATCAGTAAAATAAGCTTGTTTCTCTAGTAGCAATGAGGTAAACTGTTCCCAGTTGACCAGTATACTGCTAATATGAAAGTCATTAGACATTTAAAATTTCACTACTTCTGTCAGTGGTGTTTAACCTATTGCAACACCTTTAGGACACTCATTTTATTATTTTCTGGATCATGGAAGACATTGTTCACATTGCTAGGCTAAAATAGGACACGGGTGTATGGCTCCCCATCTAACAGCCTAGCATTATAGGAATTTAAACTTAGGAAATGCACATGTTTGGCCAATATTGCATCACCAGTGTAATCATGAAGGGAAGTAGCACGTTGAGGAAAGGTATGTCTAGTAAGTGCTGCTCTAACAGTCTTCATCTAGTTGTAATGAAAGTGTTTACTTCATCATGCCCACTCATTGTTCCTAATCTGTTAAATGCTATTATTATGCTGCATCTTACAGTCTCTTACTCAGATCGACCATTATCTTAGAACACTTGCCTGAGAATAATAGCTCGAGCTGTATTGTGCCCAGATGGGGGGTTGGTATAATGGTTAAGGTATTTACCTTACAGGCAGAAGGTATAGTTTGATTCTCGCCTTTGAAAAATATATTGCATAGGCTTAAAATGGCCCACAAGGGAAGCTTGCGTATGAATATCTTAACTTTGCGCAAAACAAAATGCTTGTTATTCTCATGTGTTTGCTTAATATGTGGTCCAAATTCACACCTGCAGAAGGAGCAAACTATGCTTTATACTTCCTATCAGTGGCTACTGTTTCTAAGTACAGCAACCTCTGAGTTATTTTATGAGCTTTTTGCACGTCTCATATTTTACAAGAAATTGAGTATCCACAAAATTAGTCACAGAACAACTAAGTTCACGTAAAATATCTGTTTTTGCCACTCATTTGTGTTTTGAGGAATTGTATATAGAAGAGATATAGGGGGACCTTATTAATCATGCCTGACTTAATAAGGCATCATTCACATTTTACTAGCTGTTCTCCTATAATCTAGCTCTCAAGGATCACTTGCATAAAATTTGACCTGTTAGTAACACCCTGCATTTAATTGCTGGAACCTGTGTTCTGAGAGACTGCCTTCAAGACTATCTGCAAATATACAGAGCTGAGTATATCTTTTTTCGGTTATAGAGTTTAATTGTTGCTTAGATCTCTGACACTGTCTCCCTGTTCTGAGACTGCTTTCCAATATATCTGCAAATATAGAGAGCTGAGCATATTTTTTTGGTTTTAGAGTTTGTACTGTTAGTTGTTGCTTAGATATCTCTGAAACTGTTTTCCCACCCATTCTCCCTATTTTTGGCTTGTAGTTTAAATTTGGTGGCTTTGCAGTTGCCCGCCCCACTGTAGATTTGAACTGGGACACTCCCCCAGTCCCATCTCTTTACCACATTCTACCTAATAAACTCTTTCTGCACTTGCTTTTAGTCCTTTTAAATTTAATTGCATTTTTTTAAACTGTGTTTGGTCTAATATTGCTACATACTCAAGTGTGCTAGCTTGCACTGCATATGAATTGTTTTTACTACTGTTTTTGCTACTTTTCTGTAAAAAAAAAACTAAGCCTGTTTCCTACCTTTCCTGTAACTAGTGTTCCAGATACAGATTTGCTGTATCCAGGACTGTATGTAAGCTTCTGAGCCCCTCAAGCCTTTCTGTGTTGGATGGAAGCCTTCTAGCTTATCATTGGGAGAGGTAAGCACTAGGTAACCTATCTACCACATAAGGAGTGGTTCTGGCCCAGAAATTGTAGTTAATGGTCATTTGGACAATCTCTTCCATCTCTCTCAACTTTCTGATTTGAAAGCCTGTATTTGCACTTGTTTCTGTCCTGTAGCTCATCTAGTGCAGATACAGATTCTTAGTTTTAGCACTTAAATTTGCTTATTCGTGCTCAGCACTTGTTCAGAACTTGTAAGCACTAAATAAGCTACTAATTACTATAGCATTCAAGCTTCCTCATTACCTAGAGGAAAACAGTTTTTGTACTTTTTTCTCACTTGGTTAGAGGAAAAACAGCTCTTGTACTCACTTTCCTCACTTATCTAGAGGAAAATAGTTTTTTTATTCAGGCATGTCCAAGGGTCAGCTCCCAGTGTTCTCTCCTGTCTATCTGATGAATCTGGGCATCTTGAGGCAATGTAGAAATTGCCTCATGTACACAGATAATCCTCTCCTCCGACCACCCAGCACTACAACCTGTGAGAGATGCACTTATCTAGCCAAACTGGAGGTAAAGCTCTCTCCAACCAAGACTGAACTTGACAGTCATGAGGAGAAGGTAAACATTTGCACCATACCACACTCATCACATAGTCTCACTAAATCTACACCACCAACATCCACACAGAGTAACCCAAAAACATTCGCGGAGGCTCTCAATAATTATCTGTCTAAGCAACAGAGACCTCCAAAGCAGAAATGCAAGCAACCTCCATCCCCCAACACAACTCAAATGACACATAGCCCACAGACTCCGTGGGCCACTCAACCACAGCCAATAAGGCAAAACAATGTACCCAACAAACTAGTCATAGGTGACTCTATAGTCAGGCACACTGATGACCCACTCACCAGGCTAAACAAGGAGAAGGTTACTGTCAGCTGCCTGTCAGGTGCCAGGATCTGCCACATAACCCAAGCACTCAGGTCACTCCACAACAAGTACAAATATGACTCTGTCATTGTCCATGTTTGTGTGAATGACATGAGATGTACCTCCCTGGACTACATGAAAAGAGACATGGAAGAGCTCTTGATCTTGTAGCCCAGGCAGGTATGACCCTAGCCCTGAGTAGCATTCTGCCATCGCCCAGAATGATACCACAGTACAAGGACAAAATGATTGACTTCAACAATTGGCTAAGCTCCTGGTGTCATTCTAAGGGGATCCAGTATCTGTCTGCTTGGGATGACATGGTTGACAGACCACAATGCTTTGCCACAGATGGCCTGCACTGGTTGCCACTGGGATTCCAGATGCTGGCTAAGGCTCTTGCTGTCCCTATAGTGCCTTTTTTAGGCAAGGTTCGAATAACAAATTCACCACCGTAACGGGAACAGGCAAGCAAAATCTGAGGGTAATGCTACTCAATGCTAGAAGTCTAAATCTCAAAATGCACTCACTCGAGGCATTCCTTAAAATGGAGAACATCGATATCTGTGCAGTGACTGAGACCTGGTTCAAGGCTCCTGAGAGCACCCCTGCACTCCCAGGTTATAACTCATACCACACTTTTCGGCCATGTAACCTGGACCGAAACACCAAAGGTGGAGGTGTGTCCATATTCATTAAGGATATCCACACCTCCAGGCTAGTTGCTCAGCATAATGCATCTGAGGTTATCCAAGTGCAACTAACTCTGGGCAAAACTGCAATCCAAATTGTAACTTGCTACAGATCCCCCACCATGCCCCAGGATTCCCACTCCTCTTTTCTTGATGTACTGGAAAATATTAGGGTTCACCCAAACACCCTAATAATGGGCAACTTCATCTACCCCACCATTAACTGGGAAAACTACTTGTGTACCAACTCCTTAGCTCAATGCTTTCTGGAATTCATAAACTCCACTGCCCTGGATCAACTTATCCACACCCCCCACCAGGGGCAACAATATCCTAGACCTAGTCATTGCCAACATGAGAGACAGGTGTTCCACATCTGAAGTCAACTCCTCGTTGGTCCAATCCGACCATAAGCTAATCACCCTTGATACCCACATCCCGCCCCCACCCCCCATTAAGGAAAGCATGGTAAAAATTTTCTCCATAGCCAACTTCATTCTTCTTAAGACAGAAGTGGTGAACTTCATGACACCCATGCAGATGGACAATACAGTTACAACTGCTGAATCCTACACAAATGCACTCTATAAGCACTTACTTGAGTGCATGGATCGTGCTATCCCGAACAGAACCAAGACGCTGTCCTCCAAAAAAAGGAAGCCAATCTGGTGTTCCCCTGCCATAAACAAACTGGACAACAGAAGGAAGAAACTGTTGCAAAAGAGAGTAAAATCCCATGAGTGGAGGAGCTCCCTGGTCAGCCTCAGTAAGAAGCTGAGATCTCTTATAAGATCCTCCAAAGCTAGGTACGAAAACAAAATCACCACTAATTCTAAGGACAACCACAAAGCATTCTAATGCTATGTCAAGAATCTCGATGGCAACACCTAGGTCTGCTCTGAGTTACAGCACAAAGGCATGAAAATTACAGAACCAACTGATATTGCCGAGATCCTGACAGATAGGTTCAGAGCTAACTTTAACGCCCTCCCCCCCTAAAGGGCTCATATCTATACAGGAAGAATGCAGAGTCCCTGTAATCACAACTATGCAGGTAAAAGTTGCACTCTCTAAAGCCAAACACAGAGCACCGGACAACATCCCAGGCTGCGTTTTACACGAACTTCAGAACGAACTGGCTCCCCACCTAAGCACCATGTTCAATAATAGCCTCACATCAGGCTTTGTGCCCACTGAATGGCACACAGCAACAGTTATCCCACTCCACAAAGGGGGAGCCACCACTGATCCTGGGAACTATCGACCTATTAGCCTGATGAGTCTGGTCTGCAAGGCCATGGAACGTATCATCATGGAACTTATAAACAAAGACATTGGTAACCTCCAAACTGTGGATCCCACCCAGTTCGGGTTTGTGGAAAACCTGAACCTGATTGACTTCTTTGAGGCAGTCACCCGAGGGTAAGGTGGCTTACACAGCCTACCTTGACCTCACCAAGGCTTTCGACAACATCCCGCATTCTGGAATTATAGATAAACTCACTAAACTAGGTATAAATCCCTACTTCACAAGATGGGTTGCCAACTGGTTCACTGACAGAACCCACACTGTAAGTTGCAGACTCCAAATCTGACCTCAAACCAGTGACAAGTGGAGTACCACATGGTTCCATCCTGGGACCTCTCCTGTTTGGTATCTACTTCTTTGAAGTACAGGCTAACACAGAAGGCCACTGGCTAACTAAGTTTGCAGATGACTGCAAACTAGGATCCATAGCAAAGTCCCCAAATGATGTGGACATCCTACAAAAGGGCCTCGCTGAGACAGATGCCTGGTGTCAGAGCCATGGCCTCAAGATCAATGCCAAAAAGTGCAGTGTCATCCCCTTTGGTAAACTCTGTACCCATGAACTACCACATAGGCAGCAATCTACTTAACACTGAATGTGTGATAAGAGACCTTGGGACCCAGGTGGACAGTAGTCTCTCCTTTGATAGTCACATCATCACAGTGTCAGGAAGTCCTTCTATATGACACACCTCATCATAAAAGGGTTCTCATCCAGGAAAAAAGAGGTCATTGTTCCCCTCTACTCGACACCCATTAGACCCTTTATAGAGTACAATGCCCTTTTTGGAATGTATAAAACAAGACATCTGCAGCAGCTGGAAAGGCTACAGAAGTACCTCACAAAGATGATTACTGGCCTCAAACAAATGCCCTACACTGACCACCTCAAAAAACTCCAGCTTTACTCCGTAGCATATCGCCTACTCCGAGGTGATCTCTGCCTAACATATAAAACTATGTCAAACCCAGAGCTGTTGGACATGCTACACCTAACGAAATCCCAATCCCTCCGAGCTACACGCTCTAGGGACCTAAACCTTGTCACCACAATAAACAGGACATGCTGGAGGGATAGATTCCTGTCCCACAGACTTCCCATACTCTAACAGGCTACCCATCTATGTCAAGCAATGTTCTTCATTAGCACTCCAAGAAAAATCTTGATGAGGGGATGGGAAATAAGAAATACACCCCAGGGATCACTTCTGTGTCTCTGCTCGACAGTGGCACAGGAAAATAACTTTCTTGGGTGGCGTAAGCCAGGGAACCTTGTTGGCTAGGCTTACATAGGCCCTTGGGCCGATAGCCTAGTGCCTTCCTATGAACCTATAACAGAACATGATACAATCACTTAGTGTGACCTTTTTCTACTAGTCAAACTATACACTGTTGAATGGCATAGAATGGGCGGTAGCAAAATGTATCAGTTTGAGCAGTGATGCTTTCATGTTCCAAAGTATGTTTATTACCTTTATTACCATGTGAATATATTTTAAAAGTAGTTTTTAACTAATTTTCTCAGCAGCACAGAAACTGACATGCTATAAATTAAACTAGACATGCTAAACATGTAAACACCAACTTGTAGAAAGAAGGGAGTAGACAATATTATCACGATTGAGTTGTATAAAGTGTGACGAGGAAAGTGTAAATTAAGGGGTCTATATTGCAACATCGAATGCTTAAAACAGCGAACGATGTTACATCGAGACATTTTCAGCAAAAGCAGAAAATGTTGAATCCAAAGAACAGCGATTTCTTTCCTAGGGAAAGCGCTGCTCCAACCCCGCAAAAAAAAAAAAAAAAAACACATTACACACTTCCAAAACACATGCACACATACCCAATCCTAATTATAGCCCCCCAAAAACCAGTAGACAACTACATACACATATGCACATAACCCAAACATACATTCAATGAAAAACAAAAACAGTAAACATTTTAAACCATATGCACTTACCTTAACCCGCACCCTAACCCTAAGGTCAGTAACTCTCGCACATTTACATAAACAGCTCCAAAGACATACACACTTACCTTAACCCTAATTCTACCTCCCCAAAACAAAACAACTGAAAACACATACACACGTAACTCAACCATACATTTAACACAAAATATAACACAGTAAACACTATCATACATATGCACTTACATTAACCTGCACCCTAACCCTAAGGTCAGTAACTGTTGTACAATCACACTCGGGAGCTATACTGGACAAGGGACCACACTACACTTCAGAACATGGCAAAACAACGAAGCGGTCAAGCAACTTCTTTCCAAGGGAAAGAATTTGCTGAACAGCCGCTTCACTGTTTTGCCTGTAAAGCTTTGGAATACATTACAATTTTAGTACAATTTTTGTGAAATACATTTCACTGTTTTTTACTGCAAAGCTTTGGAGTACTATTGAGAACTGAAAAGTCTTTTTGTTTGTTTTTAGTTTTTTTTTTTTTTTTTTTTTTTTTAAACAAATGGGTGCATGAACTTTACTTGGACAACTCACATATTGAATCACAAAACACTAACCTCAATGAACCAAAAAGAAAAATGGTCCTGTCCCACAACAGAAACCTTTTTAAAGGTCATTTGGTAGTTTTTACTGTTTTATGTTTTGATGTCTTGTTGGTCAAAATTGAGTGACTCAACTAAAAAAATATTTGGCATTTGCTTATTATATAGCAGGAAAGTAGCCCAAATGATCTAATGCTAAAGGTAATTCCATACTGTTAACCTTTTAAGGTTACCATACACATAATCTAGAGGAAATTGCTTGAGCACAGGTAGCCCGCAAAACAAAAAAAGTCAAACGTCATAATGCCAAATGCTTTTTCCCATAGGTAATCATTGCCAGTGAGATTTCAAATTGCGCACCAGTAGTGATTCACTTTTTAGGGAGATTTTTCTCTTCTTAGAATTTGATGAATTTGTGTGGTGTAGGCTTGTTCGGGTGGTACAGGGGGCTTGTATATTATACCAATGGTATTTTTAGACAAATGCATTATCTCTCTGTTATCAGTAGAGATTGCTTTGTTTATACACTTTTTTACATATTTTTTTTTTAATTGTAGTATGTTCATAACATGTGTAAAAGCTAGTGAATGTATTTACAATTAGTAAGCTTTATTATTACTGAATGCTGAAGGAAGGTAATTGATAAACACCTGAGGATTCAGAAACGGCTCCACTGCTTGCTGTAGGAGCTGTGAAAAAAATGGCCGTTTCCACAATGCAGTATTTTGCAATAAAGTACATTATCAGCTAATATGCACGTCTTTGAACTGCCATTAACCACAGCACTTCCCTGCAGGAGTTAACACTATTAGCCCATACATCACATTGAATGAGGTGTGGTACCTATGTCAGTTTCACACACACACACACACACACACACACACACACACACACACACACACACACACACACACACACACACACACACAATAGATATGCCCATTTTTGTCTGAGTGGACAGTGTCCCCTAATGTCTCCTCTTACGTATTTCAGTGCCCTCTTAAACCATGGATAATTAAACTCAGTCACTAATGCCAGACATAAGGGTATTAGACTTCATATCCTTTAGCAAATACATGCTAATGCAAAATCTGTTCTAGTGTCTTTCTAAGTTTATAAGAGTAATAAATGAAATTCATCCCTGACTGGGTGTTATTGTCCCACCTTTAATTTTAGGTTTGAATAGATTTTTTTTGCTTTGAGGCTGAAAGGTTTACTTAAGTGCGCCCTCTCCCTTGCAACTCATGAATTGTTGTAGTCATTAAATAATGCCGGAGATCCTCACGTTTAAATCATATTATCAATTAGTGCAGTGGGTTAATGCTGCTGTTTCATGTGTCAAAGGTACAGGGTATGACCCCCCCACTTTAATTTTTTATGTTAAGTTTTAGTTTTCATCTCCATGTTATCCCTTGTAATAACTAGTGGAGCAGATGACTAATGTCCTCTGCAGGAGGTAGGAGGCTGCCAAGTTTGAATCCTTTTGAGTACCCTTAAGGTACGATATTTAAAGTATCCCCGATATCTATTGACTACCCGGCCCTTAAGACACATTGTTAAAGAGTTGTCCAGTGTGGTTCTTGTTTCTCCCAACCTTAAGTGCAATTATGGCATGAGATGACAGTTATTCTTGTTGTCATTGTTGTTAAAGTACTGTTTATAGCATATCTCTGGTGGTTAGTGGTACTGTTTATAGCATATCTCTGGTGGTTAGTGGTACTGTTTATATCATATCTCTGGTGGTTAGTGGTACTGTTTATAGCATATCTCTGGTGGTTAGTGGTTCCTCTCTCCCTTAAGTGCTGTAAAGGCATAAGTGTAATCCATGGTGGTTTAGTAGTTTCCCTGAGCCAATGTTGTAGGTTTTGCTCATTAGACTTGGGGAATGTGGAGGTATGACAACCCCCAAAACACACACACACATACACACATGCACACATGCACACATACACACACACACACATGCACACATACACACACACACATGCACACGCACACACGCACACACACGCGCAGACACACACACGCACACACACATATATCCTAACACTCCCTGTCCACTAACCTCCTTAGCATTCACCCCTACTGCAATGGATGAACATGAGTTTTTGGAAGTGTTCATTATCACAAGTGGCCAGGAGCAGCAATGTTAACTTATACAGCTGAGTGATTCTCTGAATCACTTGGATGAGTAAATCACATACCTTGGGTAATTCCAAGGGAAAGTACATGGATGTTTTGCATATACTTTTCACTTGGATTGCATCAATAACATTTAGCATGGCTGCAGAGACAGCCCATTATGGTGTTTGTGGTGTTGCATGTCTTTATATTGTAGCATCATGATAGAGCTGTCCCTAATTCAGAAATGGTTAGGCTATAATGTACACCTTGTGGTAACCTTTCTGAATCAAGCCCATAGTGCTGAAGGTAAATTTAAATGTCAGCAGTGATTAGTGTGGCTGTCTTTTACTGTACATAGATGGGTGGTTTAGCATGACAATGTTTACAAAAGGTGGTATGTATATTAGGAATTTGTAACACAACAGGCTTTGGAATCATACGAAGTAACACAATATATTTAACATTAATAACAGCAGTGAATTATTAACACTGCATCTGTGTTGTAGTATTTTTTTATTGTACCTATATATTTTTTTGTTTACCAGTGTTATTGTAAGCTTTCAAAATTGTTTGCCTTTGCATGCTTTGTTTGTTCTGGCTTGCTTAGTATAACATGCAAAGATCACTTGAGTTACAAATTCCTGAGGAACCAACTCACCAAGCACATCTGCTTGACAAATCAGCCCTATGGAAAAAGTATATGCAAACATTTTTTTGCAGAAGGCAAGCCCCTTACACCCCAAACCTGAAAATTGTCACACAAACACAAAGAAGGGATACATCTCCCAAACTAATACAGCCATTGCTGACACAAACTTAGAAACTGCACTTGCAGTAATTTATTACAGATAACTGCAAATGGGAAGTTTAGCTTTACTAAGTTGTACTCAGCTAGTTGGTTCATCATGCAGTTGTCACTCAAGGAGCAGTAGAGCTGACATAAACATCAGAGGATGCATCATGTGGACCTACTTTCAAAAGTGTTCTTTTTGGGTTACTTAAACACATTGTACTTAACTATGCTAAAATAAGACTAATTTTCTACTTTTAATTTAATTATACAGAAGAATATCTTTATAAGATTTTAGAAAAGTTCTGTGAAGTTCTAGGTTGGTATTCAAAGTCCCAAGGTTCATAGTTGCACAGAAAATATCTGCATATCTATATGCAAATTCATGGAACACCAGCTAATTGCAGTGAGTAAAACAAAGCTATTAATGTGAAAAGTCTCAATTTCAGCATTTTTGGAAGTTGGGGGATGAGTGTGGGACTATGCAAGCCTGTATGAACTAATGGTAAGTAATTAAGGCAAGTGGCACTCAACACAGCTACTTGGAATGTATATAAAAAAAGTAGTGGTCATATGGGTGTCCTTATGTGGACACCCCAATTGGTTTGTTGTAAGGTTTAAAAGGCGAAGATAGGACAGCTGCAAAAGGGGAGAAAGAATGTAAGGGGTACACAGAAGAAAGGTGTCACAAAATGAGATACTGCCAGCACATCTATCTGGAATTTTGTAAATAGTTGTCATTTCTGAATATCAGGATGCAATTGCTTGTGTTACCACTATATATATAATTAGAACTGTATGTTGTCTGTATATCAAGCTGCTGGTACAGAAGTGTTTGTGAAAAGGGTTTGTAAAGTACTGAGCTTAAAGATGTATCCACAGTGTACCCTACTGGAAACGAACAGAAATGTATATAGACTATTGTACCTGTGTAAATGTATATGTCTTAATAGTGGAAACTAGAACATAGAGGGTTAACTTGCAAAACTTCAAGAAAATAGTTGAAATTAAATTGTTTTATAACTGCTCCATAAAAGTTAGTTTCAATGCAGCAAGGAGACATGATGTCTAAAATTAGGGAGCCTTCTGCATTGTGTTGTAAATGTTATATTTTATGTCTTCCAGCAGCTGCAAAGATTTAAGAAGGATCCTTGTTTGTTTTCACAGGGAGATGCTAAATGCTGGTAGTTTCTAACACTGGGGGATTTAGCTTGGGAACTAAGGTTGGATGACACAAAGTGATGTCATGCTGCCAGCTACTTTAGCAGTAATATTTGATACTAATTTAAGAAGTCTCAGAGAGAGACTGGGCATTTTGTATCTGTCTTTGACCTGACAACATCAGCTAGAAGATCCATTCACCACACTTGCCTTGCTGTAATAGTAAGTTTCTAGGGGATAGTAATTTATTTTGGATTCAGTAAGGAATATAGTAAAGATGAGTTCAGATGTTTTCTGTGTTTATTTGAGACTGTCCTGCAATTTTTTTTAATATTTCCTGTGATTTTGAACTCTGAAGTTACTGTGATGATTTACTGTGTATTTCCTTGTTCTTTTATTATTTATTATTGCATATATTTTAAACCTATCTTTGTGGCTGATATTTGTGAGACATATTTAAGTGCTGAGAGTACTTGCATATTTATTTGGTACCACTGTGCAGGCTACTCCTAGTAGCCTTGCTCTTGTTCAGACTACCATTTGGATTAATAGTAACATTACAAAGTGAGATTGGACACCTTTGCTAAGGGCCTTAAAGTAGCTGATAAGTAGTGGCTAGTGGCAGTCCAAACTACCTTATTTTCTGGGTAGAAGGGGGCATAGCTAGTAAACCTGTGTCAGGCTTTCTCTGCTGTGTGTATGTATGAATCTGAGTGTGTGTGTCAGCTACTTAGGCAGGGACACAAAGCACTTGTTGGACAGAGAGGGTGCTGGAGGTCTTGGCATGGCCATTCAGTTGAGATCTCAACCCTATAGCTGTGCCAGTGGGGAGTCTGATTGGGGATCTGGAGAATGAAGGAGAAACCAGCCCCAGACTGACTGTGGTCTCTGTGTACACTTAAGGGAAATTGCACTTTACTGTGTGTGTACTTTTCATCCTCCTAGTGTGTACATCCCCCACTGTTGCCAGTGGTGAGGATTGAGGCTCCTTGATTACTGGCCCAGTTTTGGGGTGTCACAAAAGGCATTGACAGAGTTGTAGATGAGATGGGAGAGTAGGGTTTCTGTTTTTGGTGGGAGATAGACCCCCCCATTTTTTTTTTTTGTAAGAGAGGGAAGTTAGGGAAGACAGGAAGTAGGGAATATGATGGTGATAAAGGATTAGAGAAGGAGGAAGGTGAGGAGGTGTTGGATCAGTTCTCACACTGGTCAGGAAGACCTCAAATGTTTCCACTGCCTGATGGACCTGTAGTGGAAGACCCTGATTATGTGAGGTCAGAGGCCTCCAGTGGCTCAGTGGTTAGAGGCAACCAGAGCTGTGAGTCTTGCAACCATTGAAGGAAGTCCTGGACAGACCAACAGTGCATCTACACTGCTCACTCAGCCACATCTTCAACCAGGTCTTGAAGCTCATGCCTTTCAAAGCTTTCTAGGCTGTGCTGTGCAAAGGTGCCCATAGGACCCGAGCCACTGCTCCAAATCTGAGAGGACATCCCCAGGCAGGCAGAGGGAAATGTAGAATATTCCCTGACCTGGGATGCATGTGATCAGGACTCCTGGTATCCCTGTACCTGTGGAAAAGAGAATATAAAAGGGAGAGAAGGAAAACAAGTGGAAAACAATGACATAATTAAAAAGAGAGGAAGAGAAAGACAGCTGCAAAAAATGGAGAAAATAGATGTACTCATAACTTGGTGTCACATAAATTTATATTTAATTCACAGTGCCTACTAAGTGTCTGGTAAACAAGTTTATTATTTATCCATACATGTCTGTGCAAGTTTATTATTTATCCATACATGTCTGTGCAATGTGTTCAGCAAGTGTAAGGGGGGAGAACATTGAAGATTTTTTTTTTTTGCTGCTTCGATTCTGAGAAATACATGATACTTGAAATAACAGATGTTTGTACTGCTGCACTATTTTATAGCTGATGCCGTACAGCTTCTGTACAGTCATTCATTGACTGTAGGTTTACACTACAGTTAAGTGAAATATTTGTAAAAACCTTTAGTTTATTAAAATAGGAATACTATCTGCTGTTAAAATATTGCAATGAAATTAGTACAAATGTTTTATTCATTCATTATGTTAATGTGGTATAATTTTACTCTCAGCTTAGGTGTTAGGAGTCTCTATGTTGCTGCTAGCATGCTTTGTCAGGAGACTTGGGTGTCAGGACTGCCAATGTGTACAAATACGTTTACTTTGGATGATAAATTTAAGTGCTGTATTGCAGGGTTGATGAATAGTTTTCACGTCTGCAAATCCCGTTTCACTAGAGGCATTCATGTATGTTTCAGGTGAATGTATGCTGCAGCAGCAGAGATCCAGACAGTAGAAAGATAATTTCAGTTCTGAAGAAAACGACATCCTCATGGGGACACTTAGGGCATATGGCAAACACCTTTTTAAGAAAAGTGGCCAAAACAAGCTGAGGGAGCAAAAGCATGCAACCAAGTGGTTTTGGATAGAAATGTGGTTGGAGGAGGAGCTGCACATTGATGAAGTGTAGAAAAAAGGCCATGCCAGACCAAAGGCTAGGCAGAACACAAGTGGTTATAGGAGTACCAGTGGGTACCTCCTACAGTGATCCCTTTACACCCAATAAGGATGATGATGCCACAGGTATAAGCAAATGTGGTGTGAACACTGGCAATTACTGATCTTGGCAGCTGCCGCATTCATCCAGTCAGGGAAGTTAGTGCATCCCTGAACACAAAAATCACATAATGAAAAATACTGTGGAGGATAACTGGGTACATATAACACATGGCATTTCTTATCAACAGGTGCACCCTCCATTAAGGTGGACATAGTTTACATAGTAAATGTGATCAACACTTACAGAAAATTACTGTGGTCCATTGTCTCAGCAACAGTGTCATCAATTATGCCTTCACAGAGTCAGCAACAAAAAATGAGCAGTCCCATTGTGCCAGCACACCTGGAAGATGTGGACAGCATAATGGCTGTCAATGATGCCATAACAATT